>NC_090025.1:74880127-75187210 GCF_037176765.1 Anolis sagrei | reverse complement strand
CGTCTTCAAAGGCAACCCCACGTAGAGAGCGTTGCAGTAGTCCAAATGGGATGTAACCAGAGTGTGGACTACCGTGGCCAAGTCAGACTTCCCAAGGTACGGGCACAGCTGGTGCACAAGCTTTAGCTGTGCAAATGCTCCCCTGGTCACCGCCGAAACCTGGGGCTCCAGGCTCAGCGATGAATCCAGGATCACACCCAAGCTGCAACCTGCGCCTTCAGGGGGAGTGCGACCCCATCCAACACAGGCTGTAAAACTTGAATATGTCCCATTATGTCCCTGACTCCAATAGATTTCATAGGTGTTTTTGCTCTTTCCTTCCTTGGAAAAGTAGCCTAACAGGTCCTGGTAAGCACTGGCAATCTCCCATCCAAGGACTAACCAGGGCTAGACCCAGCTCAACTTCATTAATCAGCCAGGACCTGATTCCTTTTGAGGTAGAGGATAGAGACCAATGCAAATACAGTCAACAAAGGCGGGGGGATGGAGAGAGGCGGGGGAGTGGGGAGGCGAGCTCCTATTGGCCGGCGGGAGGAGAGGGGGCGGGGCGAAGCTTTTCCCGGGAAGCAGAGGAGGCGGGGCCGGCGGGAGCTGGGAGACAAGAGCCGGCGGCACTGGGTGTCGGGAGGGCAGTCTCTGTTGGCGCGGCTCTGGCTCCTGCTCGCCTCTCTCCGTCCCGGGCCGCCTTGGGGTTTGCAGCAGCAGCTGCGATGCGCCTGATCCAGAACATGGGGACCATCTCGGAGTACCCACAGTCTGGCCACGCCACCAGCGGAGAGGGCTGCGGGTCTGGCCGGCCCCGGCTCATCAAGATCGCCGTCGTGGGAGCCAGTGGAGTGGGCAAGACCGGTAAGATACACAGACATGCATCGATTGGTCGTTGGGCATCTTCTTTTCCTTCTACTTTGTCAGGGATGGGCTTGCATACACATTCAACTTCAGAGCCAACTTAACAGGACCTGTCTTGGGTTGTTGTGAGTTTTTTTTTTTGTTCCAGAAGCATTCTCTCCTGACGTTTTGCCCACATCTATGCCAGGCATCCTCAGACGTTGTGGGAAACTAGGAAAATGAATAAAATCTGGCTACCAGTATTAAAAAAACTCAAAAATTACAGCAGCAAAACAACAGAGGGGAAACAAACAGGCACATGAAATCACTCTCAACAAAAGATTCCCCCCAGGCGCTTTCAAGCCATTGAATGCAAATCAAGGTGATCAGCTGAAACATTCACACCTAGCCCCAGCAAACAAAAGTCTTTTGTCTCACCCTGGTCATTCCACAGATATATAAACCCATTTTTCCTAGTTCCAACAGACCTCATTACCTCTGAGGATGCTTGCCATAGATGCAGGCGAAACGTCAGGAGAAAAATTGCCTCCAGAACATGGCCATATAGCTTGGAAAAACCTACAACAACCCATGGATTCCGGCCATGAAAGCCTTCGACAATACATCAAACTAGGAATCCTTTGTTGGGAGGTGATTAGTTGGCCCTGATGGTTTCCTGTCTGGAATTCTGGGTTTTTGAGTGTTGTTGTTTATTTACTGTTACGATTTTAGACAATCTGGTAGCCATATTTTGTTAATTTTCATTGTTTCATCTTTTCTGCCGAAATTCTCCAACAAAGGATTCCCTCAGGCAGTAAGAAGCCAGACCTTGAAACTGCCAGGCCAAAAAGATGAGAAAAAAGGAGGAAAAAAACATGAAAATGAACAAAATCTGGCTACCAATATTAAAAAAACTCCAAAATTATCATTGTAAATAAGGAACAAAACTCAAACACAGGGGAACTCCCAAAAAGAAATGTTCAGGAACACCTGATCACCTTTCAGCAAAGGATTATCCCAAGCAGTAACAAGCCCACATCTATGCCAGGCATCCTCAGTCGTTGTGGGAAACTAGGAATCCTTTGTCGGGAGGTGATTAGTTGGCCCTGATGGTTTCTTGTCTGGAATTCTGTGTTTTTGAGTGTTGTTGTTTATTTACTCTTACTATTTTAGACAATCTGGTAGCCAGATTTTGTTAATTTTCATTGTTTCCTCCTTTCTGTTGAAATTCTCCAACAAAGGATTCCCCTAGGCTTAAGTAAGAAGGCAGACTTTGAAACTGCCAGGCCAAAAAAATGAGAAAAAAAGGGGGGAAAAATATGAAAATGAACAAAATCTGGCTACCAGTATTTAAAAAAACCTCCAAAATTATCATTGTAAATAAGGAACAAAACTCAAACACAGGGGAACTCCAGACAAGAAATATTCAGGAACACTTGATCACCTCTCAACAAAGGATTCTCCCAAGCAGTAACAAGTCACACCTAAAAACTGTCAGGCTATCAACTGCTAATCAAGGTGGCCAGTTGCATCATTCACACCTAACTCCAACAGACAAGAGTTCTTTCTCCCACCCTGGACTCTCCACAGATATATAAACCCCATTTTTTCTAGTATTTAAGAGACCTCCCGACCTCTCAGGAGGTCTGCCATAGATGCAGGAGAAACGTCAGGAGAGAATGCTTCTAGAACATGGCCATGCAGCCCGATAAATTCACAACAAACCAGTGATTCTGGTCAGGAACGCCTTCGACAACACATAGAACCTATCTGGTTTGTAACTTGGACACTGCCTGTAAATAATAATCATAATAATATCTTGTTTTCTTTCACTAAAAAGAGATCCAAAGAGCAGAAGAGTGCAGTTTGGGTGACTTTTGGGTGCATCCACACTGTAGACTTAATGCACTTTGATACCACTTTAACTCACAACCTCAGGGGAAGCCTGCCATAGATGCAGGAGAAACATCAGGAGAGAATGCTACTGGAACATTGCCATACAGCCCAGAAAACTCACAGTGATTCTGGTCAGGAAAGCTTTGGACAATACATAGAACCTATCTTGTTCATAACTTAGGCACTGCCTGTATTATTATTATTAATAATAATAATATATTGTTTTCTCTCACTAAAAAGATACCCAAAGGGCTCACGTAGGGAGAAAATCCCTTCCCAAAGCCAAGAGAGAGCAGAAGAGTGCAGTTTGGGTGACTTTTGGGTGCATCTGCATTGCAGACTTAATGCACTTTGATACCACTTTAACTCACAACTTCAGGGGACGCCTACCATAGATGTGGGCGAAACGTCAGGAGAGAATGCTACTGGAACATGGCCATACAGCCCAGAAAACACCCAACAGCCCAGTGATTCTGGACAGGAAAGCTTTGGACAATACATAGAACCTATCTTGTTCATAACTTGGGCACTGGCTGTATTAAATAATAATAATAATAATAATAATAATAATAATAATATCCGATTTTCTCTCACTAAAAAGAGGCCCAAAGGGATCACGTAGGGAGAAAATCCCTTCCCAAAGCCAAGAGAGAACAGAAGAGTGCAGTTTGTGTGACTTTTGGGTGCATCCACACTGTAAACTTAATGCTATAGATGCAGGAGAAACATCAGGAGAGAATGCTTCGGGAACATGGCCATGCAGCACGGAAAACTCACAGCAATCCAGTGATTCTGGCCATGAAAGCCTTCCACAACGCATAGTAAATATTGCTTGCCTTACCTATCCTCTGCTTGCTGGGCAAACAAAACAAAACAAAACATGGCCATACAGCCTGAAAAAACTTAGAGCAACCCACCACTTTAACTGCTATGGCTCAGTCTTATGGGATCCTGGTATTTGTAGTTTGGGGAGGCACCCACACTCTATGGAAGACTTTCCAAAATTACAACTCCTGGGATTCCATAGCATTGGACGACAGTGTCAAACTGTTTGAATTCTACTCTAAATGCACCCCCAGTCCTGGATTTAAGCATTCAGGGATAATTACCCTCCCAAGTCCCTTGTCAGATGGAGAAATGGAACAGTAAGGATTGTTCTGCCAGTTGTCAGGTTGGGCGCATAAGCAACAATTACCTGCAGAACACAATAGATGGATTGTCGAAGGCTTTCATGGCCAGAATCACCATAAATCAGTGTTTCTCAACCTTCCTAATGCCTTGACCCTTTAATACAGTTCCTCATGTTGTGTTGACCCTCAACCATAAAATTATTTTTGTTGCTACTTCATAACTGTAATTTTGCTACTGTTATGAATCGTAATGTAAATATCTGATATGCAGGATGTATTTTAATTCACTTGACCAAATTTGGCACAAAAACCCAATACACACAAATTTGAATACTGGTGGGGTTAAAGGGAGAGATTGATTTTGTCATTTGGGAGTTGTAGTTGCTGGGATTGATAGTTCACCTACAATCGCAGAGCATTCTGAACTTCACCAATGATGGAATTGAACCAAACTTGGCACACAGAACTCCCATAACCAGCAGAAAATATTGGGTTTGGTGGGCATTGACCTTAAGTTTTGGAGTTGTAGTTCAACCACATCCAGAGAGCACTGTAGACTCAAGCAATGATGGATCTGGACCAAACTTGGCATGAATACTCAATATGCCCAAATGTGACCACTGGTGGAGTTTGGGGGAAATAGACCTTGACATTTGGGAGTTGTAGTTACTGGGATATATAGTTCACCTACAATCACAGAGCATTCTGAACTTCACCAGTGATGGAATTGAACCAAACTTGGCACACAGAACTCCCATAACCAACAGAAAATATTGGAAGGGTTTGGTGGGCATTGACCTTGAGTTTTGGAGTTGTAGTTCACCTGCATCCAGAGAGCACTGTAGACTCAAGCAGTGATGGATCTGGACCAAAGTTGGCACGAATACTCAATGTCCAATATGGTGGAGTTTGGGAAAAATAGATATTGACATTTGGGAGTTGTAGTTTCTGGGATTTATAGTTCACCTACAATCAAAGAGCATTCTGAACCCCACCAATAATAGGTTTGAGTCAAACTTCCCACACAGAACCTCCATGACCAACAGAAAATACTGTGTTTTCTGATCATCTTTGGTGACCCCTCATGACCCCTCCCCCAGGGGTCCTGACCCCCAGGTTGAGAAACGCTGCCATAAATGTTAAGATGTTATGCTTTGCGGGGTTGAATGGAAACCGGAGTTGTGGTCAGATAAGATTCTCTCTCCCCCTTTTCTTCCCTGACGTACATTCTTCTCTATTCATTCCAGCCCTGGTGGTGAGATTTCTCACGAAGCGATTCATTGGGGACTATGAACGCAATGCAGGTAAGGAAGGACACCTGTTTTCTCTGCTTAGCTCATAGTGTGCCAGGCCCCATCCACACAGCTGAATAAAATCCAACATTATCTGCTTTGAACTGGGATATATGGCAGTGTGGACTCAGATAACCCAGTTCAAAGACTCAGATAACCCAGTTCAAAGCAGATATTGTGGGATTTTCTGCCTTGATATTCTGGGTTATATGTTTGAGTGGAAGGGTCCTCAGTTGGATGTTTTTGGTGCCTCCTCCTCCCTGAAAATGCATTAAATAGCTTTACTTAGTAAATTTGCTTTGAAAATATGGAAACCCCCATTGTCTATCTGGCTGCACAGACCGTAAAGGGGGGGGGGGTGGCATTCATCATGGTATATTAAGGACAAAGAGAATTCATGAATAGTCTTATTCTGTACCACTCATCTTCAAAGAAAAACACTCCTGCCATTTAAAAGAAATAATACTAATACTAATAATCTTTATTGATACCCCGCCACCATCTCCCCAATGGGGACTCGGAGCGGCTTACATGGGGCCAAGCCCGGACAACATGTTACAGCAAGCTAAAACCAGAACATAAACAACAAGCAACATCATCAAAATTACATAGAGAAAATATATATATAAACACAGTAACAACATAACATTCCAATAAACACAATCATATTAAATAAATAATCAGCAATCAGCCAGATTGTTGTGTTGACTCCCTTTTATTATTTTATTCGTAACTCTTTCCCTTGTTCCGCATTCTGACAGATAGACATCAGTAAAGGGAAGTAAATTCTAGGTTAAAGGCGGTGGCATTCAGCCCCAGTTTCGCATAGTTTCACCCCTATCTTTATGGGTGATCAAGGTTGTTATGTTAATAAGCTTGAATTCCGTGCCAAAATAGTTTGTTTTCCAGAAAAACAAAACAGACAAGGAAGAAAGCACCTTAAAGTAGGTGGGGTAGGAAATAGTTTTCCATAGGCCACTTATCCTCAAGAGATGGAGGTTTCAAGAAACTGTGATTTTATTTATTTATTGTTTATTTATTTACAATATTTGTATCCCACCCGTATCAGCCCAAAGGCGACTCAGGGTGGCGTACAAGTCGGCAACAATTAGATGCCGTATATAAAAGACGTACATCAATAAAAAGCAAAAAGCATCACAATGCATTTAAAATCATAAAAATAATGAATGATCAAAATTATAAAAAAACTATGTTAAAATCCTCAACCATTCCATTGACTTAGCCGTTCCTAGTTCATTTTCCGATTTGAGTTTTTTGGTCAAGCTGTGGTTCCAAACGTTTGCTCAAAAAGCCAGGTTTTCACTCTTTCTCAAAAGGTCAGGAGGGAGGGGGCTGATTTAATATCCCTAGGTAGGGAGTTACACAGCTGAGGGGCCACCACAGAGAAGGCCCTGTCTCTCGTCCCTGCCAAACATGCTTGTGAAGCAGGCAGGATTGAGAGCAGGGCCTCCTCAGATGATCTCAAGCTCCTGGAAGGTTCATGGTGGGAGAACTTTGCCTTAAGACAATACACAGCACATACACACACACACACCCAATGTTTTAGAATAAATCTGAAAATTGATTTCTGGAAAATTCAGTTTTGATTTGAGGTGTGTGTGTGTGAGTGAGTTCTAACCCACACCTAGAATCATTGAATTGGAAGAGACTTCAAGGGCCATCCAGTCCAACCCCCTGCCAAGAAGCAGGAAAATCGCATTCAAAGCACTCCCAACAGATGGCCATCCAGCCTCTGTTTAAAAGCCTCCAAAGAAGGATCCTCCACCACATTCCAAGGCAGAGAGTTCCACAGCTCTCACAGTTAGGAAGTTCTTCCTAATGTTCAGGTGGAATATCCTTTCCTGTAGTTTGCATGACCATAGACCTGATACATAACCATAGAATAAATATTTATGATGAAGGCTAGATCTACACTGGCCTATATCTCAGGATCTAATTATAGATTATTTTCTTATCCCAGATTATTTGGCAGTGTAGACTCATATAATCCAGTTCAAAGCAGATCAGATCCTGGAATATAGGGCAGTGTAGATCCAGCCAAAGTCTTAGTAGAAGCCACTTTTTGTTTTAATTCAAGATACATCCTCTTACCTGGTACATTTTTTCAATTGTATGTATTGTCTCCTGTCCTGTACAAAGGCAAGCCTACTGATGTTGGTTCATATGCTCTGAATCTGCTTGCCCACAGTGGAAGGGGAGAAAGTAGTCTATTTATAGTGAGAGCATTTGTATAAAATATGAGTTGTTAATATTAATGGGAAGATGGAAGAGAATGAATCCAGAATCAGTTATACAAGCTTTTCTATTTCTAGTATAGCATGGTAACACGTGATGCCACCATTCTTGGCAGGCGGAAGTCTTATATATGAAATAGAAAATAATGCCAGTTGAAGAATTTTTACATCATTTTGATTTGAGGGGGAGTGTGTTTTATTGCTGTACCAAGCCCTGACCTATTAAGAGAAAGTGTAGACATGCCTTAGCAAAAGTGAAGCATTTTATTTCAAAATATAATAATAATAATAATAATAATAATAATAATAATAATAATTGGCACAAGCCAGTAAAGGTGCTCCCAGTGGTGATCGACACACTGGGTTCAGTGCCTAAAGACCTTGGCCTGCACTTAAACACAATCGGCGCTGATAAAATTACCATCTGCCACCTTACTGGGATCTGCACATTATTCGCTGATATATTACAGTCCTAGACACTTGGGAAGTGTCCGACATGTGATCCAATACAACAGCCAGCAGGGTGATCTTGTCTGCTGTGGACTCGCCTTGTTGTGTTTATAATAATAATAATAATAATAATAATAATAATAATAATAATAATAGGATTTAAAGATCGAACGGCAAAGACTCTGGCACAAACCAGTCAATGTGGTCCCAGTGGTGATCGGCACACTGGGTGCAGTGCCTAAAGACCTTGGCCTGCACTTAAACACAACCGGTGCTGACAAAATTATCATCTGCCAGCTGCAGAAGGCCACCTTACTGGGATCTGCACGCATTATTCGCCGATACATCACACAGTCCTAGTCACTTGGGAAGTGTCTGACGTGCGATCCAATACAACAGCCAGCAGAGTGATCTTGTTTGCTGTGGCCTCATCTTGTTGTGTTTCTAATAATAATAATAACAACAACAACAACAACCACCACCACCACCACCATCATCATCATCTCCCCGAAGGGACTTAGGGTGGTTTCCAACATTTATGGCAAACATTCAATGCCAACAAGAAAACAGAACCAAATTACATCAAAATATAACACATCAAACAATAGAAAACAGCCTAACTTTAAGCTTAATAACAGACAAAAATTAACCAGGAAATAAAACTTAACCCCCAAAAGACATAATCACATAATATAACTTTATCACAGAGTAAAGCAAGTACCTACAAAACATTTCAACTATGGAATATGCTTCACCTTTTGGCAGGTGACCTGTAAAATTGACTCAGAATGCTACATTATCTTGTCCTTAGCATTAGTTGTGACTTTGCTTAGAAAGGTAGAACTTACAAACAAGCTTGGATGAAAACTCCTGGCAGTACCAGCTCACTGTATTTTGAATCAAATTATATGTATCAGTAAGTATCTGTGTGTGCCTATTCATTTTATATATTGATGCTTTGAGGCTTACCTCCACATATTAGTCATTCTGCTTGCCTGTCATAACAATTCACCCAGGCTGCCAGTTCTGGCTTTGCAGTAAGTATATAGGATTGTGCTGCCACTTATTTCCGATGATGGAAATATAATGTATGTAATGTATTCCCAGTTGGTGGCAATGTGTCTCCTACCTGAACAACATAGAATAACATTTATTGCTGTACCAAG
Source organism: Anolis sagrei (assembly GCF_037176765.1). Lineage (NCBI taxonomy): Eukaryota > Metazoa > Chordata > Lepidosauria > Squamata > Anolidae > Anolis > Anolis sagrei. The sequence goes on along the minus strand of NC_090025.1, from coordinate 75,178,193 downwards.
CCCTGCCCTGTTAAGAGAAAGTGTAGACATGTCCTAGCAAAAGTGAAGCACTTTACTTCAAAATATAATAATAATAATATTAATAAATATTAATTATTATTATTATTAATAATAATAATAATAATAATAATAATAATAATTTATCTCCCGGAAGGGACTTAGGGCCGTTTCCACCATATATGGCAAACATTCAATGCCAACGAGAAAACAGAAACAAATTGCATCAAAATGCAGCATTCTTTTGTGTATGTATGTATATATGTATGTATATGTCATGTCTGTGAACTCAGTTGTGATCAAATACATTTTTATTCCTAGGTAATTTGTACAGCAGACAGATTGAAATTGATGGAGAGCTGTTTGCAATTCAAGTCCAAGATACTCCTGGAGTACAGGTGAGTTGGCATTTTTGCCTACTTGTTTTTGCCCATTTAAAAGGACACCTCAGTGGGTTGTAGTTTTTTTCAGGCGATATGGCCATGTTCTAGAGGCATTCTCTCCTGATGTTTCGCCTGCATCTATGGCAAGCATCCTCAGAGGTAGTGAGGTCCCACTACCTCTGAGGATGCTTACCATAGATGCAGGCGAAACGTCAGGAGAGAATGCCTCTAGAACATGGCCATATAGCCCGAAAAAACCTACAACAACCCAGTGATTCCGGCCATGAAAGCCTTCGACGGACACCTCAATGTTGATACATTTAAACAAACCCAGTATTTTGCCTGTTCATTCAGAGCAACCCCAGATTTAGACACTGGAGTTTTTCTGGCTGTACTGAAAAGGCTTTTGTTGCTGGTAACTTGTGTTGTAAACAGTCCATGCTTGACAAATGGTCTGTATATAGTCCCTTGACAGGAAAAGAAAACAAGCCACAATTTCAACTGAACTTTTGTCCACTCGAACACAGCCATCTTGTTGAGGAAGGCTGCTGTTCTTAAATGGAACGGTTGCTAATGTGTTAAGAGCAGTTCATTGGCAAACTAAGGAGCACTTCGTTTTTACTGTGCTAGCAAAGTGTGCTGGAAATCTGGAAAGAAATTTTATTGCTGTCGCCTAATCAGCTTTAGTTTCATAAACACACACCAGAGAAACAAAAAACCCGCAGTCCTAGCAGCTGGGCTCATTAAAATTTGTTAAGAGTTGATTTTATACTGTGGAAAGTTTGAATGTATAGACATGAGTAAGGTCAAATTTTGCCTTTTTGAACTGGGCAACTCTCCAACTTTAGTGTTTCCAGCTCATACCTTTGTTCTTTCCTCGCTCCACTCCCGCCTTGCTGTCTAGCCAGTTAATTTCCCATTTCGTGGCATGACAAAATCTTTCCTCTTTATATACAGTACAACAGGGGTTAGTTTTCCACCTGAATATGTGGAAAACTTTGGAATATTTTTTCTTTCCTTCTTTTCCTTCCTTCTTTCTTTCTTTCCTTCCTTCCTTCCTTTCTTCTTTCTTTCTTTCCTCCTTTCTTTCTTTCTTTCTTTCCACATTCTTTCTTCCTTCCTTCCTTCCTTTCTCCTTCCTTCCTTTCTTCTTTCTTTCTTTCTTTCTTTCTTTCCTTCCTTCCTTCCTTTCCTCCTTTATTTTCTCCTTCCTTCCTTCCTTCCTTCCTTCCTTCCTTCCTTCCTTCCTTCCTTCCTTCCTCCCTCCCTCCCTCCCTTTCTCCTTCCTTCCTTCCTTCCTTCCTTTCTTCTTTCTTTCTTTCTTTCTTTCTTTCTTTCTTTCTTTCTTTCTTTCCTTCCTTCCTTCCTTCCTTCCTCCCTCCCTCCCTCCCTCCCTCCCTCCCTCCCTCCCTCCCTTCCTTCTTTTTCTTTCCTTCTTTCTTTCTATTCCTCCCTCCCTCTTTGCAACTAGATAGATCAGTTTTATGAAGGAAGATGAACTCAGTATTTGGAGAACATGCAATATTAATGTTGTCTCACACATTGACGTCCCATAGAGACTGTAACCTGAAGTGTAGTTACTTTCGGTTTTTCTTTTGCAACTACCGGTAGATAATATTCCCATTGTCTCCCTCTTATTTCAGATCCATGGACACAGCCTGGAATGCAATGAGCAGCTGAACAGGTGCATTCGCTGGGCAGATGCCATTGTGATAGTGTTTTCGATCACAGACTATAAGAGTTACGAACTGCTCGGTCACTTCCACCAGCACATACGCCACTTGCACCCCGGAAACAAAGTGCCTGTTGTGGTGGTAGCCAACAAAGCAGACCTCCTCCATATTAAGCAGGTTGAACCCCAACACGGACTTCAGATGGCTAGCATGCTGGGTTGTACTTTCTATGAGGTGTCTGTCAGTGAGAACTATAAGGAGGTCTTCAATGCCTTTCACAGCCTGTGCAAAGATGTCTGCAAGCAACAAACCACCAGCACACCAGAGAAAAGAAGAAGCTCCCTCATCCCAAGACCAAAATCGCCCAACATGCAGGATCTCAAGAGGAGGTTTAAGCAAGCCTTGTCCGCCAAAGTGAGGACTGTTACGTCAGTGTGACAGCTCAAACTCTTTCCCAAGTACATTATCATGGCGTTCCAACTTTGGAACATGAATTGCAGCCTCCGAAGAGGAACTAGGGACAGTGAAGAGAGCTCAGATGTTGTTTAAACAGGTGTGGACATTGTGTAGTGGAGAAGCAACACTGACGTTTTAAGAAGGTCGTGAAGAAGTGGTCAAAGGTGTACTTCCATGCTGAAAATGGAACACTGATTGAACAAACTGACAATACTTTCATGTTTTGTAGTGGAGCTTGCGTCATGTTGATATCTGTTCTATCCTGTCACTTCAATGAGTGGAGGACAGGGCAGAGATATTTAGAATGGGACCTTTCTAATGGGGAACCACTTGTGTTTACATCAGTTACAAATACCTTTTGCATTGAATTTAAGGCTCCTTTGAGCCTTATATTATGTCATTTAGGGGCATATGTCTCACTGATTCAGCAAAACAAGACCCATCAGTGTAAAATCTACTGGGCATTAGTAAGTGATTGTACTTTTGATTATATAATGAGACATTTTGTACCAAAAAATCCTGTTTGGTGTTCATTTTTACAGATAAAGTTTACTCTTACAGTACTGTCATGATCAAGTTTCAAAGATTGCCCATCTGATGCTGTGTTGACTTGACTTTCAGGTTGATCTTTGAATTTGCTTTGGATTTATCAGAATAATTGTGAAATGCTACTTCAGTGCTCTGGCCATGGACATAACTTCGTTTACCTTTCAATCTAGAATGATTTCACTTTCTCCCTCTCTTTGTTCTTTCACTATTGTCTATGAAGCTGTTATTTTCTTGGTTGAGTCATGCCTTTAGTGAGTGCATGAAGAACATCCCACTGATGCATAAGTCTGTCATTTGCAGTTGTGTTGGTTGTATAAAAACAATCATTGGGCTTGTCACGCAGAGCCAGCAGGATTTGGACTGAGGGCTATTAGCCTGACCCAACTCCCCCAGTGCACTTTTTTAAAGAGAAAAAAACATACAAAATGTTCTTTCTTTATGCTGTAATTTATTTTTTTTACTGATAGCAACTTGCATAGAACACAACCTCTAAATTTTGTTTCATAATTAAACAATGTTTTCTCATTTGATTGCTGTGTTTTCATCTATAGTTGCTCGAGTTGAATGGCCATAGTAAAGTCCACACTGCCGAAAGGCATAAAAATTATCTAAAGCAGTGGTTCCCATACCTTTGGTCCTCCAGATGTTTTGGACTTTAGCTTCCAGAAATCTCAGCCAGCTTGCCAATGTTAGGAATCGTGGGAGTTGAAGTCCAAAACACCTTGAGGACCAAAGGTTGGGAACTGCTGACTATATAAAAAGGATGCGGTGTCACTAACTGGAATAGCATAAGTATAGATTATCAGTTCTCGCCTCTTCCAGGATGCAACAGCTGTAGGAACTCTTGTGCAAAACCAGTTGCTTCTCACTTGTCCTCCCTCTCCACTTGCCTTCTGTGAAATCATACCCATAACTTTGGAGATCCTATACTACAAAATGTAGCAGTGGTTTCTTTGTTCTGCTCTAAAAAAATGGTTATTGTTGGAGGTATTTGAGCAGTGGTGAGCAAAATGAGGCCCCCCAAGCATTGCAACATAGGACTGGGTTGTGGCGCAGCTGGTTGGGAGTCAGCTGCATTAAAATCACTACTGACCTTTGCAGCCTGAAAGCCGGTTGCATCTGTCTAGTAGGAAATTTAGGTACCACTTTATGCGGGGAGGCTGATTTAACTAATTTACAATGCCATTAAAAAATCTCCAGCAGTGTGCAAAAGAATGAGGCAGTACTCCATCGGTGTCGCAAGTTGATGGAGAAGCAACAGCTGTCCCAGTGGCCGGAAATTGAAGCATACCCTCATGAAGCTGGAAAATTAAATAGCCTCTGTGTGTCTGTCTGTATAAGTTGTGTGTCTATGGCATTGAATGTTTGCCATGTATATGTGCATTGTGATCCGTCCTGGATTCCCTTCGGGGTGAGAAGGGCGGAATATAAATACTGCAAATAAATACATAAAAATATATCAGCCAGAATAACCAATGGTGGTGAACGCAGACCAACATCTGGAGGACACATTTTGCTCAACCTTATACTACACCATCATTGAGTTGCTCTTAGCAACAAGAGGAGGATATCTCCCATTTTAGGGCCCTTCCACACAGCCCTATATCCCAGAATATCATGGCAGAAAATCCACAATATCTGCTTTGAACTGGAATGTATTTATTTTATTATTTATTTACGACATTTATATGCCGCCCTTCTCACCCCGAAGGGGACTCAGAGCGGCTTACAAGATATATATATATATATATATACAATATATTATATCATTAGCATAGTACAATATCAGTATTATATATTATTATATTGTACTATACCATTATATTGTAATATTATTAGCAATATTACATGTTATATAATATATATAATAATATTATATTATTATTTTGTATTAAATCATAATATCATAAGTATTGTGTGTGTGTGTATATATGGCAGCGTGGACTCAGATAACCCAGTCCAAAGCAGAAATTATGGGATTTTCTGTCTTGATATTCTGGATTATATGGCTGTGTGGAAGGGCTCTTAAACTGAGGGCTCTTTTTGCTATGCCACAGTGATATGGTTGTGAGCAAAAGAATACAGTCAGGACACAAATCTGTATTTCTAGCATTTTGGGGATTATTAATGTAAGGTAATAGTTCCTTTGGAAGTTTTGCATGAGTTGTTCATAGTGCAATATCTTGCGGGCATGCAATATACAATGGTTTTGTGAATTAGGACTCTTCTATTTTGCCACTTCAAATTAAGTGTCAAACCTAAGCACTGTAAAGAAGTACCTTTTTAAGGAGTAGATTAACTCCATCTGTTTCAAAACTTCCATAGTGGAGTGATGCCAAACTTTCAACACATCACACCCTTACAGAAGATCAGTTCATTTAAGGCAACCCACCACCATTTGACAAAAGGACATCAGCAACGGTCATGGTTTGTGTGCTATGCACGATTTCTTGCTTGAAAAAACATACTCAAAATAGATTCTATTAACACAATGTGGAAGAAATTGAGTGGTAACCATGGAAACTGCTACCTTTTGCTTTTCCTCCCTAAGCAGTTTAGATAAATAGCTTTGGCTGATTTGTCATCCATCTATCATACGTGGTGCACTGACAGCACATCCAATGAATATTGCCATGGGTAAACACACAAAGGTGCCTCTCTTTCTGAGTAATGTTTCCAAAGTACACCTTTGTTCTTTTTCGTTAGCTAAAGTGTCACATTACAGCCAAATTTAGATGGCCACACAATGAAAAGCCTTTCAAAAAGACATCCCGCATCTGTTAGGCTGGATAGACCACATCTATTAATGGGCTTCGTAAAAAAAAAAAAAAGCTGCTTGAATGGGTTAGGCTGATAAAGGCAAGCGTCTAGCTGTATTCTTCAACTTTGAACATCAACAAAAAAAATTGCTACCTGCTTGAAGTAAAATCAAGAAATAAAGTACATAAAATGCCATTTTTTTTAAAGGCTGGCCTATGTCGTGTTTTCTAAAATAGCTGTTTACCACTGCTATTCAGAAACTAAGGAAACAATTTGGCATTACATCTTCCGCAATTACATTCTGCTCCTTATATAAATGGAAAGAAAGAAATGCAAAATAAAAACACATTTATATTACATTGAGTAAACCCTCAGCCCACCCAGTAATAGGTTGCTGTGAGTTTTCCAGGCTGTGTGTCCATGTTCCAGAAGTATTCTCTCCTGACATTTTACCCACATCTATGACAGGCATCCTCAGAGGTTGTTAGGTCTGTTGGAAATTAGGCAAGTGGGGTTTATATATCTGTGGAATGTTGCCTAATTTCCAACAGACCTAACCTCTGAGGATGCCTGCCATAGATCTGGGTGAAATATCAGGAGAGAATACTTCTGGAACATGGCCATACAGCTCAGAAAAACTCACAGCAACCCAGGGGTTCTAGCCATGAAAGCCTTCGACAACACATAGCCCAGTAATACTCCCATTTGTGACCATTATATGGAATGTCCCTGGTGTACTCAAAGGTGGTTCACCTTTGGTGGCAAGAGACAGGGTAGAACAATTAACATACTGTTCTGTACTTTTGGGATGAGTAAAGCTCTAAGGCCATAATATTCAATGAACTAGGAAAGGGGGCTCCCTTCAGACAGAAAATCGGCACATCAGGACTGCTAGACTGAACCTTCTTTGTCTGACATACATATGTTTTCTAAGTATGTCAGACTTAGTTTTCTAAGTTTGACATTTGTTTTCTAAGTATGAAGTATTTGTTTTGAAATGCTAAGGACCAGGAGTAGCTACATCACTCAATTTTACTGAACAGATCAACTAGGGGCCCAGTAACCAGCCCCTGGGAGAGTTTATTTCTGATACTTCTAAAGCAATCTGTGGGTCCCAGATGTTTTGGCCTTCAACTCCCAGAAATCCTAACAGCTGGTAAACTGGCTGGGAGTTCTGGGAGTTGTAGGCCAAAATACCTGGAGACCCACAGGTTGAGAACCACTGCTCTAGAAGAATCTCACACCTTCATTTTGATACTTGGCCATCCAATCCTCATCAAATCAACCATACTGGGATAATTTTGCAATGCCTAGTTATCCATCAAAAGTCACACTTTCATCTTCTGAGGCCCCTTCTACACTGCTGTATGATGCACTCTACACACTTCCCTGGTCCTTTGCTACTAGCCCTGGTCTAGCCCTATTGTAGCTATTCAGCAGACCTGGAAATGAGGAGTCCCAGGCATCATTAGTTAGGGTCTTGCTATGCACTTTACCCACTTCCCCAGCCCTATGTTTTCCCTACTGGCCCAGCCCTCTTGTGGTTATGCAGCAGGACCTGGAAATAAATAGCACCAGGTCTCACCCTGACCGTCAGGTAGGCCATGCTTGCACTTTACCTACTCCCCGGCCCCTAGTCTACTTTGTTGTACTAGCCCAGCCCTTTTATAGTTGTCAACACCCACTTTGGAGTCTTGGCATTTGGAAGCTGAGCTACCCAATTTAATTAGTTCTGAATAGGTTTTTAATTTTTAATATGCGCGATTGTTATGTAGTACTATGTTTATACTTCTTATATTTTTTTTTGTATGCAATTTGCAATGTTTTACCATGCTGGAAACTGCCTGAATCCCCTTGGGGAGATAGAGCAGAATACAAATAAGGGATTATTATTATTATTATTATTATTATTATTATTATTATTATTAGCCAGATTATCAGATAATCCACATTATCTGCTTTGAACTTGATTATATGAGTCTACACTGCCATATAATCCAGTTCAAAGATGGTAATCTGGATTTTATATGGCAGTGTAGATGGGACACCATTTACAGAGCACTAGCTTGGACAGTGACTTTGCATTGGATTAACAGAGATGGAGAATTGTTAGAAAACAATTGCCAGCCCCTTTCATTTTATGCCTGTTGGCTGGGATTGGGCTACCACCAGAAAATCTACCCAATATTTGAAGCAATATATACCAAATAATAAGATTTTGAAGATATATGTTTCATCAAGGACATACGCATTTAATAATATATTTGCCATTTGTTGATTTGGTAGACTTGGTATTTTTTTTCTCCTGATGGCTTGTTCAAGCCAACTAAGGTCCCTTCTACACTGTCATATAATACAGATGATCAAAGCAGATCAGTAACATGATCTGCTTCGAACTGGATTATCTGAGTCCACACTGACTCAGTTTAAAGCAGATAACCTGGGTTTTATATGGCAGTGTAGAAGGGGCCTAAAAAGCATGTGCTACCAAAAACTGGAGAGAAGCTCACTTAAAAATGCAAGTTGCTGTAGCTTTCTGTAATTGTTCTGCAATGTTCCTATGAAAGTTTCCTTCCTATATAGCAGCCAACAAGAGTAACCTATGGGTCCTTCTACATAGGCATATAACCCAGAATATCAAGGTGGAAAATCCCACAATATCTGCTTTGAACTGGGTTATCTGAGTCCACACTGTTACAGTAAGTTGTAGCAGGACCATGTGTGTGTGTGTGTTGAAGAAAAACCTTATGATGGTAATTATTATGATGTGCAGCTGATAATGTAGGTCAGTCAGTAATCTTGGACCACACTCGATAGGGTATAACTGTATGGGTTTTTAGAATACAGTTCTGGAGAGCTTTTTCTCTGAGGAGATCTATGCTCAAAGGCTCTGCTCTGAGGAGCAGGTTGGAGAGAAGCCGTTATGATGCACTAAAGGAGGCTATGGTGGAGTAGTTGTTTGCTCAAAGTTTATGTTTTGCTTTCTCATTTGACTTAAGATGAAGATGCCTTGCTTTGTGTTACTTACAAAAACTATGTAAGTTTCTTGCGCTGTTTGTTTGTTATATGCAACATTGCAAGTTTGTATTTCATCTTTACTATTAAGAGTAAAGATTTTTTGTTCATCTCTACTCTTGTCTGTGAGTCTTGTGCATGGGAGGTGGCTAAGATCCGTTTGCTGCGCAACACACACTTCCATATATCCCAGGTCAAAGCAGATAATGTGGGATTTTTATTTAGCTATGTGTAAGAGGCCTAAGCCAGCCAGCAGGAAAGAAAGGATTTCTTTTGTGTGTGACGCTGGGGAATGGGTGTGGACAGACGATCATCTTCTTTGACAGATCCTCTGTTCGTCAGATCCCAATATCTGGTTGGAGATGGTCTGTGGCAAACAGCAACTCCAGAACGTTACGCGGCGTCAGGAGAGTTGTGGAGAGCACAATTACCTGGATGAGAAAAAGGAAATAAAAGTACTTGCACACGCTGTTAACGAAACTAATCCCCTTCATCTGCCTCCAATAGAGATTGCAAAGTGTCAGGCACACTTAATGACAAAGGAGGTATGTTTTGTGGGCCAGGAGAGCTTAGCTACAGCTGTTATGGGCTCAGCACATAATTACAGGTAAGCCAGCTACCATTGCAAGCGTTGTAATCATCAGTATTATACCCTACTTCTAGCCTAAATCGTTCATCTCCACTACACATAGGCTGTGATTTTTTGTGTAGGTTTAAGTTATTTGTCATTAAATAATTGATAAATTGCCATTAAGGGACTGCAAATGGGTTCTCCAACTGAGTCAGGATATTTGCCCTTTTTTGTTTAAGGAGAATTGAGTGTTTGTGTATGTTTGAAAAAGGGAATCCACTTTCCCTCTGCCATCTGTTTAGTAGAACACAAATTCAATATTTTCGATGGCATTGAAATCATTGGCAAAACTGCAATTTATACATAAACAGGGAAATCTAGGATAAGACCGAAGGAAGGATGACCTTCCAATATTATTGGTCTTTAATCAATATCAGTCTCAGTCAGTTTGGGAACTATGAGAGATGTTACATGTCCGAACGCATCTCCCCTTATGAACCATCTAAGACTTTAAGATTATCTGGGGAGGCTCTGCTCTCGTTACTGCCTTCGTCACAAGTACGTTTGGTGGAGACGAGAGACAGAGCCTTCTCGACAGTGGCCCCTTGGCTGTGGAATGCCCTTCCTATAGATATTAGATCAGCCACCTCCCTTTCAATATTCCGGAAAAAAGTCAAGACGTGGCTTTTTGGACAAGTGTTTCCAAATGCAGAGCAACTGACATAGGAAAATGGAACAACGACAATGAGACCGGACAACATTTTTAACAAGGAGACACTATGAATTTATATTTTATTGATATGTTTAATTTTATTATATGTTATGTTTTTAATTGCATTTATGATATTATAACCATTGAATTTTATGGGTTCCTCACTGTTCTTCTAGGCTGGGGGGGGGGGGATGTCAAAATTTCTGTGGTCCTCAGGGGTCAAGAAACATTTTCCATTTCCCCCCCAAATTTTATATTTGTCTCAACACAATTTGGGTACTGCTGGATTAAACAATAGCCTTTGGATATTGAGAGCACGTTTTATAAAGGTAATGCTTTTGAAATACTTAAGTAAAACTTACATAAAGTCTTCTATGCAAATCATTTCAACCTTCTGAATTGTTTTAAATTATTAGTGTTATATGGTTTCAACACAATTTCATCTTGTCTATGCCCCACCTTGAGATCTTTTCATATAAAGTGGGGAACAAACCAACATATCAAAGTTCTTCTCTTAACTAGAAAGAAAAGTCATTTTAATGTTTCCTGTCTTCACAACAATGAAAGAAATAGCATGGCAATGTGCAAAACCTAAAATGGTTACCAGGCTTGTGCAAACCATGACCTGTTTCGTGTCCCAGCTTTCGGTGGGGGCCTTGATCTGTTTTTTGGGAGACTCCTGAAATTGGGAAGGTAGATATTTGTTTTCGCTCTGGATTGCCAAAAGATCCGTCCATTATTTTTTTTAGAGGGGGGGGGGGTCCTAGGTTCCCCTTCCCATTATAGGCATTTAGGCCGTTTCTACTCTAGAGGAAAGTCGCTCAGCTGCGGGCAAGCACAGGCTTTAAGGAGGCTTCTTACCTGTTTCTCTACTCCAGGAAGATGAACTCAGCAGCAAGCAGGTGTGTGCCCATTCTGGACTTGCACACCACATACACACCCTTTCCAAAGTAAGGGGTAAAGTTCTGTTTCTTACTCTAGAGGAGGCGCTCAGCTGCAGAGAGGCGTGTATGCTTTCTGGGTCTACACACCACACACACACTCTTTCCAAGACAAGGGGGCAAGTTGTGTTTCTTATTCTAGAAGAGGCGCTCGGCTGAAGTCAGGCGTGGGTGCTTTCTGGGCCTACATGTCATACACACTCTCTTTCCAAGGCAAGGAGGCAAGTTCTGCTTCTTACCTTAGAGGAGGCGCTTGGCTGAAGGCAGGCGTGTGTGCTTTCTGGACCTGCACACCACACACATGTTTATTCCAAGGCAAGGGGGCTGCTCATGAAAAGCAGGTGAAGAGCTGGTATCAGCTCCTGCTTGCTTTCGTGTTGAGCTGATTTTCATACTGGGAGGGGGCTTCCCATTACATGCTCCCAAAGGTAATGAAAGGATGTAACAAAGGAAAATGGATCCATGCACAGCTCTAATGGTTACTGATGATTAAGTGTGTTGTTATGCTTCAGACTGAAATTTGTCTCTGTTGGCTATTTAGCCAACATTTTAACTTCTGATTTGCAATCTTAATATGCAGACACATTTACAAAGTAGTTTTGGTGGTGTTTTATTGAGTTGTTAAGTCTCTCTGAGTTGATTTGTTCTTACTTCCAGGTAAGTGTGTATGGAATGGCAGTCTTAGGGTAAAGGTAAAGGTTTCCCCCTGGCAATAAGTCCAGTCGGGTACGACTCTGGGGTTGGTGCTCATCTCCATTTCTAAGCCGAAGAGCCAGCGCTGTCCGTAGACACCTCCAAGGTCATGTGGCCAGCATGACTGCATGGAGTGCCGTTACCTTCTTGCCAGAATGGTACCTACTGATTTACTCACATTTGCATGTTTTCGAACTGCTAGGTTAGCAGAAGCTGGGGCTGACAGCAGAAGCTCATGCCGGTCCCCAGATTCGAACCTGCAACCTTACGGTCAACAAGCTCAGCAACTAAGCGCTTTAACCCACTGCGCCATCGGGGGCTCCATGGCAATCTTAATACAAGCTTTTTGTCCATTTATTTTTCTAGTTATTCATTCTAGTTTCAGCTAGTTCTAGTTCATAATCATTGTCATACTTTTGAAGGATGGCCTTGTGCTTATCTCATATATCTCTAGGCACTCAAGAATGTCCAAAATAAAGTTCTGTTTATATAATTTGCATCACCTCTTTATTTGATAATGTCATGTGAAGTGAACCATATATTTTTCACATCTTCACTTCATTGTCATTTGTTTGTATACCAAGTTAGTCTTGGGAGGAATCAGCATCTGGTGACAGACTCATCAACTGTTGCCAAAAACACTTTTAGTGTTAAAGGATCTAATCCAATTCCTATTTAAAAGTAACATCAGCATTAACTGTGCTCTCTAAGGCATTGCCTAGAGATGGACAGGTATGCTAATACTGTGTTTTTACCTTGCCTAACATTTAGAAGTGACTGATAGAAGTTTCAGATAAACACCTTTTAAGAATGCCAGACTCTTGGAAAACATAACACAAGCCAACAAGTATTTTTCATCAGATATAATTTTAGGTCATTCCTATAGAGTTTTTTGTGCTGAATTCAGATCTGTGTTTATTTTTCTCTATCATGTATAGTTTTTTTGCTATTAGGCTAATTGAATAATGAATGCATTTATGCACTGATATCAATAGAATCTAATTTATATCTGTGCATAAATGCATTAATTATTCGATTAGCCTCATCACAAAAACTACATGTGATAGAGAAAAAATAAGCACAGATCTGAATTCAGCGCAAAAAACTCCATAAAAATTACCTAAAATTATATCTGATGAAAAACTCTTGTTGACTTGTGGTTAGTTAGAATCTATTGATATCAGTGCATAAATGCAATAATTATTTGATTAGCCTCATCACAAAAACTAGACGTGATAGAGAACAAATAAACACAGATCCAAATTTAGCACGAAACACTCTATAAAAGAATGATTTAAAATTATATCTGATGAAAAATACTTGTTGGCTGGTGGTTAATTAGATTCTATTGATATCAGTATGTAAATGCATTAATTATTTGATTAGCTTCATCGCAAAAACTACATGTGATAAGAGAGAGAAAAATAAATGCAGATCTGAATTCTGTGTAAAAAATACTCTATAAGGATGACCTAAAATGATATCTGATGAAAAATACTTGTTGGCTTGTGTTACACGAATATGACGTGAAATATATAGATGTTACAGTAGTCTGCTGTAATGTACCATTCGTTGTATTTTTAAAAAGTTGACGTGATGGGAAAAATACAAATTTAAAATAGTATAAAAAAATATTAAAACTGTGCTACTCTCATTTCCAATTATTACAAAAAGTTTGATTTTGTTGGCTTGTGTAATCTTCAACATGTGGTCAATATTCAAAGACTGTGAAGAAATCCAGGTCAGTTCCAGAAACTTATATAGGAAAGAAACTGGTTTGCTCTTCCTGCCCTCCCCGCCGTGTGTGTGTGTATTCACCTTCGTTCCCCTTCGCTTCTAAATGCCATAGCTTTATAGAGTGGGTAAGTGCTAGTAAAATCTACTGAATACATTCTGAATTCTTTGTCTCAAAGGATGCCCAGTTCCTGTTGGGGTCAAGCCCAAGCAAAGCATCACCAGATCCTGTGTCACTCCTTGTCAAACTTCAATCCTTGTAAGATAGGAAACCCAAAGCCTGGCCACATAGTTTTCACTCTCCTTACTCATTAAACCTCTGCTTATCTTTCAAGTCATAGTAATACGTTTGGAGTCTGGATTAACTTGTCCATCAGTGGACTGCAAATTCAAGGCCGGCCTGAGACCACAAGGAATCTGATTCACTAGGCTAAGAAGATAATTGAGAAGTTAAATGCAAAACGACATGTTATCAGATGAAAACGTGTCGTGAGAGAAGGTATTTAAGACTCAGGAATGATTAAATGAGCTCTTAACTCAAGAATGCCATTAACACACAGAAGGCATACTCTCCAGCCCCATGGGGGCTCTCCATTTCTTGGCCACCACCTCCCCTTCCAACGTTTTCACTAATCAAACATGTGGTCTGTATGATTTATGACAAAAATGTTTGCATTCCATTTGTAGAGCACAAATATGTTATTTATGTACTGAGGATTGGAGAAAGTAAGAAATCTGTCTGGAGTGATAAAGCTTTGAAGAAAATCATTGTGAGTGCTTTCTTGTAGTAGCACACAAAGATAAATTAGTCTGCTACTGATGGCACTGGTTTTGTGAGAAAAGGTTACGAACCCCTTGACATTTTTCTACATTTGTCAAAAGGTTTAAAGTTTTCTCCATTGGCTACAACCATGAATGCATTCCAAAGGTTTTTGTCCTTCCTTCTCATTTTAGATGTTCATAGCCATTCTTACTGTGTGTCCAAATATTAACACTCATTCAGGTTATTGCTTCATAAGCTGTTCAAGACTTCAGATATTCAAAAGTTGTGGTAAATTTAGGTAATTTAGAAATGGTGGTCCCCAAATTTGAGTCCCCAGATGTTGTTAAAATACAGCTCTCAAAAGCTCTAGCCAACATGGAGAATCCTCAGGGATTCTGAGACCTGTAGCCCAACAATATTCAGGGATTCAATTTAGAACCACTGTTTTAGATCCCACCCCCACATACAAATTTTAGATGATAACGTGAATTACTTTACTTGCTCCAAAATGTATTAAATCATCACTTTTGCATCTTGAATCATAGATTCCTACAGTTGGAAGAGACCTCGTGGGCCAGCCAGTCCAACCCCCTGCCAAGAAGCATTCAAAGCACCTTCTTTGAGGGTTCTTCTTGTTCTTCCTGTTGAGAGGCACTTTTTACTTCCATGACAATATTCTGCAATGATATTACCATGCTTGAAAACAGACTTGAAGATTGTAATAGGGGACTAGCAACTAGACTTTTTTCAAAATGTTTCTCTTAGTATCTATCCTGGTTTCAGTCCCTCGTGTTCCTTATCCGAGCTCAATTTGCTATCATCATTTCCTGTTTGGGGTATTGTTTGCTTTCCCAGCTGTAGCAGCATTTTCTCCTGATGTTTTGCCTTCCATCTGTGGCTGGCATCTTCAGAGGAAATGCTAAGACCTTAATCAAGTTTTTGTGACCACCAAAAGAGTTTAGTATCACATCTTCACCAAACTTGAATGTTTGATATCAAAGATGCAGAGATGTTCCTAAGACTGGCCAACATACATTTTGGTGCCTCAAATGTTAGCCCAATTTCTGGGTATATTGACCCGTTTATTCCAATAATGGCACCAGTTTCTCCCTATCAGCTCTAATTTTTGAGATACAGAACATATACCATATACCAGTCGCCATCTGCTCACCCATAAAGAATCATGATAACCATATCTAAGAAACTAGAGCTGATGCAATCTATCCAACACAATTTTCTGAATCATCACCCTAAATAATCCCAGGAACAGGCCTACAAACCAAGATGCCAAGACATTTTTTTGGTTGGACTAAGAAACAGTCAACATTCTTAATTGTCCAATACCTGTACTCCAGGCTTGTGTGCAGTTACAAGGTCTTTTACCATTTTGACTTCAGAAACGGTCACTCCGCCAACCATGAAGAAGATTATGAGAGAATGATCACCAGGGTGTGGGCGGCTCACCTATGAAAAGAACAAGGGAAAAAGATGTTTATGCAAATATTCTAGAACTCAAAACACATATAAGTAGTCTGCTGAGGAGGGATGGATGAAACTTCTCTTCCTTAAGAGTCTTGTCTGGTTTCTCTTCAGTATCTAGACCAGTTTTTCCATCTGCCCATTCATTTGGCTGCACACGATTCCTTGCTGCCCATGGCTGAAGGGGATTACTTACAGTAGAGACTCACTTATCCAACATAAACAGGCCAGCATAATGTTGGAAAAGCGGAAATGTTGGATAATAAGAATGGATTAAGGAATAGCCTATTAAATGTCAAATTATGTTATGATTTTCCAAATTAAGCACCAAAACATCATGTTTTACAACAAATCGACAGAAAAAGCAGTTCAATACATGGTAAGATTATGTAGTAACTACTGTATTTACAAATTTAGCACCAAAACAGCAGTACTGAAACAGCTGTGAATCCGGGCGGGAGGCCAACTGTGTTGGATAATACAGAACGTTGGATGAGCAAACGTTGCATAAGTGAGACTCTTCTGTATATACACAGTTGAGTTTCTGTATGTTCTATTGAAACACAACTTCCTGTATCTGTCTCCTTATGTTATCAGTACTGGCTTTGAGCTGGCTGAGCATTTTGTCAGGCTGTCACTGTTTGGCAACAACGAAGTAACAACGTGGTAGCTTCCTAAGACATCTACAGACTAATGACTAGAAAAAAAATCTCACCAAAAGCCACCCTCCCTTCTCCACATGCAGAAAACATTTTAATAAATGGATGTCTCCGTGTCTTTCTAATGAAAAATACGACATTTGAAAACTTTATTTTTGTTTGTTATGCAATTAGGATGAAGCTATTAAGGGAGTCTCAGAAAAGATTTATTTGTTCTTTCACTTTAACAATAGCTTTAAATAGAAATATATAAAAATCTCAAGAAAAGTTTATAAGATATGACAGTGTTCTTGTTCTTCTGAGCTATCACTGGAAGCTTGACATTTCATTGCATTTTTTCAAAAAACAATTGCAAACATGTAAGCCTCTGCTCATGTTTTGACAAACTGCCAGATTGTACTGAATAAGGCAGAAGACCAGAACCTTAACATCAAAAGAATATGAACAAGAACTAAGGTGGCAGTTTCAGGGAAAAAAACTATTGAATTGGATCTGAGCCATTCGCTCAGAACTGGGTGCTCTTGGCTAAATCATTGCCTCTCACCATTGATTCCTCACCTGGAAAGAGGGCATCACAGAGCCTTTCCACACAGCCAGCCCTATAACCTAGAATATCAAGAGAGATAATCCACAATATCTGCTTTGAACTGGATTATCTGCGTCCACACTGCCATATAATCCAGTTCAATGTGGATTTTATACAGCTGTGTGGAAGGGGCCGCCGTCTCTTAGTGTACTGTTGATGCAAAGATGACAAAGTGCTGTAAAAGTCACTGGTTATATTTCAGTGCAGACTTAAATGCACTTAAATTCAATGGTTTAAGGATACTTAAAATATGCACCGGATTTTGACCATGGACTAAAATTATTAAGAATCAACTGATGTTATTAGCAACAAATAACTCAAAATTCAGCCCCATTTTCCTTTGGAGCCAATGTGGTGGAGAGATTTGAGTGCTGAACCACAACTCTGGAGACCAGGCTTCAAATCCCTATTTGGCTGTGAAACTCACTGGTTGACCTTGGGTAAGTCTGTAAAGATTTCACCAATTTGTGAAGAAGTCACCAGTTTGTAATGGTTTTGTAAAGATGCCACCACTTTGTAAGAGTTTATTAAATTGATAGCGTAGCTAATAGCTAGTAATTTTGAATTGGTCTTTCTTCAGGGTGTAGTGTAACTTGACTTGGAAAGGATTTGTAACAGAGACCAGGCTTCAGAAGAAAATTAACAAGTTTATTGAAATGTAACAGAAGCTTGATGGTTTCAATCTACTCAATCTACTGAGGAGAACTACAAGAAGGCCAAGTGATATAGAACCAACTATTTTCCCCACTGCAAAAACATAGGATGAAATACTTTGTTTAACAAAAGAAAAGTGGAGTGTGAGTGAGAAGAAGAATGAAGAAGAAGCTTCTCAAGGGTGCTCCTATACCACACAGTGAGAGGAAAGTTTCTTTTAATGCGTTTTGTAGTGTGCCTTTATTCCACTGACTAAAACAAAGGAGAGTTCTGGGATTGAGGCAAGTTTCTTCTGCAAGACTAGGTAATTTTGCTCGCATCTAAACAAATGGCAGAATGCTCAGGTTGGTTCCAGACAGTGGTAAAGTTCGCTCTGACCCGAGTTTAAAAAACCCGGGTCAGGGCGGACTTTAGTCTGCACACCGTCCCAAAAGCCTGCGCTTTCTGTGGCTGTTGTCTACATGTCATCCCAGTACCAACCAGGAGAACAGGGGGGCACTCAGACCTCTCTCCCCCGTTAAAAAAACCCTCTAAAAATAAAATAACTCACTTGTCCGGCATTAGCAATGGTGCTGGAGCTCTCCTGGTGCATAGGAATGACACACCAGGAGAAGGGGGGGGAGCAATTGTCTTCCTCCCCCCTTTCTCCTGGTGCATCATTCCTACGTGCTAGGAGAGCTCTGCCATCACACTAACGGCAACCGGGTAAGTTCTTTTATTTTAAAACTAGCTTGGGGACCCAGCGGTACCTGGGTTATTTGAGAAAGGCATTGTGTGCCAAGGTTGGTCTTTATCAGTTATTTATGTGGTTCGCAGTGGTCTCAGGAAGTTAGTGAAGGTATTGTGAGTCCCATCATCCATGGTCCATCCTCCTCCAAACAGCACAAGGATATAAAGTGGGTCATGAGTGCTCTGTGTGCCAAGTTTGGTCCTGGTCTGTGATTTTTCGGGGCCACAATGTTCTCTGGGAAGTGAATAGGGTGAAGGTACTGCAAATCCCATAGTCCATGGTCCATCCTGCCCCACACCACAACAGGTTGTAAAATGGATCATTGGGCCTCTGTGTGTCAAGTTTGATCCTGATCTGTCATTGGCATGGGTCACAGTGGTCTCAGGAAGTGAGTTTAAGTACTGCAAGTCCCATCTCCCATGGCCCGCCCTCCTCCAAACTGCAGCAGGATGTAGACTGGGTCATGGGGACTGTCTGCCAAGTTTTGTCTTGTTCTGCCATTGTTGGGGGCCACAGTGGTCTGTGGGAACCGAAGTGTTTGAAAGTACTACAAATCCCATCATCCATTGTCTGTCCTCCCCCAAACCTCACCAGGATGTAAAGGGGGCCATGGGAGTTATGTGTGCCAAGTTTGATACAGATTCGTCACCCGTGCTGGTTGCAGTGGTCTGTGAAAGTGGGAGCCAATCAGAAAGCTGCCACATACATACATGCACCACCTGCCCGCCTACACTCCACATACAAGCACTGACTTTTATTATATAGATAGATGGTTTGTGGGGTTGAGAAAGGAGTTAGAGTCCTCTCACGTTTTCCAGGCTGACTCAGCCTGGAAAATGAGAAATGACTGTGTAGATGGTTCCCTCAGAAGTCTCAGGACTTCTGAGGGGCCAGTGAACAGCGGCCATAACAAACCCACTAACAAATAATCTCAGTGCAAAGCAGACTTTTTCTGCCTTGCACTGAAAGCATTCGCAATTTCGTGGGGCATTATCTGGATGCACCTGCAAATATCCGAGAGGGTGCGCATTTTGTGCCCTGACTGGATGCACCCTCAGAATGCACCCCTCTCTCTTTATAGCATGTAGTAAAGGCAACCAACAGCACTTGATCCTCTGAATTACTACTTGGAGAACTTGCCCAATTGGCTGGGCATGTTCTCCCCAGCAGCAAGATAAGGCGTTTTTACCTGGGCAAGCATGTTGTAGAGGAAAAGAGAGATGCAATGTGATTAGTGTATAACTTACTGGGCTATTTCTGTATCTTTTCATTTCAAAACCAATGACGCACCTTCCCTTCAAGTTACATATTAAATAAATAAACCCACAGGTTATTTTGACCTTCTTTGCTTTGGATCTCTGATACAAAGTCATCTTCATTCAGACCATTGGGCTTCATGTCTAGACTTTTCTGTTTCATCGCTTTTTTAAAAACATCCAAAAGCAGAAGAAGGATTAGTCGTTCTTTTTGCCTCTCAACAAGGCTGTTTTCCATAAAACAGGCATCCTTGTCAAGTGGTCTTTCCAGGTGCAGAGCTCTTGAACTCATGAGACAGTTTCAAAATTAACATGGCTAATTGGCAATCAGATAATGGCCACCAACAGAGAAGCAAGGAAGCATACCAATAACGTGTAGGTGTGTTTTCTTCTCTGTCTTGTTCTGAATTACAAGAAATATTGTTACATGAAATATGTTCCTTACCTACCTATTCCAAAGACTGAAACACAACTATAATTGAATCTTGCCTAAATTCATATTCATAATGAATCCATGAAAGCGTTCACGCTGAAAGGCAGTAAATTGTTTGGGACCCCAGTCTAGTGTGGATTTAGGTTGAACTGTTAATCCTTTTATTCTGGTGCTGTTTACAGGTGATTTTTTTTAAAAAATCTGCAATTCTTTTGTGCCTGCAAGTTGTTTCTGACACAGTGATCCTATAGCAAAACTATCACAAGGTTTTCTTGGCAAGATTTATTCTGATTTATTTATCATGTCAGGAGCAAACCAAACAGTTGTATATATATATTTAAAAAACCACAAAGTTTGCAAACTTGGCATTCTATGAAATGTCCTTTGACCAGTAGCTGGAGTACCTCTGATGTTGCTATAAGAAGGTCCTCCATTGTGCATGTGGCAGGGCTCAGGTTGCATTATAGTAGGTGGTCTGTGATTTGCTCTTCTCTGTTGTGGTTCAGTCTGAGCTTTCTGAACCTGAGTTACCTCAGGACGAGGAGGATGATGGGTTACAGATTTCTGAACATGTTCCCGTTAGCAAGGCAGTTGAAGCAGACAGTGTTGATTCTGAAGAAGAGACGGCATTTCTGTTCCCCAGAGAAAAGAATGTGGCTTTAGATAAGGATAGTGAAACTTCGGAGCTCCAGGTGGAGGCTCCTTCTGAGAGCTCCGAGCCTCTTTTTCCCCAGGGTGACCAGGCCCGGTAAGGCGAAGATAATGAGCTAACTGGTCTTGAAGATAGTGGAGATTTGATTAGAGAGGACTGTTTGCAATTAAGAGTTTGGAGAAGCGCACGCCTTGCCAACAAGCGTGAAGCTAGAGGTTAACATAATGCTTTCATGTTGGGGAAACTTATTTAATGATCTGGTTGAAGGGCATTCTCTGTCAGTCCAATGTTGCATTTACCCTGTTAACTTCTGTGGAATTACCTTGGCTTTTGTGGAAAGCTTCTGGCTCTTTGGGACTTTGATTTTGATCCTGATTTTTGGAGACTTTGTCTTGCTGCCATGGACTCTTGCTTAACCAATGCTAAAGGACTATGCTTCATGTTATTTGCCTTTGGAACCTGAGAACTTTGCCTTAAGGCTCATTGAACCTTACTTCTTTATTTCTCTGTTTTGTTTTTGCCTTTTTTCTCAATAAACTACAAAACCTACAGCCTTGGTGTGTGGTGGTGTCATGGGCAAGGTGAATCTATCCTGAGTTACGACATTCTCAACACTCACATGTCATGGACTCCACTTTGTACCCTCATTTCTTAAGGTTGGCTCTGCATCTCATGGTGCCAGAGCTCAATCTGTTCAGCAACTTCCAAGTCACCCAGTTTTCTGTGTGCACAGGATGGAATCTCTCATTTGGTATCAGTCATTGATTGAGGTTCTGGGTTTGAGCCTGCCACTTTTGGACTCTCGTTTGCTGAGGTGTTCCAGCAAGTGTCTCTGTAGATCTTAGAAAACTATTTCTTGATTTAAGTTGTTGGCGTGCTGGCTGATATCCAAACAGCCTTGGTCCTTTCACTATTGGTTGATACTTCCCGGCAAATGTCAGGTGGTGCAATCCCGGCTAAAATTTATTCTGATGGAGTTTGCCTTTGCCTTCCTCAGAGGCTGCCACTTGCTCAAGGTCACCCAGTGGGTTTCCATGGCTTTGTGGGAATTTGAACCCATGTCCTTCAGTGCCCTAGTCCAATGCCCAAACCACCACATCACACTGGCTCTCTAAACTGTAATTGCTCTACCTCAATCACAGGAAATTGCTGCACAAAAATGTCCCAAGTTTTATGTTATTGCTGATTTCAATGTACCAAAGTCCAGTTATTTCAATAGGCTTAAACAAGACTGCAAAGAAAGAACTCTCAAAGAAGAGTAAGAGAGATAAGAAAACAACAAAACAAAGTGATCTGAATCATAGAGAGGAGCCTCCTTCCCCTATTTGCTAAATGGCGATGGATTCAATGTTCAGACTTGTCATTCTGTCTGGTACATGATGCTTTCTGTTTTCCTAGTATAACAAGATTCCAAAGGAAATCAATAGTTTTCTTCCTGCCTTCTGTTCCGCTTGTACTTCAAAACAATATGTGGAATGACAGTATTGTTTATCCCAGCAAGAACCGAGTTCTTTCTGTATTGTAAATAAAAGTGCAGGGTTCACTAAAGTTGTCAGCGGCCAGTACAAAAAGTAGGTCAAAAAAGACTCCAGAATTGTTAACCACCAAGCTTCTCAGTTATTAAAGGCACACTGGACAAACGTTTCAGAATAAATACTTACACAGATTCGAAACATGAATTCTGGCTATTAAGAATTAGTGCAAAAATACCGTCTTCTATGAGTCAGCTATCAGACATTCTTGGACTAAATGAGGCCTTGACTGCTGATGTCTTGACAACAGACTAGTGGCACTGATCAGCATCTGTGAGAATGTGCTTGATCCAGGCTTAATGGCAGGCCTATCTCAGTTAACAAAGTTTACAGTTATGAGAAAAATTCTTCTTGGCACCACAATTTCCTGGTCCACATTGGCTCTGCAGGAACCTGGTTAATGTCACAATCATCTTAGTGAGATTGCCATAACCATCCGCAAATTTTGCTTTGCTGAACTCATCCTGCTGTTCAGAGGCATTCCACATTTCCTCGCCTTCACATTATTTTTGGTCACAAGGTCATGGATCTTTTGCTTTCTCCTGTTTGGTAATCAATGTGAATGTTTTCTAGTAGTGCTATTATATTAATAAGTGATTTAAAAACTTTTTAAAATAAAAAAATTGACTCAGGAAAAAACCACTTCCTTGTGGGAATACTCACCATCCTCCAAATGGTTCCCCCTACCCTTAGCCTCTCCCCACAATGACACACCAAAGAGGTGCCACTTAGAGAGATGGCCACATTCCTAAAAGTCCCAATTTCCTTTTTGCAAAAACTCAGGGAAAACACTTTAAAAAGGTTTAAAGAACAAATACATGTATTCCAAATGAATTGCCACAGAGTTTGTATATCAGGATCAGAGCACCTGTGAGATTATGATTTGTTTAAGGATGTGTAAACAAGCCCAAAGAACTCATTTTTACATTTATACTTGCCTAGCTTCTTCTTTCTTGCTTATTCTTTGTCTAGCTGGAAGATCTGTTTTTAGTGGCATGAGTACTGGGAAGGAGAATGAAGAAAGGCTGGAGAAACACAGAATATGGTGCTAGGTTGTCTTATTGGACCTCTTCATACGGGGCAAATTTCAGCGGCAACTACTGTTACAAAGCAGATTTGCCATGGAGCCCACCAGTTCCCATCACACACTAGAGAAGTACTTCTGGGGCAGCTCCATGGCAAAACTTAACCAGAGTTGCCACAAAAAAAAAAAAAGCTGCCGGCAGCAACATGGGAAGCTTCCCGTGGTTGCATTGTTCTCAATGGGGCAAGCTGGCTGACAGACGCTTCCCCCCATGTGATAAGGTGGGGGAAGTCAGGAGGTTGTGGGGTGTGGGGTGACAGGTTCCCACGCCCTTGGACACATACCCCCAGAATAACCACGATCCACGGCAATTCCGGAGGCTCGTCTGAAGAGGTCCATTGTCAAAATCTTGTCATTTAACTATGACATGATTATGATACTTATTGTGTTTACAGAAAACAATGCAATAAAACTTGAACTGGAGAAAAAATAGCATCCTAGTCTAGCAAACTGTAGCTGTGCATGGCTACCTATAACAGACTAGGCAAACAGCAGCTGTCTCTAAAATTGCTTACTGAGAACATGTGAACAGCAAAATGGAAAGAAAAGGCGAAACCAGATTAGCCTGTTTGACCAGTGACCCTAACCATGTTTTAAAAACATAAATCCATAAATTTGGCCACTAGATTAGAAATCATAAAAAGTAGAGGCTTAAAAAGAAAAAGAAGGCTTACTTATACAAGGTCTATTTGACTTTTTGTTGTTGTTGTTGTTGTTGTTTCATTTCACATGTACATATTATCATTTTGGAATACAAAACCTGCTGAAACATGTTGATCTACTCTTCTTCTATTCTTTTCATGTTATTTCTACCTCTGGTTCCAAATTTTCTGTTAAAGAAGTACAGTGAGACTGCCATATTCAGGGGGGATATTTTCCTGGATTTCATAAACCCTATTGAGATGAAGGACTTCCAGCATAAAAATACTAAAGAGTCCTTCTGAAGGATCTAGAAAAGTTCTAGAGATGACATTTTTGTTGGATGTAGATACATGAAAACCATGACACCGGACTCATAGATATGGGGGTCATGCTATAATGCGTGGGAACACATCTACTTCATTAAATTAGGTATATCTGCATCACAGTAGAAATCAGAGGGGTTCAAGATAGAAAACATAATTAAATATGATGAAAGGAGACTTTAATACACTACAATACTTCCATTAGTCCCATCAAAGTGCCTTTCTTACAAACAGTCTAATCTATCATAACAATGTTCAAGTTATTTCAACTCTGTATGAAGTTCTGACCTTCTCAATTACCGTGAACTTGGGAATGTAACAAATAATCAGCAAATGTTCTCATCCTCTATGAGAGACAATACCTTGACCCACTGCACTACACCACTGAGAACACATTCAACCACTGTGAGATTTTTTTATAAACAAAAAAATATCACAAAGCTCAATTATTCTTGTACAGAAAATATATTGTGTTGTCAAAGGCTTTCATGGCCAGGATCACTGGGTTGCTGTGAGTTTTCCAAGCTATACGGACATGTTCCAGAAGCATTCTCTCCCAGTGTTTCCCTCACATCTAAACTGGGCTCTACAGGCCAATGGATACTTCACCATAGACATCAGAAGAGCTGCAAGACCAAGAACAAGCCATGAGAGTAAAGACAAAGATCCATTCAGAGGAAAAGTGTTCTTATCATACATTAAGGGAATCACTGACCACATAAGGAAGCTGATGAGGAAACAAAACCTTCAAACTATCTACAGACCCACTAAGAAAATGCAACAAATGCTATGTTCAGCAAAGGACAAGAGGGATCCTCTCACCTCTGCAGGAGTCTACCATATACCATGCAACTGTGGACAAGTCTACATAGGGACCACCAAATGCAGCATTGCCCAAACATGAATCAAGGAACATGAAAGGCACTGCAGACTAATTCAACCTGAGAAGTCAGCCATAGCAGAGCACCTGATGAACCAACCTGGACACAGCATATTATTTGAGAACAAAGAAATGCTGGCCCACTCTAACAACCACCATGTCAGACTACACAGAGAAGCCACTGAAATCCACAATCATGTGGACAATTTCAACAGAAAAGAGTAAACCATGAAAATGAACAAAATCTGGCTACCAGTTTAAAAAAATTCTAAAATCAGGACAGTAAATAAAAAGTTAATAAACACTAAAAAAACACAGAAAAAACACTACCCCCCCCCCCCACAGAAATTCTAGACAGGAAACAATCATGGATAGCTAACACCTCCCAATAAAGGATTCCCTCCAGGCAGGAAGCAAAGTCTTTGAAGCTGCAAGCCCATTCAATACTAACGTAGGTGACCAATTGCAACATTCATCCTTGCCTCAAGCAGACAAGAGTTCTTTCTTCCACCCTGAACATTCCACAGCTATATAAACCCCACTTGCCTAGTTTCCAACAGACCTCACAACCTCTGAGGATGCCTGCCATAGACATGGGCAAAATGTCAGGAGAGAATGCTTCTGGAACATGGCCATACAGCCCAGAAAACTCACAGCAACCCCAAAAAATCTTCTTTAACCAGAAAGAAAGAAGGCTTTTATCCCAAACATAATGCATTTTTACACACACACACACACACACACACACACACACGCACATACCAGGTCTAAGAGACAAATTACACATTCCAGAAATGCATATTACAATGCCGACTGGACAGGCACGCAAGTTTTCAACTGAAACTGTCAGAAAAGAAATGTTTTGAAATTGTTCAGTGTTAGGGTCTGGGATTTTTGGATAGGTGGGGGGTCTGTAGGAGAACAATATCTGAATTCAAATTAATTGTGTAAGGACATGGGGAACAACTGCATTTTTTTGGTACAAGCAGTACAAGTACACATGGCTGTTTGTTTTGAAGATACTTGTGCCATGTGGCTCACAATAGCAAAGTTCCATGCTGAAACACTAAAAAGGAATTCTTGATGGCAAGCTTTTATAAACCTATTATCATAGTTGAGGCAGAAGTGGAATTTTCTGTCTAATGAGATTGGCCATTCAGAGGAATTTCCATCCCTTCTTGTTGTGCACATCATGCCAAACTTTTTTTTGGCTGGGTGTGTTTTATAAGAAATGTAAGTCCTCAACATGCAAACCACAGTGTAGTGAACCCCCTACTCTTTATTTGCAGCATAATCTGCCAAGGTTGTTTGTGATGGTAAAGTGATTGTTTATAATGACAATATGTGCGGTCTTGAGCTTCTTGGAGCAAAGACAACAAAAATACAATAAATCAAAATTTAAAATTAGTGGTGTTGGGAGAGAAAGTACGGGTACCAGTTGCAATATGGCACGAGCTTTCTGTGGCAAAGGGACTGTCTTGCTAGATTTGACCAAAGTTTACCCAGGCCCCATCTACACTGCCATATACTACAAAGATTATGTACTTTAAATTGGATTATATGGCAGTGTAGACTCATATAATTTTTATATGAAAAATTTTAAAGTAGTTTAAAGTAGATAAGCCATATTCTGAAATTGCATTACAGGGCAGTGTAGATCCAGCTCCAGTTTCAAACAGCAGCCTTTTAAAAACCACTGGACTCTCATTTCCCTCTTTTGCTGTTTCTAGACAACAGTGCTTACCACAGGTAAAGGGTAAAGGTTTTCCCTTGACATTAAGTATAGACATGTCTGTTGTGGTTCAGTCTGAGCCTGAGCTTTCTGAACCTGAGTTTCTTCAGGACGAGGAGGATGATGGGTTACAGATTTCTGAAAATGTTCCCGTTAGTGAGGCAGTTGAAGCAGACAGTGTTGATTCTGAAGAAGAGACGGCATTTCTGTTCCCCAGAGAAAAGAATGTGGCTTTAGATAAAGATAGTGAAACTTCGGAGCTCTAGGTGCAGGTTCCTTCTGGGAGCTCCGGGCCTCTTGTTTCCCAGGGTGACCAGGCCTGGCAGGGCAAAAATAATGAGCTAACTGGCCTTGAAGATAGTGGAGATTTGATTAGAGAGGACTGTTTGCAATTAAGAGTTCGGAGAAGCCCACGCCTTGCCAACAAGCGTGAAGCTTGAGGTCAACGTAATGCTTTCATGTTGGGGAAAGGGCATTCTCTGTCAGTCCAATGTTGCTTTTACCCTGTTAACTTCTGTGGAATTGCCTTGTCTTTTGTGGAAAGCTTCTGGCTCTTTGGGATTTTGATTTTGATCCTGATTTTTGGAGACTTTGTCTTGCTGCCATGGACTCTTGCTTAACCAGTGCTAAAGGACTATGCTTCATGTTATTTGCCTTTGGAGCCTGGGAACTTTGCCTTTGCATTTAAGACTCTGTATTGCTCATTACTTCTTTATTTCCTTGTTTTGATTTTGCTTTTTTCTCAATAAACTACAAAACCTACAGCCTTGGTGTGTGGTCGTGTCTTGGGCAAGGTGAATCTATCCTGAGTTGCGACAGTGTCTGACTCTGGGGGGTGGTGCTCATCAACATTTCTAAGCTGAAGAGCCGGCGTTGTCCGTAGACACCTCCAAGGTCATGTGGCTGGCATGACTGCATGGAGCACTGTTACCTTCCCACCAGAGAACTACCTATTGATCTACTCAAATTTGCATGTTTTTGATCTGCTAAGTTGGCAGAAGTTGGGGCTAGCAGCCGGAGCTCACTCAATTTCTTGATTCGAGTTGCCAACCTTTCAGACAGCAAGTTCAGCAGTTCAGCGGTTTAACCCGCTGCGCCACCGGGGGCTCCATATATTCTCAAACTGACCTTGTGTATGTCAAGGGCAGGTTTTGAGGCCAAAATTATGGATTTTGATGTAACTCATGGATAGGCTGAAGGTCATTCCATGAAGAGGGAAACATGCCCTTACTACCTCAGGGAGGCAGCTCCTCTGTCCACTGCTACCATTTTCCCACCCAGGCTTTCATAATATCTAGAGTTGGCACCATAAGGGAGATAATAGAGAGGGGCAGTACTTCTTTTACGTTCTCCCAGGATTGACTAAACTCTCGCCTTTTGGATTCTATTCAGAGAACGTCCTCTTTTGATAAAAGTTTAGGTATGGCACTTATATTGATCCATAGATAGATCAACCCATTTTTTAATTCTAATTTCCAGACTTATACATGAATATATACAACATGAATTCCTCTGTCAATATGTCACTAAACCAATCTGTCATACAGACATATAATGGCTGAGGGCCATCACCATATCTTGTGAAACTGAATAGCTTCATCTAACAGTTTCCTAAGTTACTGGCATTAATTTTCATAACTTAACGTATTTTAAAAACTGTGTGCAATGAAAATTTTTAAGGGATACAGGTTCTCTAATCACTGTGAAACAAATTTCAGCAGTAGCTCTAGGGTGTCATGAAGCCCTCCACAGCCCTTGAATATACTTCAACGCTGGCTATGCTGACTAGGGCTGTTGGGACATGAAGTTCAATGAAATCTGGTCATTTTGTTCCCACTCAGATATAGGATCTGATAATATGAGGGTTGAATGAAAAGTAATGACTTAACTCCTCAACAGATGGCAGTACTGGTATGCAGTAGGTACTGGCTTGTTCAGTAGACTCTCCTCTACAGTTCCATTTTGGCATGAAGCCTTAGCATTGAACAGTTGTGTTGTTAAAGTGCGAAGTATGGAACCATGTGCAGACGGTTGGTCAATGTGACTTCAGCAACTCGCAGGGAGGTTAGAGTTATTCTTGTAATGAAACAACTTTAGCATAACACTCATACACAGCTTAATCCTAGTGGTTCCTAAATATGGGAACCCAGATATTACTAAATTTCAGCTCTCAGAAGCTCTAACAGGATAGAGGAAATGGTCAAATACTATGGGAGTCTCCAATCTTATAATATCTAGGAACTGAAGTTTTGAACCACAGCATTATTTCTTTGATAGGCATATGATTATGTCACAGCTGCCCATTCTCATATTAGGTCAGTAGTAGACCTTCAAATCCTATAGTTTTTCATTTTCAAGAACCAAAACATTGTTGAGAGTTTTTAAAAACACATTCCTTTCCAAGGTAATATATACAAATTATTCACCATGAGTTTAGTTCTCAAAACTCTATGTTAACAGAAAACTTCATGAATAGAGAGGCAGTATTGCATGTTGCCACTAAGGTTACCTCAACATTCATATGGCAAGTTTGTCCGATTCAGCCAAACGATTAACCTTTTGAGCTACATCAGCAACTAGTGAGTAACTCTATCTGTGTTCTCTGCTGAGCTTTCATTTCACATTAATCTCTTGACCAAAGATGGCTGGCATTGATAATGACTGCAGTGGCAGGAGAGCAGATAAAGTAATGACAACGGTTTCCTTTCCTATTTATCCATGATGTCCCTTCATGTTGAGGGAGAGAGAGATGGCCTTGATTCATTAGAAGCATTAGAAGCAAAGTAACGTTGTTGTTGTTGTTGTTGTTGGATCTAATAGGGAATCTGCCCCAGGAGCGCATGGATTCCAATTAATTATAAAGAAGTCAGAGACATTTCCTATCTAATACAGAATGTGCTCCTTTATTGAGGCAGCAATGAGACCAAATAACTACTTTTTCCAGCATCAATGCACCGTCTTAGCACAAGGTGACATTTTGTGAGTGGTTCAAAGCCTTTGGGGTTTTATCACAGTGGGAAATCTCAAAGAAATGTAGGTAGCATGGTGTGATGAGCTTGAAGCACCTTTTAAGGACACAATCACTCTCTTTCATAGATCACACAGTTTTGGCAGATCCATCTACAAAAATGTCTAGTTAGATGCTGTAAGAAGATTAGTTTTTTTTTTTTTAAAAAGAGGACCCAAACAATTACCATCCAGTCAGCTTGGCATCAATACCAGGAAAAGTTTCTGGAGCAGATCATTAAGGAGGCAGTCTGCAATCCTTAATGCTGTGACCACTAAAAGTCAGCATGGACTTTTAGTGGTCCAGACTAATCTTATCTCTTTTTTGATAGAATTACAAGCTTGGTAGACACAGGGAATGCTGTGGATGTAGCATATCTTGATTTCAGCAAGGCCTTCAACAAGGTCCCCCATGACCTTCTTGCAAGAAAACTAGTCAAATATGGGCTAGGCAATGCTACTATTAAGTGAATCTGCCATTGGTTAAGTGAATGAACCCAAAGGATTCTCACAAATGCTTCCACTTTGTCTTGGAAATAAGTGACTATGAAGTATTTCTGAAGTTTATAGGTATGATTTCCTGCCCCAACACAGACACTTGGTGCCTCCTTGGATAATATACATTTCTTTAAGCTTGGATAATGTCTATGACTTTGTGTCTGTGGTTTCACGATTTCCTAAATACATTTTGTATGGTTTCAATTGGCACTGTTTACAATGTACACTTTTTCCAATTACTCCTTTTTGACTTCTATATCTCTAGTTCTGCTTCCTGGCCAAAATGTGGCTGCCAAAGTGAAATTTGGGATGTCCTTTGGGAGTTACATAAGTATTTGCTTGCCTGTCACCTTCACAGAGTTTGTTAATTGCTCCCACAAATGTGCAGATTCATTATTCGTGGAAGAAATTCTGATTGAACAAAGGAGGAGGAAAGCTTATACATATCCAATGAAAAATATGGGTGGCACTTCAAGAGCTTTAACTTTGTAACAGTACAAGTAGACACAGGCAACAATGTAATAGAAACAGACTGATATCACACAAGATCTTGGGACAAAGTTTCTCATCACATAAAGCTGTCACGGACAAACATTTTGTCCTGGGGCCACCTTGTGAGCCCGTCCACAAGGGCTTGGCCAGGAGGGAGTTTGGGCGGGGCCGGAAGGGCTGGGGGTGGGAGAAGGCAGGGTCAGGACAAGAGAGGGTGATGCTGGGTGGGAGAGAGCAGGGTCATGGTGAGTGGGGAGGGTGGGAGGAGGAGAAACACACAATTGACATATATCTCCCCTGGTGCTCCTCTGAATCTGGGGAAGGCAGGCCATCTACCCAAGGCTCAGAGGAGGAGAAACACACCGCTGGCAAGAGGGCTCCTGCCAGGCCCGAAGCCAGGATTTCATTTCGGGGGGGGGGGGTTAATTTTTTTCGGGGGGGGTTGGGGGGGCTGAGTTTCGGGGGGGGGCTGAGTCTGAGTGAAAGAGGGTCTAGCCTAGCAAACCTTTTGTATCATTACCCCAATACCCCCATGCATATGGGATATATTGAGTATGGTGATCAGATCATGATATGAATAAACATAACAGCTTAAATAATGCACCAGTAAGGCCTTTTTGCGAACCACCATGAGAATTTCGGGGGGGGGGGGGCTGAAGCCCCTAGAGCCCCCCCCCCCCCCCCCGGCTACATGCCTGGCTCCTGCCAGCAGTCTGTTTCTCTCCTGGTTCTCCTGAGTCTGTAAAAGGCTGGTTGGCTTCCTGAGGCTCAGAGGAGAAGGAGAAACATGTTGCTGGCAAGAGGGCTCTCAGTTAGCGGCATGCTTCTCCCCCCAGTTCTCCTCTGAGTCTGTGGAATGTGGGCTGGCGTCTCTGGGTTCAGAGGAAGAGGAGACATGTGCTGCTGCTGAGTGCTTCTGCTTTGGTCCCCCTCTCAGCCTGGGGACATGGTGGGCCACTGCATCCGCATGCTGAGAGGAAGGCCAAGGCAGAAGGGGCCCGAAGGGAAGATGCCAAAGGGCTGCATCCGACCCATGGGCCTGGGTTTGCCCATGCCTGTCACAAATTGTGATGAAAAATCTAGGGTATTATTTGGAGCAGGAAATGAATGTTGATACTACTGGGGTTACATGTATTACTATATTTGACTAAATCTAAGGTGCACTTTCCCCCTTGTTTTGGGGGCTTAAAAATGGGTTGTGCCTTAGATTCAGTGGTGACTTTGAACTGGACTCTATGAGTTTACACTGCCAGATAATCTGGGATCAGATCAGTGTAGCATAGATAATAGCCTTAGATTTCCCATTTTTTAAAATAAAAACTACCTTATTTCCAAGAGAGGAGAAGGAAGGGCCCTGCTTTTTCTGATTCCTCAACCAGCCCATAGACTTATTTAAAAAGACTCAGGCAAAATGATTTCTAGCTTTCTTTACACCCCCTCCTCATTCTATAGGAAAGACTGTACTATATAGCCACACTGAAACAAAAAATAAGTTATTGAGCATGCAGTGGCAATTTCTAAAAAATATTTCAAGAATTTTCTTCCCCCTCCCACCCCCCGCTCCCAAAAGTGAACCTCCAAAAATGGGGTCAGCCTTACATTACACAAAAGGTGACCAGTTTTCTGCACAGGCCACCACCATTTTCTTCCTCACCTCTTAATTTTTGACATGAAGTAAAATCTTAGGTCTATTACATAATTGGGGCTGAAGAAATATACCATTGCAATCCAGCTGTTTTCAATAGCAGCAGCAGCTGAATGAATGAAAGAGAAATTCGATCTTGAAAGTATACATTCTTTATATGTGCACAATTCTTCACATTTGCCGGTTAAGCACTCACAGATCTGAATTGTTTGTGGATTACTGTATTTGCTGCCACCACCACTGTTGTCTTACATATGATTGGGGAAAAAGGTATTTCTAGATTCTCTGGTGCAAGTCTATGGTCAACTTTTGACTCTAGCAATGCCTTGAAAAGTTTTTTCATAGGAAAAAAATAGTGTGTCTTTATTCACATTTTCCCCACTTTCGTGGGGATCCTATGCCCTAACCCTTGCAAAATATGAGAGCTGACTATGTTGGGAGGAGGAAAGCAAAACTGTCTTGATGACTGTTTGGACTGATGCTGAATGATTTGGATTTGACTTCAAATCCAACAAGTTTCATAACAGAATCAAAACTTCGGCAATGGAGTATTCATATTCAAGTTTATATAGAATTATTTGAGTTAGTGAATCCATTAAAAAGAAAAAGGTACAAGAATTCGTCTGGTAAACAGCTGCAAATTACACTCAATTAAAACACAAGGCAGACACTGCTGGATGGATGTGAATGATCAATATTTTCCCTTAGGAAAGCGGATCTCAGGAAATTACCTTCAGATTGAGACTTCTACTACATTTATCGTAAAGCTTTCAACCCTCATTTTAAGGTCAAGATCATGAACAGCCTTCCAAATGTATTTGTGTATGTTCTACTCAATATTTTTCTAACTTTCAGAATTTGGAAATCTGAATTTGGCATGTTTGTTCTCTTAAATTCTGACATGTTTCAAATGAGACTGTCTCCCAAGATCTTATAGAATGTAGTTCAATGCTTCGCCAGAGTCTATTTGCTAAGTTGCTCCTTGGAATATAGTGAAAATAGTGAGTGAAATTCACAGTTAACTCACTAATATTGTGATAAATAAGAAGGAAAAGGGGAACCTTGTTTTATCTGCACTTAATCCATATTGAAATAGCAGGGGACAGGATCAGGGCCGTAGCCAGAAAAAAATTTCGGGAGGGGTTGAAATTTTCGGGGGGGGGGTTGAAAATTTTGCGGGGTGGGGGGGTTGAAACCTGCCTCCTAGCTCACACTGAAGCAAAGAGCACAGCAGGGGGCAGAGCAGCCTTCAATAGCCTGCAGCTCCGCCCCTGTCAACCATCTCCACCAAGTCTGGCCTCCTTAATGAGAGCATTCAACCCCCCCCCCCCAACTTGGTTGCTTCGCTACATTAGCTATTGCTGCAAGTAATAACAGTGTGAATAAATTGTGAATATTTGCTTGAGATAGTGCTTGCAGTTCTGGAGGGACTCTTAATTTTTTGCATCTCATAGATTTAGCATGAGGATTTGGCTAACCAGTTAAAATTCATGAGTAAACCAGGTTTTTAAAAAAAAAATCTGAAACATTTCAGGAGGGGGGGGGGGGGGTTTGAACCCCTAAAACCACCCCCTCGCTACAGGCCTGGACAGGATGCATTCTTTTTATCACAATGGCTGTATTTTAAATCTGCAATTGTTAATATTTGGTTAGCAGCTTTACCTTCATAAACATGCTGAATCCTGTTTTCAGAAGGTCTGTGAGCCCAGAAGACATATGTTCAATATCAATAGGGTCAGGCCGATCAGGATTATATATCTCTTCCACCACTTGCTTCAACAATGGTTTATATGTGGCCTGTAAAAAAGAATACACTGGTAATAAATTGTTAGAAATAGCAACCTTCTACAAACCTCCTATACTAATTATCTATTATGCATATAATTGTGATTGCTTACTATATTGTATGTGTATATTGATATGTAGTTTCCCCTTAACTCTATGTTGTTTGTGGTTGTGGGAGGGACTGTATTTTTTAAAAAATACAAGAAACATCTACTTGAATTTTATATCCAATGTACAAGATAACCAGGGCATAAATCTCCCCAAGTTTCAGAAAGATTCACACATCTACTGATTTTTGGGGATTTTTAAAAGTTTAGACAAAAATATTTCTCCTTCCAAAAGCCACAACAGCTATCCCCTTGAATGTCTGTCTAACTCTACCATCATGTCTATATGACACACAATTAACCACAGAACTTCAACTTAGCACAGATTTATACTGTTATTTACTTACTTTAGTTTTCTTTGTAGATTCAATAATTGTATTATTATTAGACTGACGCTAAATGGCCGGCTGCTGCAGCCCACAATGAAGCTTTCCGATGCTGAGCACTGCATTCTGGGAAATGTAGTTTAGGGCAGGGCCTTTTGGATTATATGCCACAGGGGGCCTTGCCTTCCCAAACTACATTTCTCAGAATGCTGTGGTCACAGTCTCCTGCCCAGCTCAGCTAGTCCCATCCCAGCTGCCCTTCCTTATGGTGACCGGCAAGTGGCCAGTCTTAATTTTGTGATGTTATTTTGTTGTTTATATTTTATGTTGCTGTAATGTATCGCTGGGCTTGGCCTCATGTAAGCCGCTCCTTTGGGGAGATGGTGGTGGGGTATAAATAAAGATTATTATTATTATTATTATTATTATTATTATTATTAATTTAAACACTAGCAATGGCCCCTTTGGCTTCCCTAAAGTTGCTTAATTCTTATACTGAAGATTAAACTGACTTTAGGAGGCTTCCAAATGTTATAGAATCTTAATGAAAATTATTGGTGAGTGTTTTGATCCTTGAATTTTTTTCCTTGTTCCGACTTATAAACAAATTCAACTTAAGAACAAACCTACAGAATCAATCTTGTTCATAACTTGGGGACTGCTTGTATATACATCTGGAAACTTCTTGACTATTTAATATGTAAAACTAGGCTGTATAAACATTAGTGAGTGGGTTCATTTCTAAAGGGTAGGGTAAAGGTTTTCCCTGACATTAAGTCTAGTCGTGTCCGACTCTGGGGGGTGGTGCTCATCTCCATTTCTAAGCCGAAGAGTCAGCGCTGTCTGTAGACACCTCTAAGGTCATGTGGCCAGCATGACTTCATGGGGCGACATTACCATCCTGCCAAGACGGTACCTATTGATCTACTGACATTTGCATGTTTACAAACTGCTAGGTTGGCAGAAACTGTGCCTAACAACGGGAGCTCACCCCGCTCCCTGGATTCGAACCACCAACCTTTCGGTCAGCAAGTTCAGCAGCTCAGCGGTTTAACCCACTGCGTTACCAGGGCCCTGGGTTCATTTCTACTTCACAAAAATGCAAATACTGAACTTATCAGAAAATATAAACTTATTTATTTCAAGTTAAATGAAATTTGATTAAATTTGAAAATTGTAAAATAAAAGAGAACTGTACAGAAAACTGAATATGAAAATTCTTATTTTTTTTTCTGTCACTGCCAAAACTTATCTGCCCTGAGAAATACCATGGGTTACTTGATCCTAGGCTTGCACAACTTTACAATCATAACTTTGGAGGCACGGATTAAACACTGATGGACAAATGTCTTTGTAGTAATGAGAACAAATATAACCCCATCATCAGACAGTAACTTTGAGGTCGATCAGACTTTGACAAACAGACATTAGTGATAGCCACAAAAGCACCTCCACAACTTGCGAGAAAGGAAATTGTTCAATGTATTGTCGAAGGCTTTCATGGCCGGAATCACTCAGTTCTTGTGGGTTTTTTCGGGCTATATGGCCATGTTCTAGAGGCATTTCTCCTGACGTTTCGCCTGCATCTATGGCAAGCTTCCTCAGAGGTGAGGTCTGCTGGAGCTGGGAAAAAAGGGGTTCCAGGTTCCTGGAACATCTTAACAGCATCCACCCAAACATCCAGTTCACCATGGAAAAAGAAAATGAAGGAAGACTGCCTTTTCTAGATGTCCTAGTCATCCGCAAACCAGATCAACAATTGGGTCACACCGTCTACAGAAAACCCCCACACACAGATAGATATCTACATAAAAACTCCAACCATCACCCAAGTCAAAAAAGAAGCACCATCAAAGCCTTGGCAGACCGTGCAAAAAGAATCTGTGAACCCCACCTCCTCCAAGATGAACTGAACCACCTCAACTGGGCTCTACAGGCCAATGGATACTCCACCTCAGACATCAGAAGAGCTGCAAGACCAAGAACAAGCCACAAGAGTAAAGATGAAGATCCACCCAGAGGAAAAGTGTTCCTGCCATACATCAAGGGAACCACTGATCGCATAGGGAAGCTGATGAGGAAACACAACATACAACAATCTACAAACCCACCAAGAAAATCCAACAAATGCTACGTTCAGCAAAGGACAAGAGGGATCCTCTCACCTCTGCAGGAGTCTACCGTATACCATGCAGCTGTGGACAAGTCTACATAGGGACCACCAAACGCAGCGCCCAAACAAGAATCCA
Organism: Anolis sagrei; assembly: GCF_037176765.1. Lineage (NCBI taxonomy): Eukaryota > Metazoa > Chordata > Lepidosauria > Squamata > Anolidae > Anolis > Anolis sagrei. Next base: position 75,141,196 of record NC_090025.1, on the reverse strand, counting down.
GGAACATGAAAGGCACTGCAGACTACTCCAACCAGAGAAATCAGCCATAGCAGAGCACCTGATGAACCAACCTGGACACAGCATTTTATTTGAGAACACAAAAATGCTGGACCACTCTCACAACCACCATGTCAGACTACACAGAAAAGCCATTGAAATCCACAAACATGTGGACAATTTCAACAGAAAGGAAGAAACCATGAAAATGAACAAAATCTGGCTACCAGTATTAAAAAATTCTAAAATTAAAACAGCAGAGAGAAAAACAGGCAGGGACATCTAATCATCTTTCAAGAAGAGTTTGCTCCAGGCACAGTCAGCCCACTGTATGCTAATCAAGGTGGTCAGTTGAAAAGATTCACACCTAGCCCAACTTACAAAAGCCTTTTGTCTCACCCTGGTCATTCCACAGATATATAAACCCCTTTTTTCCCAGCTCCAGCAGACCTCACCTCTGAGGAAGCTTGCCATAGATGCAGGCGAAACGTCAGGAGAAATGCCTCTAGAACATGGCCATATAGCCCGAAAAAACCCACAAGAACTGAAGGAAATTGTTGCAGCTCTTTTGATTCATCAGAACTGTCCAGTCCATGGAGAATTTCCATGAAAAAAGAGAAAGAAGCAATTGTAGTCAATGGGCACAAGTATGATAACGCTACCTAGAACATTAGGGGAAGAAATGCCAGTCCTAGAGATCAGATAATATAAGAAGCACTGCTTTATGTGAAAATTCTAGCTTCTTTCAATAACAACATTTTCTTCATCTTGCCTATCATTACTGCAGGCAATAATAATGAATGACAAGCATTTCAATAGTAAGTATTATAATGTACATGTCCCATTTGTGGCAAAAAAATATTTAATAAAACCACTATTCTAGGAATGTCAATCTTCGGTTTTCTTAGAAAACAAATTGAAGAGCTGTGCTGTGCAAATGATAAATGGAAGTGCCATTTAACTCAGATAAAAAAAAAGAAACCGAATGAGCATAGAAGCACTCAAATAAAACAATTCTGAGAAAAATGATTTTTCTAATGCAATTATAACCTTAAAAACACATTTTCCCCATGTCTGTGTTGTCAAAGATTTGGAGCTTCGAAAATGTTTATTACAGTGTTTTAAGGACAACCTCAGTGACCTGAGGCACAGGTATTTTTTAAATGCTAATGATAAATGCCGTTATTTATTATGCTTATTTTATATGGTTTATGTAATGTGTTTATGCAATGTGCTGTTTTATTGTTTATTTGCTTGGGTTGGGGGTATGATGTTGTGCTCTTTTATTATTAAATTTTTGTTTTTAACCATTTGTTCACCGCTTTGAATCCCACCTGTGGGAGAAAAACGGTTTTAAATACATAAATAAATAATGATAAATATAAGTCTTTTATACAGTCACTTAACTTTGTGTCTTCTTAAATACATTATAACTGTACCCTCAATCTGCTTCTGAAACGATAAGGGGATGACTGGTCCCAAAAGTTAACTGTGTATCCAGTAATCATCTTCCTTGATTCTATAATTTGCTGAATTTTATGTTTTTGCCCTGTTTCCCCTTCTGCTCCCTCACCCCTATTGTGCGTCAGTATTTATATTTACATTTTAAATGTACTAAACGTACGAAGTTCGTAAGAAACTGTGACTTTTATTTCCTATGTTGGTCTATGAACGAAATAAAAGATTTGATTTGATCTGACACAATGAAAAAATAAATTCTATGCAGTCACAAAAAAAAAGACATGCTATCCAGATTTAATTGGGGGAGGGAGAGAGACGGAACAGATATTAGCTATACATTTTTTCTGTATGAGAACATATCAATATATCAAATTTGGTGTGCTACAGAACTATCCATCTCCCTTCCTGTATCCACCAGTGTAGAAAGGTTAGAAAAATTAATAGCTATTCATGACAAGAATTAGAAGGAACATAAAATATATAAACAATTGTATTTTCATCAAAGACAACTTGACTGGGACATCTTTTCAAAAAATTAATTTGTATAAGCAGGGTATAACTTATCGCCATTACATTACAAAAGTACATTACATTACAGAAGTATCAAAGAAAGAAACTCAACCAATACAAGAAGAAAAATGTACATTCCCTTTTGATATGTATTTTCTACTCTTTTCTAATCTCATTCTAGTTTCCTATTTATATCTATCCGCCTTTTTTCCCTCCTCCCCCTCCCCCTTCTCTCCGGGAACAGTTGTAATTCTATTTTAGCTGTTTTTTCCATTTGTGTGATCATGAAGATAGTCTGATTCAGTTCCTTGTATTTTCTTTTTCTCCTTACTCGGACTTGCTTGGGACATCTCATTGGCTGCTGTTAATGACAAAATGTTAGATTCAATGGGCTTCAGGAACTGTTTTGATGAATTAGACCAGTGATTCCCAAATTCTGGTCTTTCGGGTTTCATCTGTCAGAATCTCTGACCATTGGCCAAAGTGGCTGAGGCTGTTGGGAGTTGTAGTCCAAAACACCTGGAGGACCAGAGTCTGGGTATCACTTGCTTTCTTCACTACCTTAAAAGTGGCCTTTCTGGAAATGGTTGATAAGTTCCTAGCAATTTACTATGTGGGGTTTTGGGGGGAGAGAGGTAGATTGATGGCAATACTAGGCAGATGGCCACCTCATAGCTGCCATTATTCAGCATATTTCAGATTAAGTAATTACTTCCAAGAATATCTGAAGGCAAGGCTTACTATACGAGCACATAAAGGAGCAAAATGTATTTACATTACAACATTATAAAATCAATCACTAAACATGATTTAATAAAAATGCAGTACACTAATAAGAAAAATCCATATTGACTTGCCTGTTGGGTATGGCTTCCTGGGGTATGTACAGAATTAAACTGTTTCATATGTGTCCGCATTCTCATAACATCCCTGAGGACCTTAAAGATGTCATTCACTATGGGCACAGCCTTCTGAAATGTCAGATCAAGGGCCGATTCACAACCTGAAAATAACACAGAGACACATTTGCTGGACTGAGGAAGAAGAAGGTGAGGGGGAATAGACTGGTGGAAAATAATAACTTGAGTATCCTCTGTCTTCCATATGGTAGTCTGCAAATCTCCCATGAAAGACAGCCACTATTTTGGATCATACATATGACAACTTAAGACAAGTAGCTCTAAATTCTGTTCTATGACGAAGACAGTGGAAATGTCTGCATTGCTTCTTGTGAAAAGAATTTTGAAACAGATTCACAAATCCAGCAATGCAGTGTTTGGCTTTAAAAATGTGAACTTCTTTTTTGGCATCATTGCAGAGGGAACTGAAAATGAAACTGCCAGTACTAAACAGCAATTGTACAAATTCATGATGCAACCACATCTGGAATACTGTGTACTGTTCTGTTCAGTTAACCTAAAAAAGGACAGTGCGGAGATGGAAAAAGCGTAGAACTAAACATCTAGAATAATCAAGGGTCTGGTGAAAATCCTCTGTGCAGAAAGGTTACATATGCTGGGGCTGTTTATTTTAGAAAACAAGGTAAGAAGGGGGTTACGATAGGAGTGAATAAAGGTAAACATGAGGTAGAGCAAGTAGGTAAGATACAAGTTCTCATTTTCTCATAATACTCTGGATCAGCCATGGAAGCAAATGATAGGAGACTCGGGTTAAAAGGTTTTCCCCTGACATTAAGTTCAGTTATGTCTGACTTTGGGGACTGGTGCTCATCTCCATTTCTACGCTGAAGAGCTGGTGTTGTCCGTAGGCACCTCCAAGGTCATGTGGTCAGCATGACTGCATGGAGCGCCGTTTCCTTCTCACTGGAGCAATACCTATTATCTACTCACATTTGCATGTTTTCGAACTGCTAGGTTGGCAGAAGCTGGGGCTAACAGCGGAAGCTCACCTCGCTTCCTGGATTTGAAGCCGCAACCTTTCGATCAGCAAGTCCAGCAGTTTAACCAACTGCGCCACCGGGGGCTCCTCTAGATCAGCCATGGAACCAAATGGTAGGAGACTCAGGGCAAAGAAAAGGAAGTACTGTATATACTCAAGTATAAGCCTAGTTTTTCAGTCCTTTTTTTAGGCTGAAAAGGTCTCCCCGGCTTATACTCGAGTCAATATTATTTATTATTTTACTTTGTTGTTGTTGTTATTATTATATTTATTATTTTATTATTGTTGTTATTATTACATTTATTATTTTACTCTATTTATTATTATTGGAGGACATGTAAGCATATTTACATTGAAGAAGGTTAGAATAATGGTTTAATCAGAGTTGGACAGTCTTATCTTGAACTACAGTTTTATGTAAATATTCAAAACATTTAACCTACTGATGTCTAAATTAATATAATTTTATTGGTATCTATTTTTATTTTGAAATTTACCAGTAGCTGCTGCATTTCCCACCCTTGGCTTATACTCGAGTCAATACATTTTCCCAGTTTTTGGTGGTAAAATTAGGTTCCTTGGCTTATATTTGGGTCGGCTTATACTCGAGTATATACGGTACCTTTTCACAGAGTGTACAGTTAACCTGTGGCATTTAGTGCCACGAGATGTAACTATGGTTGTCAAACATAAAGTACATCTTGGTGACATCTCCCGTAATCTCTATCCAAAAAATTGTTAAAGCATGTAATTTATTAAAGTCTCATTTCCAGGCAGCCTGTTTTTAGACATGCTTCTAACTACCTGGAACTGCTCTCTTTACATTCTGATTTGAAACATAAATAGGAAAAAATATGGTTCTTTATAGCCCATATTATTCAGACAGTAGATTTTGCATCCTCCTCCACCTTTGACTTGTGAAAGACGTCTTACATCATGTACATGGAAACTTATAGTGCCAGAGAGAATATTTTTTCCATAACATGATAGTATTACATGACATTGTTATGTTTTGACTACAGGTTAAAAACCCACAGGCAAGATGAGATTCTCAGAATGGGGAAAAGCTACTCTATAAGGTTAAATAGATAGGAGCAGCCAGAAGATGAGAGAGTTGGTTTAGTTAGACTGGAATAGCAGGATCCAAGGCAGATCATAAGGAGAAAACATGTTCCAACAAAGCCAACAGCCAAAACGAAATCTTATATCACTTCCTAATTGACTCCCTCTTCATTGAATTAAGGCCTAGAGCTTTGCAGTCTTGATTGATATTAAATTAAGGTCTTGCTGGATGTATCGTTTGTGTTACGGAATGTTTGTTTATAGGTCAAGAGGCCCTTGAAATGGATCAGATTTGAGCAGTTAGTTACTTTGGCATTTTGGCTTGGGTGAAGACTTTAGACTACTATGGACCCTTCTACACTGACCGCTTTTGTGGCCCAATCTGGTGTTCCAGGTGCCAGATCAGACCTGCATGGTGTTCAGATAGGGACTGCTGGAGTTCAGCCTGTGATTGTGTTTCAGCATCAGGGTGCTTTGGATGTGGGAAGTGATGCCAATGAATATCAAGATGGCAATGGTTTGGTCAATGATACTGATGCAGAGAAGGACCAGGAGACCCCTGTGCAAAGTGTAGTTTCCCATGAGAATGTCCCTGAAGGGTGTGGGGACGATGGTATACTCCCTGAATTTTTACCAGAGAGTTCCCAGGATTTGGGGCTTGAAAACATCTGGGCACCTGGCCCAGCTGGGAAACTTAATGAGCAAATAGATAGGAGGCAGGAGATTAGTCAAAACAGGTAGGCTGAACAGTGGCTTCGGTGGTCTGCCAGAATCCGACAGAAAAAGATAAGGGAATCTCAATTAAAGCGAAACCAATTTCTGAATGCTGGGGATAGCTTAACGAGGGGATAATAAAAGTTCCAAGTGTGGGAAATATAGTCAGATGAAGCATTGTTTGGTATCAAGGGAAGTTCTCGTTCTTGTTCATGGAAGCATTGCTGGGAAGATTCTTGTCTAAGTATTTCTTGTTTCATGATTTGGATTTTTGGATTGTATGAATTATATTCACGCCTTATATTAGAGAAGTGTGGACTTTGCTGAACTTTACCCTGGACTATTTTTGCTCCTGCTTATCTTCTTACCTAATTGGATTTACCTATTTCTTTAAAGTGCTTTTTAACTATATTCAATAAAAGGATTGTTTTCCAATCAGTGGTATGGTGTTTACAGTCAGAGGGCTTTTCCTGTCCTGAAGTGCAACAGGGACTCTCTCAACTGTCTTCGAGGTGGGAGGGAGTCCCAACTGTCCAGTTATGCTGAACATGGTTCACAACCACTACCCTACCTGTCTCCCCTTCCACATGTTCCGGCTGTTGCCAGAGTGCCAACAAGTAAACTAAATGAGGTGTGGGTACAATGACAAGTAGCCTCACCAGAGGAGGTGATTTTAGCATCCTTGGACGCCTTCACCCTGTCTGGGGGATGAAGGCCAACGCCGGACATCACACGACATTGTGTGACTTCTGGCACAGGCGACACCCCAACCAGGGTGAAAACGTCACAGGACACTTGTCCAGCAACACAGGAGACTTCCCGTGCTGTGCTGGCTCCAATGCCAGCACTGGGCCTCCCTACAATGGCAATGTTTTTCCCATGTGATTGGGAAAGTGTTGCTGAGAGGGAGCTGTGTGCAGGGCGACAGATTTGCCTTGCTGCTCTCTCTTTCCTCCCCAGAAACCTGGCGAAACGGCACACTTTGCCAGGGCTTTATGATGAGGTCCTATAAATGACAGGAAGATAGCTGTGATTGGTTCCCATTGAGAATCAGCCCGACTGTCTTGAAATCCCAAAAGTCGTGTGACAGACCAAATCCTGGGTCAGGATTCTGGCTTTCCCCCAACTCAGCTTTACCCAGGGCAAGGCTGCATTAAGCTGGATCAGTCCTGTGTTAAGCCAGATCAATGCCATGTGGTGTTTAGCTGCTGTGGGGCTGATGCAACTGAAGGTTGTCCTGTCAGTGTAAATGAGCCCCTGAATCTCAGAGGTCCCAGAGGTTTGGTTGTCCCTCCTGTACCACCATACCAACATCAAAGCTCAAAGTGCAATGGAAACTGGATCAAAATATCGAAGCTAATTTCATTCTTTTTACCCTGTGTATCAGCTCTTATATTCTTTACTTTAGTTTGAATGTATTGATAATTGTGTTGCATAATACATATTAACAATTCCCTTAAATATAATTATTAGGAATTGGATGCACTTTTGGCACACCACCAGATAACATCTAACAATCTTTTCAAAAGTTTTGGGTCTATTCCCAAAAGGCACAAGGCTCCATATGAAATCAGAAGTCAAGAAGAAATCCAATTCATAAAAAGTCTTATCTAAAAAAAGCCAATGAATGGAAGCTAATATTAGAATATCATGACTTCTTTCTTAAAAAGAAGAACATTTCCTTAAATACATGCATGATAATCCCATTGACAAACACCCTGCACTCCAGATGACGTTCAGCAGAACATTTTTAGTAGAGATGTTATCACATTTACATAGAGGTTATGAATCACACGGATAATCTATTTGATGCAAAGAAAAAAAACACTATCTTAAAATAAACTTTTAAGATTAAACCTGTATGAATATCAGGCTCAATATAATAATTTTACCAATATAATCCAGCTCAGGAGATGGAACATTTGTTCAAACTCCAAAATGATGATTCAGACCACTAACCCCCATAGTACTTCATATAGTAATCGCCCCATAGCTAAGTACTGATACTTCCTGCTCCACAAAATTCGTATTTAATCTCAAGAGACTAAAATACACTAGGACTTCTGGAAACATTTTATTAAGCAAGCCAATTGCCCCAATGAAAATCCCAAACACTACAATCCTGAATACATAGAGAGGAAGGTCAGGATGTGAGTGCCTTCTTATGTGAGTGCCTTCAAGTGAACCTATGGGTGATCCCATGAATTTATTAAAAGCTAATTTGCACACACACATACACACACACAACCTCTTTGCTAATTGTACTACCCAGTCACTGATAGCATAATGCTTGCTTCCATTTATTATGAAAGGTCATAACACTCTTGACCCATAGAGTGTGTTTTCTCAAATGGTGTCTTTAATATTTGGACATAGAGAAATCACTTGAAATTTTCCACTATTTATTTATTTATTTATTTATTTATTTATTTATCTATTTATTTATTTATTTGTGTCACTTTTATCCTGCCCATTTCAGCCCGAAGGCGACTCAGGGCGGCATACAAATCGGCAACAATTAGATGCTATATAAAAATAAATACATACATCGGTTAAAAGCAAATTAATCACATCATAATACATGTAAAAAACCATAAAAGCAATAAAAACAATAAAAAATTATAAAACTATGTCTTCCTGTTCAATTCCTCATCCGTTAACATCGTCTTAGCCGTCTCTTGTTCATATTCCAATTTGAATTTATCTGGTCATGCTGAAGTTCCAAACGCTTGCTGAAAGAGCCAAGTTTTCACTCTTTTCCGAAAGGTCAGGAGGGAGGGAGCTGATCTAATATCCCTAGGCAGGGAGTTCGACAGCTGAGGGGCCACCACAGAGAAGGCCCTGTCTCTTGTCCATGCTAGGATTTCAACAGTTTCTATCCCTATCATCAAGCTGAACCTGGACCAATGCACATACCAAATTCATTCGCTTGATACCATTGTGTAATTGTATAAGGAACGTCTAAGCATCACACTCTATTGCTAAACATACTTATAAATTTTCAGTTTCCACCCAAAACACACCATCAAATATATTGTTTACAGCCAACCCCTCAATACATCTGCATCTGCTCAGCTCCACAAGATAGAGAATCAAAACTCTTGAGTTTCTCAAGCATTTCTCAAACTAAAATATCCCCCCTAAAGAGGTAAACGAACAAATCAACAGACAAGATTAATTACCAAGAACAACTTACTATGGAAGAGACTAATAACACAAAATGATGTATTACCCCTAGTGGTCCCCTACGGTCCCCAGCTGAGATTACTCAAATACATAATCAACAAACAACAATCAATCTTGTAGAACAACACAGCCAATAATATCATATGCAATATGAATTCACTTGCTCTTCCTACAATATGATACATATTGGAGAATCCTATGCCATCACTGCCCATCAACACTCAACACTGGACAAAAAGGACAGTTTCTACGTAAGAAGATAAATGGACACAATCAGGACATTAGAAATAGTAATACTTGAAAACCAGATACAGAACATTTCAACTTCCTAGACATACATTACAGTCTCTGAAAAAGGCATTACAGGAAGACTAGATAGAGAATCAGCTCAATGGAATTATATTTACACATTCCAATCCATTAGCATAGATATGAACAAAGAAAATGACTTCATGGCTTGCTTACTTACTTAGGTTGCCTTCATTGTTTAAGTATGATGACCTTCCAAGTGTAGTGTCTTGGTGGTGGATATGTAGGTGATTGTGGAGCCCTATTCTTGACCTGCATGTTCTTTCACTGTGAGGACATTGGTTACCAGGTAGAAAGTGGTCCCGGTCAGGGTTGGCTTGACACACCTTCTTTTGGTATGTTTCTCCTTTTTGCCCTCCATTCATGCTTCTTCAAATTCCACAGCACTGCTGGTCACAGTTGACCTCCAATTAGAGCACTCAAAGGCCAGGGCTTCATAGTTCTCAGTGTCTATGCCACAGTTTTGGGAGTATAGTAATGGTGGGAGATGGTGATCAGTCATCCAGACAACATGGCCAATCCAATGGAGATGACATAGGAGCATCACTTCAATGCTGGTGGTATTTGCTTCTTCCTGCATGCTGACATTTGTTCACCTGTCTTCCCAAGAGATTTGCAGGATTTTTTGGAGGCAATGCTGATGGAATCATTCCAGAAGTTGAGTGTGACGTCTGTAGACAGTCCACGTTTCACAGGCGTATAGCAGGGTTGGGAGGACAATCATTCGCTTTATAAACAAGCGCCTTGGTCTCTCTACAGATGTCCAGGTCCTCAAACACTCTCTGCTTCATTTGGAAAAACTCGCAGAGCTCAGATGGTGTTGTATTTCAGTGCCACTGTTTATTTTTGTGGAGAGGTAGAGGAAATGGTCAATGTTTTCTAATGTTACACTGTTAAGCTGTATTTCTGGCATTGCAGAGGGATTGGCTGGTGACTGCTGGAAGAACACTTTGGTTTTCTCTAAGTTCAATGAGAGGCCGAGCTTCTCGTATGCTTCTGCAAAGGTGTTTAGAGTCGCTTGTAGGTCTTCTTCTGAATGCACACAGATTACCTTATCATCGATATACTGGAGTTCTATAACAGATGTTGTTGTGACCTTGGTTTAGGCTTTCAGTCAGCTGAGGTTAAATGGCTTGTAATCTGTCTGATAGAGGATTTCCACTCTGGTGGGAAGCTTCCCATCAACAAGATGAAATATAGCGATGAAGATGGAAAATAAGGTTGGGGCTATAACACATCCCTGTTTGACACCTGATTCCACCTTAAATGGGTCACTGTGGGAGCCATTGCTGTCCACGACTGTTGCCATCCTGTCATCATGGAGGAGCCACAGGACATTCATACATTTGTCAGGGCCCTGACTCCATGGCACCCAACATATATTAACGTGAGTCCTTGATACTACAGAGGTAATGAAAGGAATTTTCCCAGGGAAAGTTTTAAACCCAAGGAAACTGACTTTTAGTAAGCGGATTTATTGGTTTTGCACATCAACACTAACTGACCACTTCATGTCCTTTGAAAAATTAGGACAAGGTTCATGCTTTGCATCTTTCTGGAGCCTATTACATTTTGCAAAAATAACAACCCAGAGATTCCACCCAAACATAAGGAAGCACTTCTTTTTTAAAAGAGCTGTTCCCAAGTGGAACAAACTGTCTTTGAAGATAGTGGGTTCTCTATCTTTAGAATTCTTTAAACAGAAGTTAGATGGGTATCTTTCAGGAGTGCTTTAGTTTTATATTCCTGCATGCCCGGGGATTGAACTAGCTGCCCTTTCCAACTATGATTCTAAGAAAGCATTTTCCACAACCTTGAGGCAAGTTATTATTTTTAAAATGTTACAACAATTTGCAACCGCTCTCCCTTTCTTTCCATCCTCCTCCCTCCGCTATACCAGCTAATTCAAATGTTTACACTGACATCTTTAGAGGAGGAGGGCATGCAAAAATAGCATCCTCTCTCTTTCTCTCTGCAAATATGTGTATGGAGGATATGTCATAGTGCCAATTTGTTCCTAACACTCAACATATTTTCATTAGAAAACTATAAAATGGTTAGATTGCCCAGTTCTTCTGAGTCATTTGTCAAGATAGAGAAAGGCACTTGACAAAACCATTGGACCGGAGCTTGCAGCTACTTTGAACCTTTGAAAATAAGGCCAGAACATTTCTATCCCTTTGAGAAGAATCCTAAGTAAGTGTTCTTACATTTATAGTGTCCTTGGCTTTATGAAGCTATTTTTGTTTTGCAGTGATGAACTGAAAAAGCTTCTTTCATCTTCAGTCAGGGCATTTCAAACCCTATTTATTTCAAACTTTATTTACTGCATTTGTATACTACCTTTCTCAGCCAAAAGCAACTCAAGGAGGTTCACAGTCGGCAGCGATTCGATGCCATAACAATCTCAGGTACAGTTAAAAACAATGATAAAACACTTATAAAAACCATTCAGCATTAATATATATATAAAAACAATAATCTCTATAAAAACAAATCCTCAATGTCTCCTTACTAAAATTATGGTCCAATTGCATCGTCAGACATTCCATGATTGATTTTCGTCTAATTATGCTCCAGTAGTAAAAGCTTGCTTGAAAAGCCAGGTCTTAACCATCTCGCGTAATGTTAGAAAGGAGGGAGCTGATCTTATATCCCTGGGAAGGGCGTTCCATAGCCGAGGGGCCACCACTGAGAAGGCCCTGTCTCTCGTCCCTGCCAGACGCATCTGTGAGGAAGGCGGGATCAAGATCTGGGCCTCCCGAGATGATCTTAAAGTTCTAGATGATTCATAAGGACAGACACGTTCGGATAGATAAGCTGGACCAGAACCGTTTAAGGCTTTATAGGCTAAAGCCAGCACTTTGAATTGTGCCCAGTAGCAGACTGGCAGCCAGTGGAGCTGGCGCAACAGAGGAGTTGTGTGCTCCCTGTGCTCCGCTCCCATTAGCAACATGGCTGCCGCTCGTTGAACCATATGGAGCTTCCGGACAGTCTGCAAAGGCAACCCCACGCAGAGAGCATTGCAGTAGTCTATACAGGATGTAACCAGAGAGTGGACTACTGTGGCCAAGTCAGACTTCCCAAGGCACAGGCACAGCAGGCGCACAAGTTTTAATTGTGCAAATGCTCTCCTGGTCACTGCTGAAACCTGGGGTTCCAGGCTCAGTAATGAGTCCAGGATCACGCCCAAGCTGCGAACCTGCGTCTTAAGGGGGAGTGTAACCCCGTCTAACACAGGCCGTAACCCTATGCCCTGTTCAGCCTTATGACTGACCAGGAGTACCTCTGTCTTGTCTGGATTCAATTTCAATTTGTTCTCCCCCATCCAGACCATCACAGCGGCCAAGCACCGGTTCAGGACCTGCACAGCCTCCTCAGTAGCAGGTGGGAAGGAGTGACAGAGTTGGATATCATCTGAATACAGATGACACTGTACCCCGAAACTCCAGATGATCTCCCCCAGCAGCTTCATGTAGATGTTAAACATCATGGGAGACAATATAGAACCCCGAGGAACCCCACACGACAATGGTTGTGGGGTTGAACAGGTGTCTCCCAGTAACACCTTCCGAGAGCGACCCTCTAGGAAGGACTGGAGCCTAAAAGAATGGAGCCCCTGATGGCACAATGAGTTAAACTCTTGTGTTGGTAGGACTGAAGGTCAGAGGTCCAAATCCAGGGAGAATGTGGATGAGCTCCCTATGTCAGCTCCAGCTTCCCATGCGGCGACATGAAAGAAGCCTCTCACAAGGATGGTAAAACATCAAAACATCCTGGCGTCCACTGGGCAACATCCCTGCAGACAGCCAATTCTCTCACACCAGAAGTGACTTGTGGTTTCTCAGGTTACTCCTGACATCAACAAAAATTCCCTAAAATGCTTGGATCTAGTTTACCTTATGCATTGCCTCTTCCTGTATAAACTGACCTAGGCTTTGAGAATGTATTCGGAGGCCTTTCTCTGCCTTTGCCAAACGAGTTGTGACCCAAAGAAAGATCTCTTTCCATGATGGCACCTTGCTTGTACCATCTTCCAAGAGAAGAGCACTTGGTATCTAGCAACAGACGAAAAGTCTCCCAGGCTTTATGGTAGTTGGCTGGTAATTTTTATATACAAAACACTTTCAAAGCACTTAACTCACTGACTCATTTAAGATATGAAAATCAAGCTGCTTTGAGCATTATTTTTCACATCCCAGTGCTGAGTCTTTTAGCCTGTCCCCTTTTTGAGGACAGATTTTTTATTAATATGAGTTACATGCTTTTTTTAAACCTTAAACATATGTGCTGTGTGTGTGTGTGTGTGTGGGGGGGGGGGGGGTGTCACATGTTTAAATTATCTGATCTGAAAACCTAGCATTTTTATCCTTGATGTGACAAAAACTGGGGCCATATTGGTTCCTATTGTTTCTGAGTTTACCTAGAAACTCTCCAGCGACCAGCAGCTGATGGCTTGCAAGCAGGTACCAATTCATGGACCATCACTTTGAGCTATTCTCCACTAAAGTATCTGCAACCACTTAAATGGCTAAAAACAAAGCTGTTTTCCATTAGCTAGCCAGTTCCATTCTGCAAAGAAAACTCTAGCTGCTATGTGGTGCTCTAGTGCAAGGACAATGAATTATAAACAACAGAATGAAAAGTGAATAACAAGAATGCCTACTTCTGTTGCAATTCAGAAGAAAAAGGCCAGAGAGGGATCAATAGCACATAAACATCTTCTCCTTTGAAATACACACTGGACTGAACAACACTCTCTCTGGTTCTTGGATGAACAACAGCTTGATAACCTGAGTCATACAAAGCTGACATATTCCTTGACTAAAGTGGTTTTGTAGTTGGCTACAGCAGGTGTGGGCAACATAAAGCATGTACCCTGCATGCACACTGAGTAATTTTATGTAAGTCTTTGAATCCTTTGTGGAATCTAAAAAGGACATGTTTTTACCACCTCTTAAAACTGTTCTAGCCATTGCAGGTCAAGCGATGTGCTTTAGAAGTACTGGAAATTTAAGATTTTCTTACTCAATTTCAAGTGCATTTACCATCTGTCTCCTGCTTATCTTTCATCTCAGAATTCCCTTAGCCTTCCCCCTTGTTCTTTGTCTTCCTATCAAATTCTATGCCTCCTCTCATAGTTTTACTTTTAATTTATATTTGCTATTTATGTAAACTGGATTATAATCCAAAAGGGTAAATATGTGTTTTGCATAATGCCAAGAATTGAGGTTCTTCTAAAACTGTATTAATGCTGGTTAAATCTTAGCAGAAACTTGGCACTGTAAGCTATGACTATCTGAACAAAATGAATCTTAGATTGACATAGAAATTCAGTTCTTAGACTGTTAGGCAAAATAAGAAAATTAAATATTCCTCCCATTTTCTGATTTAACTTAGCTCCTGTGATTACCACAATTTAGAAATGCCTCAGACTGAGCACTGCCATGGAAAATTAAGTATGCACATAAACAGCAAAACGAAATTGCTGGGCCATTAAGGTGAAACCATCAAATGTATTTCTAAGGAGGCTTCCAGAGAACCCTGGAACGGTTTCTAGGAAAGTTTTATAAATAGACCAATTTGGTAGTAGGTTGTTTGAGAGTTCACTGCAAATACACAAAGAACTTTTCTTAGTGATGGCCTCCCGATGGTCTTGAAAGCCCTACATCTATAAAATGTTGACCATTTTAAGATGTACATTTAGAAGAAGAAGGAGAAGGAGGAGAAGAAGAATTTTATTTTTCTACCCCGCCTCCATCTCCCCGAAGGGACTGTCAGAGTTCAGATGATGCCCAGCGGAAGGAATGCTAGATCAGCAGACACCGAGTTGCAAAATAAGGACTCTGCAGGCTTCAAGTTACAAAATAAACTACGTTTACTAAGCACATACATCAGACACGTCTTACTACAGCGAGCTACAATTCAGGAACTAGTCAAAACGAAAGCCTCTTCACATCTGCTTATCTTTTCTTGCTGAGACTGGCTACTCCCTTCTGTTCTCAGCAAGAACAAACCTTATCTTACTTTTCTCAAGTTCACTTACTCACAGCCTCATGATGTAAACATTATGCACAGCATTTCCACTTCACAGTAGCATCCATATTTGCAATACATAGAAGCACATTTAAAACACATACATAACTAAATTAATCCTGACAGAGACTTGGGGCGGCTTACATGGGGTCCAAGCCCAGGCAGAATACAATTAAAATAAAGCAATAACAATTAAAACAGCATAAAACAACATAACAAAAATAGCTAGCAACAGCAATAACAGAAGACTACTTTTGGAGGGGGGGGGGAGGATGAAGAAGAAATAGCTCAACTCTTTTTGATATTGTCCAATGCATGGAGTCAGAAGTACGCCCAGTTTCCTTCTTATAGGCATGGTGCAAATTCTTAAAATGCAGAGAAAACTGGCCAATCTGGAAAAGAAAAACCCTGAAGCAAAACCCAAAGTCATACAAAAAGTTGGAAGTCACATTGTAACATGGTAGAAAATAACATAATACAATGGGCTTCAATTTCTTATTCAGTTAACTGATTCACAGATCCTTTAATTCAAAGACACACTCCCCCGCCCCCGAAACATCTCTAAAAACAGGGTGCATCTTAGGACATCATCACACTAGAACAGTGGTTCTCAACCTCTGGATCCCCAGGTGTTTTGGCCTACAACTCCCAGAAATCCCAGCCACTTTGTTGATGTTCATTTGTTCAGTTGTTTCCGACTCTTCGTGACCTCATGGACCAGCCCACGCCAGAGCTCCCTGTCGGCCGTCACCACCCCCAGCTCCTTCAAGGTCAAACCAGTCACTTCAAAGATGCCATCCATCCATCTTGCCCTTGGTTGGCCCCTCTTCCTTTTTCCTTCCATTTTCCCAAGCATCGTCTTCTCTAAGCTTCCCTTTCTTCTCATGATGTGGCCAAAGTACTTCATCTTGGCCTCTACTATTCTTCCCTCCAATGAGAAGTCGGGCTTTATTTCCTGAAGTATGGACTGGTTGGATCTTCTCACAGTCCAAGGCACTCTCAGAACTTTCCTCCAGTACCACAGTTCAAAAGCATCTATCTTCCTTCACACAGCCTTCCCTATCGTTCAGCTCTCACATCCATAGGTGACTACGGGGAATACCATTGCTTTGACTATGCGGATCTTTGTTGCCAGTGTGATGTCTCTATTCTTCACTATTTTATCGAGATTGGACATTGCTCTTCTCCCATGGAGGAAGCATCTCCTGATTTCCTGGCTGCAGTCTGCATCTGCACTAATCTTTGCACCAGCCACTTTACCAGCTGGATTTCTAGGAATTGAAGACCAGAACATCTGGGGACCCACAGGTTGAGAACCACTGTACTAGAGCATCTATCCACTTTAAATTCAGTTGTTGTCTCTTGCAGAATTCGGAGGTTTTTGGTTTAGTGAGGCCCAGGAACCCTCTGTTGAGCAGCTTAAAGGCCTCTCCCTAAACTACAAAACCCAGAATTCTTCAGGAGGCAGCAACTGTATTTAAAGTGGAGAGATGCTCTAGTGTGATGAGGTCCTTCAAATCGCAGGTGCTATTATATATATGTATTTTCTGTTGGTGGTACTGAAATTAGTGTGCGTCTTAGAAGCAATTGCATCTTAGAATTGATGAAATATGGTAATTTGAAAAACAACATGGATTCCTAGAATGCCTGCCCCTTATTAAAGGTACTCATTTTATTGCCCCCCCCCCCCCCCATCTCTTCCTGCAGACTTTGTTCTTGTTCTTCATGAGTTTTGTTTCAGAGACAAAGGAAATCCTTCTAGATCCTTTTCTTGGTAGATCATGTATAGCTGTCAATGTTATGATGAGGCTGGTGTGATACTAGAAAATATTCAGTATGGACCGAATACAGGCAGTCCCTGAGTTACAAACATCCGACTTACAAATTACTCATAGTTAAAAACTGGGGTGACACAACAGGAAGTGAGAGAAATCTATACCTCGGAAGGGAAATTCACTCCTGGAAGAGTTATTACGGGGGAAATATGTCTCAACTGAAGCTTTGGCTCTAATATCATCTCCAGTGATATTAGAGCAGCTCCCTCCCTCCTGACCTTCAGAAGGAAAGTGAAAACCTGGCTCTGGAGTCAAGCCTTTGGAGATTAATCTATAGTGCAATAATAGCTTCAAAATACATGCAACTGATCTTTGGAACGGCCTTGGATTATGATTGGGGATGGCACGATTTTAATAGTAAATGCAATGTTTTATATGTTTTAATGTGTATTTAATTTTAATTTTTTACTTAATTGCATTCTATCTGTTTGTTGTCCAAAGGCATTGAATAGTTGCCATATGTAAAGCCACCTTGAGTCCCCTTCGGGGTAGAGAAAGGCAGGATTCAAATAGAGTAAATAAATAAATAAATAATTTGCACCAATCCTTTTTTCCATAACAAGCCAAAATCTTTCAAAATCCAATTATTACAGAGACACCACAGAGGGTGTTAATCCTTTCCTTTGCTATCCAAAGCTTTTATACACACACACAAACATGTGTGTGTGTGTGTGTGTGTGTGTGTGTGTGTACACAGACACACACACACACACCAGCCGACCCCTCCCTCACGTTGCTGTGGCCCAGTCTGGTGATCTGGAAAATAAAGTAATTAGAAAGTGTTGGTTTCTAATATATGTAATGTCTTTATGCTTGCGGGTAAACACTATTTCTTACTGTTTCTTTGTCAGTGTTAATGTGGTGGTTGTCTGATTTGCCTACTCTGGAACATACAACATATAATTGCCCTTCTGTAGAGGTCCCTTTCAATTCTATGATAATATATCTGTGTGTGTATGTGTGTAAATCATATATATCTATCTATATCTATGGCTGGATGGCTCTTTGTTAGGAGGGCTTTGATTACGTTTTCTTGCTCTTGTGAAGGGAGTTGACTGGATGGCCTTAAGTATTTTCTGTTGGTCATGGGGGTTATGTGAGGAAAGTTTGCCCCAATTCTGTCGTTGGTGGGGTTCAGAATGCTCTTTGGTTGTAGGTGAATTATAAATCCCAGTAACTACAACTCCCAAATGTTGTCCATTTTCCCCAAACTCCATCTGTGTTCCCACAAACCGCCCCATCACTTTTTCGCCCTTGTCCAGAATTTTTTAATCTTTTAATTTTAATTACATTTGGCCTACCCATAGATTTTAAAGTGTGTTGTCCTATTGATAATGCCTATGTTATTGTTTTATTGTTTTGTTGTTTTAAATTGCTTGTATTGTTATTGCTTGTATTATTGTATTTTGGGCTCGGCCTCATGTAAGCCGCACCGAGTCCCTTGGGAGATGGTAGCGGGGTATAAATAAAGTATTATTATTATTATTATTATTATTATTATTATTAGGGCATATGGAATATTCGTGCCAAGTTTGGTCCAGATGTATCATTGTTTGAGTCAACAGTGTACTCTGGATGTAGGTGAACTACAACTCCCAAACTCAAGGTCAATCCTCACCAAACCCTTCTTGTGCTTTCTGTTGGTCATGGGAGTCTTGTTATCCTACTTTTTGTTCAATTCCATCATTGTTGGAGTTCAGAATGCCTAGGTTAACTATAAATCCCTGCAACTATAACTCCCAAATGACAAAATCACCTTATTTTGAGTGATAGTCACTCCTTGGATTAGTAGGTGTCTTGTGGCCAAATTTGGCGGCAATTCATCCAGTGGTTTTTGAGTTACGTTAATCCCATCTATATGGAGTTACACTTAAAATGTACCTGTTCTGACTTGTATACAAATTCAACTTAAGAACAAACCTAAAGAAACTACCTTGTTTGTAACTTGGGGACTGCTTGTAATTGATCTTATCAAGACAATGATACATGAAATGCATATATCTGAATATGTCATCAAAGCACAGCTAAGATTTTTTTTTGCTAAATGTACGAAAACAAAACTCAGAAACAACACTGGACTCCAAGTCTTGCTGAAGACATCCAATCTTGTTTAACTTCATGCTGATCAGTAAGAGACATTTGGGATATAGAGTTCTCTTAAAATCTCTTTTCACACTGAATCCACACAGTTGGCAAATAACAGAGATGAAGGACTAAATTATCACTCCCCCGCCAACTTTGGAAAATTACTGCTATGACCCACAGCTTCCTGAATTGTGAACTCTCTACTTCTGGTCTCTCTCCTCTGCTGCCCCTATGGTCATCTCCTTCTCCTTTCGTCCTCAATGCTGCCGCCGCCACTCTCTATCATATGACAAATTGAAAGTCAGACATATCCCAAGGCCCACACGTTGTTCTTTTTATATTCCCAATTCTGAGTATTTTGTCACATTGCAAAGGTTTCTAAATGCCATGAGATGTGATGCTAAGCAACAACCTGTGAACGCACATATCAGAAAAATGTACAGCTGTGTTGCTGTAGCGAGTTATGCAAGCGAATTACAAATTGTGTACCACTCTGCAGTTCTAAGAATTCCCTTTGAAAAAGACTTGGTTGGGACTAAAACAAACTACTGTCATTTAGAAAATTGCCAAGATGCTCATGTGCAATTGAAATAGGTTCAGAATGAAATAGTCTCAGAAATATAAGCCAGAAAACTCATGTTAAAATTAATCATAGAGGACCTCAATGGCTATCAATTTGCTTGTAAGTTCAATTCAAATTTCAATTTAAATCAAATTTAATTTATTGGCCTCGGATGATGATAATAATAATTATTATTATTATTATTATTATTATTACTATAACACAGCCAGCAGACGGATCTTGTTTGCTGTGAACTCATCTTGTTGTGTTTCTAATAATAATAATAATAATAATAATAATAATAATAATAATAGGATTGAAAAATCAGCAGATGACCCAAAATGCAGACTGTGCAAGGAAGCTGATGAAACCATGGATCATATCCTCAGCTGTTGCAAGAAAATAGCACAGACGGACTACAAACAAAGACACAACTCTGTGGCCCAGATGATTCACTGGAACTTATGTCACAAGTACTAGCGGCCAGTAAATAATTGGTGGGATCATAAACCCGCAAAGGTTGTGGAAAATGAACATGCAAAAATACTGTGGGACTTTCGAATCCAGACTGACAAAGTCACAATAGACCAGACATCACGATTGTGGAAAATAAAAAAGTCTGGATTATTGATGTCGCCATACCAAGTGACAGTCGCACTGAGGAAAAACAACAGGAAAAACTCAGCCGCTATCAAGACCTCAAAATTGAACTGCAAAGGCTCTGGCATAAACCAGTACAGGTGGTCCCAGTGGTCATTGGCGCACTGGGTGCTGTGCCAAAAGATCTCAGCCAGCATTTGGAAACAATAAACATCGACAAAATCACGATCTGTCAACTGCAAAAGGCCACCTTACTTGGATCTGCACACATCATTTGAAAATACATCACACAGTCCTAGACGCTTGGGAAGTGTTCGACTTGTGATTTTGTGATACGAAATCCAGCATATAGATTCGTTTGCTGTGACATACTGTGCTTTTGTGTCAATAATAATAAATTTTTATCCCGTCCTATCTCTCCAGGGGGACTCAGGGCAGTTTACAACCCTATATGGCTCCTTTCCCATTTTCCATGGTTTCTTTAGTCTCTTTTCCATGCATTGCATCTTGCTATACTCCCTCATTCTCATAAACCTGAACAATAGCTGTTTAGACTTAGGACTTTTTAGGTAGAGCCATTTCAAGTTATAAGTTAGAAACTACTCAGACATATAAAATGCTTAGTAAATATCTTATTTCCAAATAATGATGTGTTCTTAAGATTTTTGTTGTACTTGTTTTCCCATTTAGATGTAATGTGCTCAATGATTTGTTGGTCAAGAAAAAGATGAGTCTGTCATGGATTTTTCTGTGCCTGAGAGTGAGGCCCTTCCACACACCTGAATAAAATCCCACATTTTCTGCTTTGAAATGGAATATATGGCAGTGTGGACTTGGATAACCCAGTTCAAAGTAGACATTGTGGGATTTTCTGCCTTGATTTTCTGGGGGTGCTTCACAGGGTGCTGTTCCTGGGTTATACATGTCTGTTCCACATTATTTTTATCATAAAAACATGGGGAAAGTTGATTACATAGCAAAATCTGTGTGTTACAAACTTTATTAAACATGTGGAAGATGAAGTTTCTCTTGCCAGGATAAAGTTTTCACTCTCTAGTCAACTGGTGCCATATTTTTAGGATACAACCAATCAGGAACTGACATGTATAACCCAGGAACAAAACAACATTTAAAAACCTGTATTTTCTAAGTATAGGGACATACAGAAATTCAAATATCCACATTTTCTGGCCAGAACCGGGAAATTCCCACGCCTGAAAAACTCAGTTTTTTGGGCTTTGTAGTGATTGCTTCTGTATTTTCAGGTGACGTCATTTGGCCACTGAAGCAGGAGCTCCTGGGATAAAGGGACTGTCTGGATGCACCCTGGATTATATGGCTGTGTGAAAGGGTCCTGAGTGACTTACCAAGCTTATATTGGATGGCACCAGACTTCGGGAAGACTGTTCCCATTGTATCTGTATTTAAATTTGGTTCAGAAATAGGAGAAGTAGATGCTGTTGTATGTTCAAGTTGTCTCTGACATATAGCAACCTTAAAGTGAACCTATCATGGGACCTTCTTGGAAAGATTTTTTTTCAAACAGGTTTGTCATTGCTTTTCTTTGAGGCAGTGTGACTTGCCCACGGTCACCCAGTGGGTTTTCGTGGTCAAATGTTGGTCTTCTGGAGCTCTAGTCTAATGCTAAAACCACCACATCATACTGTCTGTCCTATATTTTTAGATGCCCAGTTTAAAACCAGGATTTTTGAAATACAGTGTTCCCTCGCTACTTCGCCGTTCGGTTTTAGCGGACTCGCAGTTTTGTGGGTTTTTGAAAATATTAATAAAAATTAAATATAAAATATTTACATCCAGCGGAGGCCAGGGACCCTGGAAGTGCGACAGCCTGAGGCGCAGTGGGGAAGGTCTGCCTCCTTGGCCTCCATAGATCCTGGAAGTGAAGCAGCCTGAGGTGAGGTGGGGAAGACCTACCTCCCATTGCCTGCTGCTGCCTTTGTGGCCCCAGAAGCTCTGCAGATGGGCCGGGAGGCAGGTAAGGAAGTGTGGGTAAGAAAATAATATGTAAAATAATGTATACTTTAAAAAAATAATATGGTGTCCCTACTTTGCGGATTTTCACTTATTGTGGGGGGTCCTGGAACAGAACCCCGCAATAAGTGAGGGAACACTGTATACCAGATCTTAGGTTCAGATCTGAGAGTATTTGCTGAAGATGTTGAAGTGCAGATACTTGCTCAGGTACCCTTTTGAAAAGAAGTTTTATTATTAATGGCTGGCTATGATTCTATGATTCTATAGGGGATATTAGTGGACCTGGGGGCATTGGAAAGTCTAAATTTAAACATCTGTTATTACTGTACCAAAGAAACCAAGATTCTCTTAGTAACCATTAAAAACAGAACTCAGCTGGCCATATAAACTATGGCATTCTTGGGGCTTTATTTACTACCAAATAAATTCCATATAATCTCTTGGACGGAGAAAAAAGTACCAACGGAACTTTTTAAATCCGCTATCTTTTACTGATGGAATGTGTCCCATCAGATTCTCATAGCAGTCTGTCCCCCAAACAAAGATTTATATAATTTTTTGAAAATTCAAGCATTGCTTCACTGCCCTCTGCTGTACATTTCTTAAACTGTAGTTGATATTTAGGTACTGGTAGTTATTCCAGCTACTTTTGTAGGACCTGTTTGTGTGCGCGCGTGCCTGTTGATTTATGGTGTTATGGTAATCTCATTAATTTCATAGGATTTTCATAGATCAGGAATACACAGATGTAGTTTTGCTCATTCCTTTCTCTGAAATATATCCTATAGCACCTAGTATTCATTTGCAACCTCTATCCAAGTACTAACCAGAGCTGACACTGTCTAGTTTCCAAGATCAGACAGGATTTAAGGCCTTTCGTAGTAAGGGATTTGCACTGTGTACAGTTGCCAAAATGAAAACTGGAGACAGTTTCTGTATCTTTGCTAGTTGTTTAGAAGAAGGAATTCCAGCAAGTGTTGCTTGTTGTCTGGATTAACCCATGAAGGATACCCGGTTAGCTCCATTTTAAACTAGATCTACACTGCCCTATATCCCAGGATATGATCCCATATTATCTGCTTTGAAGTGGATTATATGAGGCCCCTTCTACACTGCCATATAATCCAGATTACCAAATCAGATAATCCACATTATCTGCTTTGAATTGGATTGTGAGTCTACACCGCCAGATAATCCAGTTCAAAGCAGATAATCTGGATTTTATATAGCAGTGTAGATGGAGCCTGAGTCTACACTGACAGATAATCTGGGATAAGAAGGTAATCTGGGATCTGAATCCAAAGTAGATTCAGTCTTGGAAGGCCAATGCTATTATTGGTCTGAAGCTTTAACTCCTCAACCCATTTGGCTTTGATTAGTCCAAAGCACTTGGTTTGAGCATCATCACTTATGTTGGGAAGAAAAACATAAAAAGGTCCCTGTTAATGATCCAAATTAAGCACAACCCTGCATATGTTTCGCTGATCCATCTCAGATTCAAATAGAGTGAAGCCGAGCAAACTTTAATTTCAATTTAAGAATGAAAATCTGCAATCCAATAAAAGGGGGGGGGGTTCAGATAGATACTTAACTGTAAACAATATCTTTCATTTTACCCCACTATTCTATTGTGCAAAACTGAAATTAAATTGTAATTTAGCTTCTGGGGAGAATAAAACACATTCCTCCAACAAAGGTTGGCTCTCCTAATGAAGTGATAAAGTTTTTCCAAAGAATATCTGTGGTTGCTTCTACACTGCCATATAAAATCCAGATTATCTGCTTTAAACTGGATTATATGGCAGTGTAGACTCCTATAATCCAGTTCAAAGCAGACAATGTGGATTATCTGCTTTGATAATCTCTAGATTATATGGCAGTGTAGAAGGGGCTTCAGAAGTTTATTTAGCAACCCAAGTCATCTCCTGTTCCACACTCCCAGCACGGAGTAAACCATATATGTTGTTTTCATCTCTTCATGGCAATGTGGTGGCATACTGATTTTTGTTACATGGGTTGATGTGCTTTGAACTGGATTATAGGAGTCTACACTGCCATATAATCCAGTTCAAAGCAGATAATCTAGATTTTATATGGCAGTGTAGAAAGAGCCACAGTTATAACTACACAATTCCAGTAACATCCTGTGAATCTTCAAAAGTTCTGAACTGATTTTTTCCTTAATAAGAACAGCACCCTCTACTGTTTCAAGTAGTACTGGCAAGCAATGTAGTTTTGGCAAGCAATGAGAAAAACCTAAAAATCACATTGATAGAGGATGGATAAATTAAAGGAATATAAAAATGTTGTGCTAAATATATTTCTTTCCAATAAGCTAGATAACATGAAATGTTTTATGTTCCTTTAACTAACTCACACAATTATTATAATATTACAACCCCAATATTCCTGCTAAAATCCTTTAAAATGTTTTACTACTTGGAAAACAGCAAAATATTTGTCATTTAGTGTCTGGAAAAGAAGAGAAACTCTTTCAGCACAAGCTTTTTACAAGAAACAAAAGGAAAGTGGGTGTTATCAAGATGTGTTATTGTTCGATAAGGAACAATGGTGCTTGAAGGTCATTGTTTTCAAAGTGAATAAAGGTATAGGGCTTTGAATCAAGTAAGACTGAATTTGAAAAGAAACTACAGAAATAAACATTATTGAAGTGAGACATGCAGGAAGAACAATCTAAAGACTACATGGTAAAATGTGTCCAAAACTTTGGTTGTAATATACAGTTGGAACAATGGGAAAATGTGGACTAAGGAACTGAAATTTGCTTTGTGTTATGGTCTTAAGGAAACCTTACAAAATGATGTATCATAGCTACCTGACCTCTGATAGATTGGTTAAAATGCACAACGGGGTAATCAATGTGTGGTGGACATGTAAGCAACATGAAGGACCTATGTGGTAGGCTTGTGAAAATGCAATATTTTTTGGAAGTAAATACATAATTTGAAAAGAAAATTCTTAAGATAGATCTTTAAATTGAAACCAGAATTGCTGATACTGGAGCTGATAGATGGTGAATTAGAAAAAAAGTATGGAAGACTGTTACAATAGATGGTCACATGTCTATGCAAAACTGGTAGAATACAGTAATATTTAGGCTTGTGCAATCCGAGTAAACTGCGATCCGTTTCAGTGTCCTAGATTTTGGTGGGGGTCCCGATCAGTTTTTTGGGAGCCTCCCAAATTTGAGAGGACAGAAATCCATTTTCAATCCGGGAAGCTGAAAGGTTTTTTTTTCTATCCAGCCCATTATTGGGTGGGGTGGGGGTGGGGTTTTGAATTCCCAGGCTTCCCTTCCCATCATTTTAGGCATTGTTTGTTCTTATATCCTTCATTAAGACCTGGATTAAAAGCATCAGAGTTAAGATACAATTCTTTCTGAGATCCTTTCCTTTCTGTCTGTAGAGGACCAAGTTTTATGCTTAGTTAAAGCTGTTTCTATGCTAGAGGAGACAGGCCCTGCAGGAAAAAGAGCAGATTGACCTGGGGCTATCCTACCCTGGGCTTCCTTAAAAGAGTTCTCTCTTTTCCCTCGATTTGCAGGCCCTGGAGTAGTGCTCCCCCCCCCCCCAAATGCTTCAATCTCCTTTTTGCTTCAGGTTTAATGATTAGTAGTTAAAGCCGTTTCTACTCTAGAGGAGACAAATGCTGCACAAGTGTGCAGCACTCTCTCCCTGCAGTACACAGCTTTCCAAGGCATTTTAAGGAGGCTTCTCCACTTCTCAGGAAAGGAAGAGTGATAGACATGGAGCTATCCTACCCTGGGTTTCCTTTAAAAGGTCCGCTCTTTTCTCTTGACTTGCAGGCCCTGGAGTGGTGCTTTTCTCGCCTTCATGCTTCAATCTCTTTTCTGCTTTGGGTTTAGTGATTAGTAATTAAAGCCGTTTCTACTATAGAGGAGACAAATGCTGCAAGCGCGCACAGCACTTTCTCCCTGCAGTACGCAGCTTTCCAAGACATTTTAAGGAGGCTTCTCCACTTTTCAGGAAAGGAAGAGTGATGGACACAGAGCTATCCTACCCTGGGTTTCCTTTAAAAAGTCAGCTCCTTTCTCTTGACTTGCAGACCCTGGAGTGGTGCCTCCCCCCCCCCCCATGCTTCAATCTCCTTTCTGCTTTGGATTTAATGATTAGTAGTTAAAGCCGTTTCTACTCTAGAGGAGACAAATGCCGCAGGTGCACGCAGCATTCTCTCCCTGCAGTACGCAGCTTTCCAAGGCATTTTAAGGAGGCTTCCCCACTTCTCAGGAAAGGAAGAGCGATGGACATGGAGATATCCTACCCTGGGTTTCCTTTAGAAAGTCCACTTTTTTCTCTTGACTTGCAAGCCCTGGAGTGGTGCCTCCCCCCCCCCCTTGTGTTTTTTCTTCTAGTGGCTGCCTCCCTCCCTCTCTCTACTTGTAAGCAAAGGCAGCCAAGTTTTCAACAGCCCTCTTCTGTTATGGCCAAAAAAAAAAAAAAAAAAGAAAAAAAGACAAGAAAAAAGAAAAAAAGAAAGAAAGAAAAAGAAAAGAAAAACATGGAGGCTGAGCCCTTGCCATTATGGTCAAGCAAACAAGCCGGACCAGCTAGATTCACCGAAGGGAACCAGCCAAATTGAATTCATGCACAAACCTAGTAATGTTATCATAATAGAACTGCACTGGTGATGGTGCTGCTTTGTTCTTGTTGAATGTGTCTGCTGTTCAGTACACCAAGCCTTATAGGTACCTAAACTCCAACTAATTTTTTTTGGTACTTCCCAAAGGCTCCTGGGGACATTTACTGTAAGACGAGCTCTCTCCAGTGTTATTGGTAAAATCTGCAACTATCCAATTCCACTCAATAAATTTGAACCACATGGGCTTAAAAGCAAGACAAATCACTCTTCTAAGCACCACTAGTACCACCAGTTCCCAGAGCGTCTAAAATCTGCATGCTCTAAAATCACTATGAACACCCGACCTTTTTGTAATAGCTAATACAACCCAAACTTGTAAAGCCAGACAGCCAGCAACTCATTCCCCATCCATTTTCTTTAATTATGCTTAAATAATGCTGCTAATTACGGAGACATTCTTCTTTCCAATATCTTCAACCCAGTTTCCTCTTCTTCTTTCTTTTTGGGCTTTCCCTAGCCATGGTCTTTCTTGATACAAACAAGAATCCTCTCCCATGAAACTTCCGCTTGAAAGCACCATAGGAGCATATGACTGGAACATATTAAACCTGCAATCTTATGCACATCTATCTGGAAGTTACTTCCATTTAATTGAATGGGTCTTACATCCGAGTAGACAGGAACAAGACCGAGTTGTAAAGCTTTTAAAAACATATTTCAGAATCAAGAGCATAATTTGCAATCCTATTAAACGGAAATGCCTAGGGTTGTATTGTATGTCTCGTTCGATGGACCAAATGCAAGTGAACAAAGCCAAAATCTATGTAACAATGAAAACTGAATCTCTAAGCCTTCTCTGGAGGGACAACCGAAAACAAAGCTCCTCTAAGATAGTATTTTTTATTCCAGACAAAGATATTTAACATTTTAAAATAATATCTGATTCCTTACATTGCAGTTCTCCCAAGGCAGAGGAAGGAGGTGGGGAGAGAGAAAGGAGTCTGTTATATCATGGTTTGTTTTTTTTGACAAAGAGAATCATCCCATTTGTATTACCATTTCAATATCATTGGGGGCCATCTTGTAATAAAACCTTCGTACTAAATCTCTATGCACCTTATGAATTTCCCTACATCTTTACCTCCCCCCTCCTGCAAGTTCCTTTAATAATAGCGGCAAACAGTTCCAGCTTTCTGCAGCTGCAGAGGTTAGCCTTCCTTAGAGATTTGCAATGGTACAGCTCATGCTTCCAATCAAAATAGCAACGCAGCCATCATGATTTATAGTCTAGAGGGGCTTTGTTAGAGAACAGTAAGCTACAGAACAACTATAGCAAATTTTTAAACTTTATACTTTGCAACAACAACCGTTTCTTGCCCCAAAGCTGAGGGTGAAACGGGAAGGCAAATTTAACACTTCTCTTCCTCTGTTGTTGAGTTTTCGATCCAGTAACCTTCATCCCCTAACCAAGCGAGGATCCTTAAAACAAATGTTTTTGCTATAACCTTTAATACAAGCCACATGTTCTTTTATACCAATGGGAATGCCATCCTTATGTTGCAAAATGAAACAATATTCAAGAGGTCAGCATCAGGTTAAAATCATATCTCAGGTAGAACTGGCGGCATTTTCCTGGTTGAATTAATGGGGATTAACTAATGATGGAGGCAATCAGAGAAACAAATGTGTTATTTAATAGCAGCAAATGAAGTTTCATGGAGAATGTTCTTATAGATGGGAAAATTTGGGCAAGACCATTGTTGGTTAAAATACGACATTTGTTGCTTATGAAAATGAAGATGGACAATAGAGCAGGATAAAATAAGTTTCTTTATTTTAATGCAAAACATGCATCTATGTGTTTGCATTTCCTTTTGAAATCAATGAGGCGTAAGGCTGTTTAACATGACTGTGAACTCTGCCCAAAACCTCTTCACACTTTTACAGTTAGTTGTCCTTTCACATTTGTGGTTTTGATTTTTGCAAATTTGATCAATCATAGATTTGACCCTATGTCAACTTCCTCCAATTGTGCTGGAGGACCTAGAGAGTTCTAAAAAGAATTATGATGATGTTTATTTATATCCTGCTTTTTTTCTCTCTCTCTATGTCCTCTGATGTAATCCTATGTTGGCTATAGGAGTGGGCTGAGAGACCTAGAAATTCCTAAAGGGGTTCCCCCCCCCCCAGGTAAAATAGCAATTTCTTTATTGTTTTTTCACTTTCATTGGAGTCCTGAGCTTCTAAGTCCAGCGGATGTAGAAGAATGAGTGTATACGGTTTTATATAACAAGTTTTACACAAGTGGCAGGCAACTGACAAGCCAGAGGTTCAGCATGGCCCTAAGAAGCTTCCCATCTAGATTGCTTATCAATCTTAGGGTTCTTCTACACCAAAACTCGTGATAGATTCCAGAGTAGCCTGAAGCATCCAAATGATGTCTCAGGCTAATCTGGATTAACCCAGAACAGACCTGGATTTCCAGGGTTACTGCAAGTAAAAACAAAAACAAAACACCTGCACAGGTCTGGATCTTTGCAAGTGCGGACCCTGTGTGGATTGCGTCTCGAGATGGCCTTCCACAATCCTGAAGGTCAGTTCTTACAGCCATCACGATTTTTTGGGCTTCAGGAGCTTGAAGAACCAGGATGGCATTGCTATCCTCTCCTCCCAGTCTGTCCCCCCCCCCCAAGTTATCAATGATGCCTCAGAGAAATTAACAGATACTGGGGGCTGGCTAAATGCCCTTCTGGGCCCATCTTTGATCAATTCAGTAGAGCATCTAGCCAACCCTCCACCAAAATTCTGGAATTTTGGCCCGTTGTATGGCCTAAATCCCAAGAGGAACTTTAAATCCCGGTTCCTCTCAGGATTTACGCATGTCTTAGTGACCCATTCCCACCTTCCCATTTAAATAAAAAGCACAGGGAAGGAGCTTTTCCCTTAAGTTCCTTGGTTGATAATTCCCCATTTGGTCCATACATGACAGTTCTGCAATAGACAAGGAATCTGCCTCTTCACACAGGTTGGTGGGTTGAAGAGCCTTTTTGTTGTACTTCCATATAGGTATGAGTTACTAGCAAAATGACGTATTTGCAAAATTAACAGATGCCAACCAATTAGGACAGGTAGCTAGTCCCTCAAAAGACAGGATCACAATACAAAAACGACCTTGATATTTTGGAGGGAGGGAACATAATAAGAAAATTAATTTCAGCAGGAATAAATTCAAGGCAGTACACATTTGGGTAGAAAAAAGAACCAAAATATGCAAAAAGAGGATGAATGACATCTATCTTGAAAGCATTACGTGTGAAAAGGATCTAGTAGTCTGAGTAGACCACAAGCTGGACAAGGATAACAGTGTGACTGCGTATGCGTCGACAGAGAGTTTAGACGCTCTGGAGGGGAGCTCCCCATCATAAAGTATAATTAATGAGATACACCCTGGATTTCCAGAACCCAGCACTTGCAAAACTGACCACATGAAAGGAGAGATAAGAAGGATTTGAAAAGGTTAAAAAAAAACACTTTAAAAAGTGTTCAGAAGTGGAGGAGGGAGTTGGAATTGGCCGTTTGCCATTTGCAAGATAACATGAGTACAAACAAAGGAATTTGCTATGTCTTCCAGACAATTCGATTGTATGCTTCCCCTGGAAGTTACCTTAGAGTTGCATTGGTTGACTTTGCAAATTCCTAGAGAGATCATCCTCAGCCGAGCACAGGTAAGTGAAAATGAGGATATGTGTTCTGTGGTTCTTAGTGTACAGTGACCAGAGTGGAAGAAATAGTTATGCCACTTTATTCTGATCTGGCCAGACCTCGTTTTGAATACTGAGTCCAGTTCTGGGCTCCACAATCCAAGAAAGATATTGATAAGCTGGAACGTTGAAGGGTGGAATAGCTTTGTTTGTTTCTTCTTTAGAAACCAGGACACAAACCAATAGATTGGAATTACAAGAAAAGAGATTCTAAATCTTAGGAAGAATAGTATTATAGTAAGAGTTGTCCAATAGTGGATTAGACTTCTTCTGGTGGTGGTGGACTTTCCTTCTTCTGAGATTTCTCAACAAATGTTGGATAGTCATCTTTGAGGAGTGCTTTAGTTGTATATTCCTGCATGACAGGGGGCTGCACTACCGTCCTTCTAGCTCCATCCATCTATGATTCTATTTTTTTAGGTGTGAAAATGTAGCAAAATACATTATTCAAAATTGATGTCACTCCAAAAAGAGTTGTAACCCCAATTACTAATATTTTTCCACGTTGATACCATTACAAGAGTCTCAAATACAATAAAAAGCTTGTGGTTTTCTTCTACTGGACAGTTGCGATTATTTTTATATGTCACACTTTCCACTGAATTTTCCCCAACTTTTTTGTTCCAAAGAAAACCCAGATTTCGATCAAGGACTATTTTGTTTGGTTTTGTGTTTAGTCTGCATGTATGAAAAAGTGTGTGGACCACAAGCCTGTTTTAGCTGTACAACAAAAACACATCTGCATTTGCAGAGTTAATCGCCTGCTTATTAATTTTGCTTGAGCTTTTTTTACCCCCCTCCAAGAGTGTCCTAATGAAAACCATGTTTGTGTGCTCTAAGGCACAGAGGAAATTCATTACTCTGAGGAATAACACACTCCACAAGTGAAATGAAAGTAATCTTATTTATGACAGGAAGAGGCCTTCACAGGCCTGAACTCCAACACACTTGGATTGATATGAGGAATATGAAGAGAGCTGCAAATATGTAGAAACCTATTTTCAAATAGAATCCTCATTTCTACAACACCACATTTGAAAATTAGCTCTGAAAGATTTATCTTTTTGAAAGACTTGAAGGGAAAAAAGCTATGAGGAATGAAACAGCCACACAGCACTTTGGACTCTGAAGAGACCTCCCTTTCTCATCTTATCACAATTTTCCTTCTCCTGAAAAACCTTATGGTGGTACTTCTAATGTTGATAGTTCAAGTTCCTCATTATCAAAATGGTGCATGGTTATTCTTCATAGATCAGTGGTTCCCAACCTGTGGTCCATGGACCACCAGTGGTTCCTAAGAAGGTAGAGAAGATTGGGATACAGAAGTTTTAAATAAATAAATAAATAAATAAATAAATAAAATATGGTCCATAGCCACACTGTTACTACACCATTGCAACTAGAGTGACTGGTCTCACAAAACCCTCTTATAGTGCCGAGGCAATGGGGATGTTGGGTGGGGAGAGGCTGACTACCCATGAAAGGTGCAACAACAAGCTTCCTGACTACTACTTCTCTCCTCCTCCCTCCCTCTGAGTGGAGCCATTCTGTGTGGAGCTTGGAAACAGGGGCGCTTTGGTGTCTCCATTTTTAGGCCTGTTCTAGGGGTTATTTGGGGGTGCTGATTCAGAAAACTGCATTGGGTAGACCACATCAGCTCTACATTATTAAATATGGATTTCTGTGGGTAAGCAAATGGAGACTACTAGATGGAATATGTTCTTATCAGAAACTAGAGATGTGGTCTATCCAATGCAATTTTCTGAATCAGCACCCCAATTAACCAAACCAAATTTCAAGTTGACCAAAAACTGATTTTGGTACTAATGTTGGAGAGTGGTCCCTGGTCAAAGTGGTTCCTGGTCAAAGTGGTCCCTGGTCAAGAAAAGTTTGGGAACCACCAACATAGATAGACCCTCTGGATGTCATTACAGCAACCTGAATAGCTAGTTCCAAAGCAAGCAGTAGGAAAGGGAGTCATTTCTACAACATATGCTCTGTCTAAGCCTATATTCCATAAAAATCTATTAAAACTGGAATACAGGTTGTCCATCCTTTACCTGGAATTCCAAAATCTGAAATACCGGTACCTCAAAATCCAAAATTATTCACATGGGTGGCTAAGGTAGTGGTACCTATGTTCCTTTGCTTTCAGATGATTTAATACAGACAAATATGGTTCCATGCACAAAATAATTAAAAATATTGCATATAAAATTATCTTCAGACCATGTATATAAGGTGTATAGAAAACATGAATGAATGTGATGTATAGACTTGGATTCCCAAAATATCTTGTCATAGATATTCCAGTGTCTGAAACCACCCCCCACTATGGAACAATTCTAGTCCCAAGCATTTTGGATATGGGATATTCTCTGTATTACCAAAGAGTGTGGTTTGTGGAAGAAAATCTCAGTTTCAATTACAAAAATATTAGATAGTCCTAATAAGCTACTGTTCTCTCAGATAGAGCAGGTACAGTTTTCCATGTAGAATAAGTGGATAGCAACATCATCCTAGTTTAAATGGTTGTTGTTTGACTTACTGAGAAAGCACTTTAAAGACCTCACTACCTCTGAGGATGCTTGCCATAGATGCAGGCGAAACGTCAGGAGAAATGCCTCTAGAACATGGCCCTATAGCCCGAAAAAACCCACAAGAACCTAGTGATTCCAGCCATGAAAGCCTTCGACAATACACTTTAAAGAAGTAGCGAAAGTTGCTGCTGCTGCTGCTGCAGCTGCTATTTCTTCTCATCTGTATTATTAAGATTCGTATCAATTCGTTATAATAGTACATTGCACATTGGCTACTAACATAAATTTCTTAGGTGAGTAAAACAGTGCCATTCAGAGACAAATACACTGACTTATTTTGAGTACAATGCAACCAGGGTGAAGACAGGAAAAACTTGTGCACATGTCATGTGACTTTGAAGACATCCTAATGGCAGTATCAATGTTTTGATTCTGTATATGCCTGATTTTACATAAAACTCATATATGCCACCGTCAAAATAAACCTGGTCTATTGAATTTCTGTTTACCCGATTGCATTTCACGTGCAATCACACGTGAAATGCAATTTTATTTAAACACATTTTCACCCTGCTCAGATCATAAAGAGGTAAATGTATATAGATTCTATGTACATAAAATCTATATACATAAAAGTGAAAATATGTATGTATGTATGATTGAATGCATAGCTCTCTCTCTCTAGGCACACAGATCCCCCCCCCCCCAATGAGTAATAGAAAATACTGGAGGGGTTTTGGGGGAGGATTGACCCTGGATGATGGGTATTACAGTTCACCCCACATCCATGGAGAATTTCCAGAGAGCACTGTGGACCCCACCAACGATGGATCTAGACCAAACTTGGCACACATATCCCTCATGACCAACTTTAACTGTTGGCAGTGTTTGAGGGAGATGGACCTGCAATGATGGGAATGGTAGTTTACCCATATTCTTATGCATTTTAATGGGGCCATACATAAAATCCAAAACCAAACAATGATCTTTTCTAATAAATAGCATTACAAATTACATAACCTGGGCATCGCCAGGTACCTATGCTTGTAATACAATAAAAGAAAACAGAGCTTTAAAACATTCTGGTACACATAGGCCTAACCCTTTTGAAAAAAACAACAACACTTATTTAAAATAATATTAAGATGAATCAGTCAGCTTTTGTATTGATGTGGCAGAGATGGTTTTTCTTTTTACTACAGAAAAGAGGATAAAATGATGAGAAAGCTTTCAAGTAGTATCAAGTCACTCCGGCCACAAGAAGGCACTCTATCCTTAAACATAAAACAAGATGATTTGAAGGTATCTCACATAATGAGTCTTCATTTGACATACTGCATAGGTCTCACCACAATATATGAGGCTTTATCTAAGAATATGAAGAATAATTATCCCTTCTGGAATGGAAATGCTTAGTCAACTGTAATTCAGATGCGTGGCGGCTGTTCGCAAATAATTGGACAAGGGCAAAAACATAATCTGCTGTTGCATTCCTCCTTCTAAAGCAGGATTTCAGCACCCTAGAACAAGGCCAATCAAAACTTCAAACTGTGTTATTTGGTATAGGAGACAATTCAGCAAGATTTCAACATACACCCCTTTGTTATTGCTTACTATAATCCCCTCCCCTCCACAATCCAGCTGTTATTTCAACAGCAGTATAGTATAGGGTAAAAATCAAACTAAATTTATATATACAGGAAGTCACAAGTTATGAACAAAATCAGTTTTGTAGGCTTGTTCTTAAGTCGAATATGTATGTAAGTAGGAACAGAAGACAGGAAAGCTTAGAGAAGACAATTATGCTGGGGAAAATGGAAGGAAAAGGGAAGAGGGGCTGACCAAGGGTAAGATGGCATCCTTGAAGTGACTGGCTTGACTCTGAAGGAGCTAGGGGTGGTGACGGCTGACAGGAACCTCTGGCGTGGGCTGGTTCATGAGGTCACGAAGAATCGGAAGCAACTGGAACAGGAACATTTTGAAAGTGTAATTCCAGCCATTTTTTGAGTTTTGGCTAGCGTAGGGAGAGGTTAACACTCTTGTGGTGTTTGTTTTACTGTCTGTGACCATGTTCAGAAGATTTCACCTCACTTTCTGTCCCTGTGATAATTGGATTTTGAAAAAATTGGCTTGTTGTGGAAACAAGGATTGGGGATATAGCTTCAGTGGAGGCACCTTTTCCCCATTGTAACTCTTTCAGGAGTGAATTTCCCTTCCTTGAGGTAGATTTCTCTCACTTCCTGCTTTCTCATCCTCGTTCTTAACTACGAGTCATTTGTAAGTTGGATGTTTGCAACTTGGGGACTGCCTGTATCCATTATACCTAAGCCTCGGCAATGTTATAGGAACATATTTAAAAGAGAATAATCTGTATTATATTACATGTTTTTGAATCGAAATAATTATTTTCTATTCAACTCCTGACAACAAGATAGCATTGAGACTGAGATAAAGCCCCAGAATGTGATTCTTCTATTTCTTTTTCCAAAGGTTTAGAGAGTTAAATAACATTAAAATACACCATAATACCTCCTGGAGTGTTCTTAGGTTGCAATTACCCATTTTAGGTCTGGCTGTTTTTTCCCCAGTGATTTGCCGTGGATAACTACAAAGAAAAGAGTGCCCCTGAAAAACAGGACACGTAGCCACTGCTTCTAAATAGGTTTATGCAGAATTAAAACCCACTAATTACGAGGGTTGTACATGTTTTCGTTTTTACAAATGGGCTCCTGCTGGTTCGGCCCTTTTGGCCAGCCGTAACGATACAGGCTCCGCTGCCATTTTCCCCCCAGATGCAACAGACCATATGGCTGCCGAAAACAGCACGGAGAGGCTGCCGCGTCCCCGCACGGGGTTTTCCTATGAGCCCTGCCTATTGAGCCAATCAGAACAGAAGAAAGTCATAACGTATCTTCAGAGGCAGCCCTAGGTTATTTTCAACTGTAAGCAAACAGTATTTTGCCCCCCCCCCCAAACCAATCATTGATATATATTTTCTGTTCGTCATGGGAGTTCTGTGAGTCATATTTGGTTCAATTCCATCATTGGTGGTGTTCAGAATGCTCTTTGATTGTAGGTGAACTATACATCCCAGTAACTACAACTCGCATATGTCAAGGTCTATGTTCCCCCAAGAGCACCTCAAGAGTGCCCCTGGGCAAAATCAACTATACTGCAAATGCTTACTTTGCGTAATGTGTTGCCAAGGCTTCCTCCGGACTGCTAGGGCTGTTGTGAGCCGAGGGGGCGCTCCTCAAGTGGCGGTCGAGGGGCATTTACAGAGGTGCCTCTGGGCCCCTGGCAAAAAAAGTGTACTGTGACTGCTTACTTTGAGTAATGGACGAGCCGCCCCTGCGTATCTTTTAGCCAAGCTGGGCTTCCATTTTTCTGTTGCAAGCAGGCTTCTGAGAGAGACAGATCAGTGATTTAAACTCTCAGTGCCACTCTCAGCTCTACATGGCTTGGCTTGCTTTTTGACTCAAATAGTAATGAATAAGCAATTTACTTTCTATACACTTAAGAAACTGCCACTGATGACAAGGCAAGCTTCAAGCGTAGAGTAGAGAACGTGTCTTACCATTTATAAAGCCGTCATAAAATGAGGAGGCAATTTATATCTTTTTTTAAAGAATGGCTAATGCTCCTTCAGGTGCTGTGGCTCCTACTGAAATAAGTGTTTAAAAAGGATGCCTCCCTTAACTCAGCTTCATTGAAAGGATGTTGAGGGCAAACGATCCCAGAAAGAGTGGTTTCTTAAGTCGGACTGCACTAGAACATGGATCCACTTTGGTTTCTACCTCCTGCAAAATTCAGGTGTTTCCAGTTTAGCGAGGCCTGGAACTGTCTGGCTGAGTAGTTTAGCGGCCCCTCCCTAAACTACAAGCCCCAGAATTCTGCAGGAGGCAGAAACCAGATTTAAAGTGGATCTATGCTCTTGATGGGACTCAGCCTGTGTATGAACCTGAGCCTGAATCTCTGACTGTATTGCCTAATGCTGATGCCAATGTTGATGCCAATGTTGGTGAGCCTAGTTTGGATAGTGATGCTGAAGTGATCAATGAGGACGAGGCTCAAGATGGAGACATTTTGGGCAGTAAAAATCCTACAGGCTTTGATTTAGAGGCTTCAAGGGAAAAGCCAAGTTTTCATGAGAAAGTTTCTGTCAGACCAAGAGAAGAAAGTTCACTCCCTTCTCCTTCCGGCCCGAGCTTGCAAGATAACTTGACACCTAGTCAGGTCAATGATAACAGCCGCAGTTTGGAGATAAGTCAGAACCATAGGGAGGCTCAATGTTTACGTAGAATCCAACAACTGAAACGAAAGATTAGAGCTAGCCGGAATCAGTTTTTGGGATTTAAGAGTGGCCGCGAGGGGGATTTCTTCAGACCAAGCATTGTTTAGTATCAAGTACAAACCTCCTGGGTTTTCCAGTTTCCAGTGGTCTGGTCTCTAAGGGAATTTCTGGCTTCAAGTGAGATAAGCAGGGGGCTAATCTGTTCATGGATTTCTATTGAGAGTTTTCTGGACATTACTGCTTTGGATTTTCTGCATGATTTCTGGACATTGCTGTTTGCTGTTTCATTTTGGCTTTTTTACCTTTGAAATTCTTTCTATTTTATATTCATCATTCAATAAAAAGGATTGTACTTTTCCTGAAACCAAGGTGTGGTGTATTAATGGCAAGAGGGCCCTGTTTCCTGCTGGAGTCAATGAACCACCAACCAACCTACTTGTTTAAGCGTCTCTATCTGAACTGATTCCCTGAGGTTTCTTGTTCTGGGCATATCCACATATGTACTAATTCTTTGTTATTGGAGTTGTTAAGAATTTAAGTCCACCCTACATCCATTTGGATACAAAGTGCTACAGATACGACAAGTTAAAATTTGAATTTAGGCTCATTGCCAGGTAGTACACTGACAATATAAATGCAGAAAGGTACCCAATGATTCCTTGTCACTGCTAGCTGCTTCAGGATAGTTTTTAAAGACGTGGTGAGTGACTACCAAAATCAGGCTTTTCTTGTTGCCATGGCACAATTTGACTCATCTGGAAACCTTTTTTTAATGTCTTCTACAAATCAGACTATATGCTGATGTTTTCTATTACATTTTTGCAAGGATATAATATTGCACAATTCATGGATCTTAATATATTCTTAAGGTAGATACTTTTTTGAGTGTTAGAGTTTCCTTTATTTTATGTTTTGCTCTTGTGTTTTATTTTGTATGCCAAAGTAGACTAACAGAAAAAAAGTAAACCAGTATTTACCATAGAAATATTTGATTGGATATTCTTACAACATTTCAGTTTGTTTTCCTTCTTGTGCCAAATGACACATTCTTTTTCCGTTTTGAGACAATGGAGTTTACAATGTTTCTAATCAGCAGTTCAAAAAGTTACACTACTACTACTACTACTACTACAGGGTGAGGCAGCTTAACTTCCTTTTTTGAAATGCGCGCCATTCAGTCGGTTGAAGACGTAGTGGTCTCGTTCTAGAGGTGGGAGTATAAAGTTTTGTCCTGACACAGTTCAGTTGCCATCATGCGTTGGAACAGTGAGGAGCGTGCTTTTGCCGTTGAAGCCTACTTTTCGAGTGGATTTGGAGTGGCTGGCCCGCTCTCCAGATTTGGCCCCTTGTGATTTTTTTCTATGGGGTTTTTTGAAATCCCATGTTTATGTGAACTGTCCAAGAACCCTGCAAGATTTGAAGACCAACATGTAGGAAGAAATTGCCAACATAACGCCTGCTATGCTGGCAAGAGTAATGACAAATGCCAGAAATCGGTTTACTCAGTGTATGGAGAATGGAGAATGGGGAATGTCACCTACCTAATTTGATCTTCAAAACTACGTAAAACAAAACTTTAGGTATGCGCCTACATTATAAAAAAATTGAAAATTTCTGATTCATACAATGGGTTAATAAAAACTTCCTTTGAAAAAAGAAAGTTATGCTGTCTCACCCTGTACTTCTAAATATATGCTTTCTAAATCACGAATTTTAAAGTATGCATAGTTTTTCTTCCAAAATGTACTGGTTTTATATGTTCTTTTAATTGGTATGTGTTTATTTTGTTCATGTTTGCTGACTTGATCTTTAAGTAGAACTGGAAGAGAAATAACATCCTCATCAACAACATCCTCCTCCTCCAGGTAGGATGAGTTTTGATTGCTGGCAAATTCTGTGCATTGTAATTTAAAAAGTAACTTTTTCAGGCTCCAAATTTTGCTTCTAGTCTTATTATTCATTCAAGTTACCACGGTTGACAAATGGACCACCTCTCAGAAGAAAATATTTAAGCTTCCTAACAGCTGAGTCATGATTCTTGAACAATATCTCTCAAAATCTGAGGTTGCGCTGCTTGTATGAACATACGAATTGCTTTTGTTCCATCAAGAACCAAAGACTATGTAATCCAACATTCTGTTTCTAATAGTAGCTGATCTAATACCTTTACACATTTCTTTTTAGGAGATGAAATGTATAAAACTGTTTTGCATTATAATAATGTATTCCTTAAGCAAGCCAAAAAGAAAAAAGTGTGAGTCCTGTTATTTATAATATATACAAGCACCACCCTTTCTCATAAATCAGTGCAATCTTGTTTGGCTAAAATAAAATAAACTTTGCCAAGAGATGAAATGGATAGCCGGCTCTTTTGCAAGGCCCCCAGCCTTGGCTCTGTGAACTATTACACAGAGGAACTAAGTGACACCTTTTGGATAATAGTGCCAAAGCAACAGATGGAACACATTATAGAATTGGGACAATGCTGTTTAAATACTTGTTTGCCAGGATCCCAGGGTAAAAGTAAAGAAAGGTTAAAGGACAATGCATTACATAAAACATGAACTAGCATGACTATGCAGGCTGGGGAGTCCTACATCTAAAAGCAATTTTGGTGGCTGTTAGAAATGTTTCTCATCTTTCATTCTTCTGACACCAAGAGAAAAGTTGCTGTTTTTCTTGTTCATTAAGAGAAGTCTCATGAATATGAACAATTTCTTTATTTCTTTATTATATTTATACCCCGCCTTTCTCACCCCAAGGGGGACTCAGAGCGACTTACAAGTAGACAACAATTCAATGCTGCATACACAAACATAGAATAAAAATATAAAAAACCATAACATTAAACATATAAATATCAAAACCAATTATTAAAAATCACACAATCCAAAATCATAGTCCAGGAGCCATTCTGGTCATAAGTGCACTTATTCCATATCACTTATTACACTGATTTACTGTCCAAAGGCTTGGCCCCACGGCCACATTTTTACGTTCTTTCTAAAAGTCAGGAGAGAGGGAACTGATCTAATTTCGCTGGGGAAGGAGTTCTATAGCCGGAAGGGCCACCACTGAGAAGGTCCTGTCTCTCTTTCCCACCAACCGCACCTGCAAAGGAGGCGGGATTGAGAACAGGGCCTCCCCAGAA
This sequence comes from Anolis sagrei, assembly GCF_037176765.1. NCBI lineage: Eukaryota > Metazoa > Chordata > Lepidosauria > Squamata > Anolidae > Anolis > Anolis sagrei. The sequence continues at coordinate 75,100,579 of NC_090025.1, read as the reverse complement.
GATCTTAACATCCGAGGTGGTTCATAGAAGGAAATACGTTTGAACAGGTAAGCTGGGCCAGAACCATTTAAGGCAGTTGTTCTCAACCTGTGAGTTCCCAGGTGTTTTGGCTTACAACTCCTAGAAATCCCAGCCAGTTTGCCAGCTGTTAAGATTTCTGGGAGTTGAAGGCCAAAACATCTGGGGACCCACAGATTGAGAAACACTGGTTTAGGACTTTATAGGCTAAAGCTAGTACTTTGAATTGTGTTCAGTAGAAGTCTTGCAGCCAGTGGAGCTGATGCAACTGGGGCGTTGTGTGCTCCTGGTACACTGCTCCAGTGAGGAATATGGCTGCTGCCTGTTGGACCGCAAACAGTCTTCAAAGGCAACCCCACGTAGAGTGCATTACAATAGTCTATTCAGGATGAAATAAGAGCATGGACCAACATTGGGTCCATACCTGACTTCTCAAGGTATGGATGCAACTGGTGCACAAGTTTTAAAAGCTGAAACCTGGGGTTCCAGGCTCAGTGATGAATTGCAGATTATAAAAGCTAAATAATATCTGGATGAAAGAAAATGAAACAAAAAAAATGGTAAGTAGGATTATGCCTCAAATGTACTGACTGTATATGCGGACACCATCTCATTTCAACTATTCCATACTACTAGTAATGTGGAATAGTGTATGATGTAGCCAGTGGTATTATATTGTGTTTACTTGGGGTCAAGGTGCAAGAAGGTACATCAGTGTGACAATGTTTGGAGCTGACATAGGGTGGAGAGGCATGATCTGTGGACTGAATTTCCTTGCAGAACCAAACATAACTTCTTGGGTTGAAATCAATGTTTTGTTTTCCTCATTGGGGAATAATATAATAATGTATATTTCTAAGAGTAAGAGGCTTTAATCAGAAAAACAGACCAACTTTCTTGGCTCCAAAAGTAAAATACAAATCAGCCAAATATTGCCTTGGTCAAAGTATATATTTTAAACAAGCCTGACTAAGTTGTTTCTAATTTTGAACACTGATGTACATTTTTTTAAAAAATGGGTTAGCAACTAATATTGTGTTACTATTGTATGCTAAGAGTAAATCTGGGAGCTAAATTCCTTGGCAGCTGATATTGAAGTCTGGAATAAAATTAAATTAAAGCAAGAGCTCTGAGAATGCCTGCTTGTATATGGGTCAAGAACTGTTGCTGTGAGATCTCATGTTTCATGGATACGGTCAATGCCAGGTCTGTTTATATAGGGGGATGTCAAGCTCACCTCATAAAACAGTATTGTCAAATGAAAACCTTTCTCTTCACTTCTCTGGAAAAAAAAGTATTGTAACACTGTTCAAGGAATAGTTACCAATAAAGGGTGGTTGTGGAGGTGGAAATAAATCCATTGCCTAAACTGCTTTTTTATGTAGGCAGGAACATTGTATTTATTGAAGCAGCAGCTAAAATGATTTACATAGAATGTCCATCAATATATCCATTCCCCCCTTCCCTCCAACATATTTAAGCACAAACAGCTATGTACAATAATCTGCAAGAAGGCAAAAACAAACAAACAAAAATATCACCAATTGGTGTGAAACATGTACAAACCTTGATCAAAGAATTCTGTGCAAATTTATTCATGTTGCTCTAAGAATGCTTTCGGATATATAACATAGATACACACTACAGTGCGAGGCAGCCTTGTAATTAAAGGAATGCCATTGAACAATTAGAAAGATGTCTGACATTATGATGATAAGGTGTACAGTAAGTCCTCCAATTTTGAGGGGATTATGGGCACAGACCCTCCCAAAAGTGGGAAAACTGTGAATAAAAAAACTTCTCTATTTTTTTTTCCTAAGAGAATACCTTTATAGGAATAACTTAGGGCCCTTCCACACTGCCCCTATATCCCAGGATCTGATCCCAGATTGTCTGTTTATCCCAGGTTATCTGGTGGTGGGGGCTCATGTATACCAGTTTAAAGCAGATAATCTGGGGTCGATCATGGGAAGGCCCTCAGTCCTCTAGGAAGGTTTTATGGTAAATGTCAGGCAGAAATTGATCAAATAGTTGTTCTAGAGAACCTACATATTTCTAGAGAACATATATTAACCAAAACCCACAAATAAGCAAATCCACAAATATTGAATCTGTCAATGTGGAGGTTTGACTGCATAATTTTCAAGAACGCATATTTGGTAACCTTCTCTGAGTCTTTTGGTGAAAAGTTCAGGGCCCTTCAACATAGACCCAAAAACATGTCCAAATGACACATCAGGAAAACCAACATTAATCTGGAGTAAACTGGGATTTCCCAGTTTAATCCAGATTGATAAAACACCTGGAAGGATCTGGACCTTGGGTTGTTGTAGGTTTTTTCAGGCTATATGGTCATGGTCTAGAAGCATTCTCTCCTGATGTTTCGCCTGCATCTATGGCAAACATCCTCAGAGGTAGTGAGGTCTAACAGAAAGGTCTAGTTCTTTCCAGGTGTGGGCCTGAGGGGCTTGACTCCATGGTCAATCCCCATGGCCATTATGGTTCTTTGGGCTCTCAGAGCCCTAAGGAGCGGGATGATACCCCCATCCTCCTCTCCCAGCTCCCCCCCCCCTCCATTTTGGCCAAAAGCTTACCAGAAGGGGCTGGCTTTATCCTTCCCCTTCCCTGTTTGGACCTGTCAGAAAGCACAGGATTTGGTGGAGGTACGGGGACTAAATCCCGGGAGGAACTGGGATTAAATATCTCAGTTCCTCCCAGGATTTAGCCCTGTCCTTTGGGAAGCAGCTATTCCGTTTAGCTCGGTGCTGCATTCACCAGCAATAGCTCTCCAGGCTCCCAGACAGCAGAACTGGACCTAAGACCATTTATAGACAAACTATATATTGTGTCACTGTGTTGAGACTGAATCAGTGAGTATTAAACAGAGATTAGATTATGATGTTAGCACATCATAATTTTGATTCTTTTGATTCATGTCTCCTCATGATCTGACCAAAGTACTTCAATTTTGTCTCTAGTATCCTTCCCTCCAATGAGCAGTCGGGCTTTATTTCCTGGAGGATGGACTGGTTGGATCTTCTCGCAGTCCAAGGCACTCTCAGAACTTTCCTCCAGCACCACAGTTCAAAAGCATCTATCTTCCTTCGCCCAGCCTTCCCTAAAGTCCAGCTCTCACATCTGTAGGTTACTACAGGGAATACCATGGCTTTGACTAGGCGGATCTTTGTTGCCAGTGTGATGTCTCTACTCTTTACTATTTTATCGAGATTGGACATTGCTCTCCTCCCAAGAAGTAAACGTCTTCTGATTTCCTGGCCACAGTCTGCATCTGCAGTAATCTTTGCACCTAGAAATACAAAGTCTGTCACGGCCTCCACATTTTCTCCCTCTATTTTCCAGTTGTCAATCATTCTTGTTGCCATAATCTTGGTTTTTTGATGTTTAGCTGCAACCCAGCTTTTGCGCTTTCTTCTTTCACCTTGATTAGAAGGCTCCTCAGCTCCTCCTTACTTTCGGCCACCAGAGTGGTGTCATCTGCATATCTGAGGTTGTTAATGTTTCTTTCAGCAATTTTCACCCCAGCTTTGCATTCATCAAGCCCTGCACATCGCATGATGTGTTCTGCATACAAGTTAAAAAGGTTGGGTGAGAGTATGCAGCCTTGCCGTACGCCTTTCCCAATCTTGAACCAGACTGTTGTTCCATGGGTTAATTGATGACCATCAATGGTTTTGGAAAATAAGATCAGCTTATTTGTATGTAATTTCAGATGCAGTGCTACATAACTCTTTTTTGGGGAAAGCAATGTTGCCATCATAATATTAAAACTAATTCTTACCCCAAATAGCTTCAGCTTCAGAGGTAAAAGTTAAAATTCCAAAGAGGCCAGTGGGAGAAAAAGAAATACAAAATGCCTCAAATTTACTGTATGAATAAGCCAGAACTTTCACTTCACCTCAATAGTTTAAACTGGCAGAAATTCATATTTAAGTGGTATAAAAGTATGTTTGAGTAGTTCCACATATTCTACCCATGAACATCTCTTCCTTTCACATTTACTCAGAGCTGAATAAACAATTCATAATGTCTGACTGCTAGCAATGGCAAAACACACGTCTGAAATTCAATAAAAACAAACAATTCCAGTGAAAAACACTCTCTGGGGGAATCTATGACCAGTAATCCTGCCTTGTTCCTTCCTCCTTGGCGTTCCTCCAAGAGATCTGGCCTCTGCCATTGACCTAACTGGGGTTTTTTCTCCCAAGAGCAATCCTTCTCTGCTCTTAAGATTTCTTAGACCACATTCGACTCCAGTATTTTTACTTCCTTTGGTTCATTCAACCCTGAAATATGGATGGGTTTATTTTGTTTTCTATAGTTAACTGATGCAAAATCACTGCCCTTTTCCATATCCAGGATCACTAACCCACCCACACTTCTACTGTACTTACATTAACACTAGTTATTTCCCTGTCTATCCCTATCAGTTATAGTTTTTTCATAATTAAAACTGAATTATTATCTAGTCTTTTAGTGTTTTGATCACCCTACATACTTATGTATTCGTATCCAAAAATTTTTGTCAGAAAATCAACTCAACATGGGTTGACTTATCCATGAGTCAATGTAAATACTGTACCTTAACACTCTCAACCCCCCCCCCCCCCCTCTCTATATATATGAACCATTCCTTTCTCTGGGGCTGGATCTACACTACTCCATATCCCAGGATCTAATCACAGGTTATCTGCTTATCCCAGATTATCTGGCAGTATGGACTCATATAATCCAGTTCAAAGCAGATAATCTGGGATCAGATCCTGGGAATGTAGATTCAGCCAGAGTAGAGAACTAAAAGGTGAAAGCTTAGTCCATACCAGAAGAACCTAAAAGAAGCACTGGCCCCCTCTTTTCTCTCTTCCATGGCACAGTTTCAGGCCTTTTTGAATGCTTAGGGGGGAAAACAATGGCTGCAGTAACTATGGATGGCTGGAATTCAGCAGCAGCATTGGCGCTTTCCCTTTCCCATGGAATGACCCTCAGCTTGTCCTTGGGTTATACCACAATCCACAATTTGGCCTCCAAACTTAACTTGCCCTTTATTTATATGTGAGGTTGACTTTTATATGAGTATCTTTTTGTTGTTATTGTTAGGTGATCCATCGTAGTCTGAGGATAATGGTCCTCCGTGATGTGTCTCAGCGGTGGATACATAGGTGGTTGTGGAGCCCTCTTCTTGACCTGCATGTTCTCCCACAGCGAGGGCATTGGTTTCCAGGTGGAAGGTGGTCCCTGTCGGGGTTGGCTTGATGCACCTTCCTCTTGGCACATTTCTCTCTTTCTCATGCCTCTTCAAATTCTACAGCACTGCTGGTCACAGCTGACCTCTAGCTACAGCACTCAAGAGCCAGGGCTTCCCAGTTCTCGGTGTCTATGCCAGAGTTTTTAAGGTTTACTTTGAGCCCATTTGAATTTCTTTTCCTGTCCGCCAACATTCTGTTTCCCGTTCTTGAGTTCAGAGTAGAGTAGCTGCTTTGGGAGATGGTGATCAGGCTTTCAGACAATGTGGCCAGTCCAGCTGAGTTGATGGCGGAGGACCATTGCTACAATGCTGGTGGTTTCTGCTTCTTCCAGCATGCTGACATTTGTCCCCCTATCTTCCCAAGAGATTTGGGGGATCTTTCGGAGGTATCTATGGTAGTACTTTTTAATGGTTCCAAATGATTTTCTCCATTAACGTATTCAAATTCATATTCTTTATATCAAATTCTATAGTCACTTCTGATGTTCAACTTTTTTCTTCATTTCTTGCCCACTATCAATCCTAAGTATAAAGTCAGATGGGCTTCTAAGATTGAAGATTTAAGGGAAAACTCTGTATAGAATACTATACAGTGTAGATTAGAGATGAGTGTAGTGTAGAAATGAGAACTGCCTCTAGGAGCCGCAGTCGTGCAAAGGGTTAAATGCTTGTGCTGCTGAACTGCTGACCTGAAGGTTGGCTGAACTGCCGGCCTGAAGGTTGGCAGTTTAAATCTGTGAGAGGGGGTGAGCTCCCGTCCGTCATCTCCAGTTCTTGCCAACCTAGCAGGTTGAAAACATGCAAATAGGAGTAGATAAATAGGTGCTGGTTTGGGGGGGAAAGGCAAAGAGATGCTTCAAGCAATCTTGCTGGCCACACAACCAGGAGGTGACAACGCAGGTTCCTTGGCTACAAAATGGAGAAAAGCACCTCCTCAAGGCCAGAGATGAGCACTGTCTCCAGAAGCCAAAAATGAAAGAAGCCTCTGCTTTTGCTTGTGTTTATGTGTCTTGTATATGATTGTATAGGCATTGTATGTTTGTCTATGTATGTAAAAGCTGTAATCCACTCTGAGTCCCCTAGGGGAGAAAGGCGGAATATAAACAAAGTGTATGATGATGATAATGATGATGATGATTGATGATGATGATGATGATGATATTATTATTAGATTTATGTGGGCAGCTATCCATTAAAAAGTGATGGCAGCAATAGGAAATAAATGTGTTCTGGGCAATAGAGCAAAGATGGAGGTACACAGGATATGCATTGCTGTAGTAGTGTGTCTTTGTATTTCAGTTCGATTTTTTTGGATAAAATTTGCACATCAGATTATAAATCTAAGCTGTAAGCAATGGTTTTCAAGTACAGTGAGCCTTGGTATCTGCAGTGGTTTCGTTCCAGGACTCCCCTTGCAATAATAATAATAATAATAATAATAATAATAATAATAATAATGCACGTAAACACAATCGGTGCTGACAAAATTACCATCTGCCAGCTGCAGAAGGCCACCTTACTGGGATCTGCATGCATTATTCGCCGATACATCACATAGTCCTAGACACTTGGGAAGTGTCTGATGTGTGATCCAATTCAACAGCCAGCAGAATGTCTGCTGTGGACTCATCTTGTTGTGTTTCAAATAATAATAATCATCATCATCATCATCATCAGAGGATGCTCAAGAAGTAACATAGTAAAATGGAGTCCTATATGCCAAAAGCAAGGTTTGCTTTTTGGATTAAAATATGTATTTTCAAGATGTGGATGGTTAAATTTGTGGATATTTGGAGGGGGGGCTGTATTATAATAAAAGCAATTTCTTAATTCAATAGTTCAGAGAAAGAAAAATTAATCACCTTTTTAAAAGTTTCATAAGTCAAAGTAGTTCTTATGAAAAAAAGGTTCTTCAATATAACAATAACACTGAGAGTAAAGAAATAATTTTGATAGTCATACTACTTTGTACTAAGTTTTTCATAAACACTTTAGGTTTCTCTCCACAGAATAGGATAATATTAGTATTCCATGCAGAAATCTATTGGCTATACTTGTGCGGCCCCATGAGTGTTTACTCAGACAAATTTCACTTAGTTTAGTGTGGGTTACCTCCAGCTAAGTGCATACAGGAGTGTAGTCTAATTCATAAGAGTATTTTGAGGTAAATATATATTTCAAGGAATAAAGAAAGGCATTTTAAGTTATTTCAGCCACAATATAAAATGCATGTTTGTGAAATGAGTTTTTAAAAAGTTTACAATGATTTCCCAATATTAAGGCAACAAGTGCCATATATAGAGCAGCTGTGTACATAAAATTAACTTGAAATTATGTCAAGAGCCTTTTCTAATATAATGGTTCCGTTTGTTGCGAACTCAGACTTCAGGCAAACATTCTCAGTGCTTCAATGGCAAGCACTGCAAGGGAATAATGCATTGCAGGGAAGTTTAGAGGGTATAAGACTGAACACAGATACTTGTTATAGACTGTTGAACTGTCCCTTAAGAAAATAGTTGCTTTGGATCACACAAAGCATTCCATTTTATCAAAAGTTATATCAGGCTCATATTGCTTAGTTGTCTTGTTACAATTTAGGACCAGAATTTATGGACCGTAAAGCTAGCAACCCAGAATGATTATAGCCCATCATTTTGTGGCATGCACTCCTGGACTGTGAGGGTCTCTATGAGTGACTTATCAATTAGCATGGTAAGAACATAAATGCCTAAAATAGAAAAGTTACAAGCATAAAGCCTCCCAGACTGCATATTTGTGGCACAGGAATGGTAATTTGCCAGATAAAAAGGACAGACTTCATGGCGCATCACTAATAGGACACAGAATCAATCAGGGAATCTTTATTCCCCTTTAATTCGTGCCTGTGGTGTGTCATCATTGTTGTTGTTTATTCGTTCAGTTGCTTCCGACTCTTCGTGACCTCATGGACCAGCCCACGCCAGGGCTCCCTGTTGGCCGTCACCACCCCCAGTTCCTTCAAGGTCAAGCCAGTCACTTCAAGGATTCCATCTATCCATCTTTCTCTTGGTTGGCCCCTCTTCCTTTTTCCTTCCATTTTCCCGAGCATCATTGTCTTCTCTTCTTATGATGTGGCCAAAGAACTTCATCTTTGCCTCTAATAACCTTCCCTCCAATGAGCAGTCGGGCTTTATTTCCTGAAGGATGGACTGGTTGGATCTTCTTGCGGTCCAAGGCACTCTCAGAATTTTCCTCCAAAACCACAATTCAAAAGCATCTATCTTCCTTCACTCAGTCTTCCTTATGGTCCGGCTCTCACATCCATAGGTTACTACGGGGAATAAACTAAACGGGGAATTGCTTTAACTATGCGGATCTTTGTTGCCAGTGTGATGTCTCTACTCTTCACTATTTTATCAAGATTGGTCATTGCTCTCTTCCCAAGAAGTAAACGTCTTCTGATTTCCTGGCTGCAGTCTGCATCTGTAGTAATCTTTGCACCTAGAAATACAAAGTCTGTCACTGCCTCCACCTTTTCTCCCTCTGTTTGCCAGTTGTCAATCAGACTTGCTGCCATAATCTTGGTTTTTTATGTTTAACTTCAACCCAGCTTTTGCACTTTCTTCTTTCACTTTGATTAGAAGGTTCCTCAGCTCCTCCTCGCTTTTGGCCATCAAACTGGTATCATCTGCATATCTAAGGTTGTTAATGTTTCTTCCAGCAATTTTCACCCCAGTCTTGCATTCGTCAAGCCCCGCACATTGCATGATGTGTTCTGCATACAAGTTGAATAGGTTGGGGGAGAGTATACAACCCTGCCATACCCCTTTCCCAATCTTGAACCATGGTCTGTTGTTCCATGGTCAGTTCTTACTGTTGCTACTTGGTCGTGATACAGATTCCTCAGGAGACAGATAAGGTGATTTGGTATCCCTATACCACCAAGAACTTGCCACAATTTATTGTGATCCACACAGTCAAAGGCTTTTAGAATAGTCAATAAAACAGAAATAGATGTTTTTCTGAAACTCCCTGCCTTTCTCCATTATCCAGCGGATATTGGAAATTAGCGTATCTTTTAAAGAGTTTAGTGCTAAGGATGTATACAAAAGCCCTACTAATGCTCCATGGGACGAGAGGCTGAAATATTATACACTAATGAGCTGGCACCTCTTCATCCAGGAACCTGTGACCTTCCAGATATTTTAGAAGTATAACACTATATCAGTTGCACACCCTGGTTAGTGCTGATGGGAGCTGGATCAAGTAACATCCACAAAACCACCCTAAAATAAAACTAGAAAGAAGTTCAAGTGAGTGATTGCTACCTGTGGCAATATATCTGTGGTCCATTCTTGATTACTTTCCATCTCTCTTTATTTCGTAAGGAGCAGTATGGAATAGCGGGTCCTATACCATGGACAGTATCTCTGCAGAGACTTCAAAAAGATGAGAAAAAGGGAAAAAAATGAAAATGAACAAAATCTGGCTAAAAGAACTCTAAAATTATAACTGTAAATAAGGAACAAAACTCACACAGGGGAACTCCAGACAAGAAACAATCAGAAACACCTAATCGCTTCTTCCACCTATGGAACTCCCTCCCCGGGGAAATTAGATCGGCAACGTCCCTTCTTTCATTTAGGAAAAAATTGAAAACCTGGATATGGGACCAGGCATTTGGACACCCGGGCAGCTAAAGAAAAACCTAATGACGAGATGGAACTGGTCGAGATGGATTGGACTGATGAAACTTCGAACGCTGAACTCAGGATTAACCTACTGCTGTGTTATTGTATTAATGTGTATTGATGTTTTTAAAATTTTTAATTTGTAATTGTTTAATTTGTTTATATATGTATGTATATGTGATAAAGGCATCGAATTGTGCCTTCCTCTGTAAGCCGCCCTGAGTCCCCCCCCGGGGGTGAGAAGGGCGGGGTAAAAGTGACGGAAATAATAATAATAATAACAAAGGATTCTCCCAGGCAGTAACAAGATGTCAGGCCATCAAATGCTAATCAAGGTGGTCAACTGAAACATTCATACCTGGCTCCAACATACAAGAGTTCTTTCTCCCACCCTGGACACTCCACAGATATATAAACCCAATTTTCCTAGTTCCAACAGACCTCACAACCTCTGAGGAAACCTGCCACAGATGCAGGCAAAACATCAGGAGAGAATGCTTCTAGAACACTACCATACAGCCCGAAAAACCTACAACAACCCAAAAGACATTATCTTCAAACAGTATTAATCAAAATGTTACTTTCAACAATAGCTAAAAGTTTAAGTAAGCATTTTCATAGCAATGCCTTCAAACATTGTCTTATGAGCACTAGTTTACTAATATTCAGATAAAAATGTGCTGTCTTTTCTTTCTAAGCTAGTATTCAAGCACAACTGCACAGCCGCCCACAACCAACTTTTGCTTCTTTCCCAAAATAAACTTCCTTTTTACTTCATACAGTGTATCGTTTCTTTTCCTTTGAGGGCTTCAGTGTTCCATTTACAGAAAACAATTTTATTGCCAAATGAAAGTTTCATCATTCCATGAAGTGTCGTCTACTATAAATGTATGGAGTAGTTGCCAAGATTTCTATGGCAATTTCCAAAGCAAATCAATTTTGCCATTACTTACGGTAGTTGCAACAAAATTATTTTAGCAAAACTTTAGGTCTGTGTATTTTATGTGTTTTTTCTGGAGCAATGTGTAGCTTTAGGTCTCTGCTAAGCTGGTTTTGTGGTTCATACACCTCCATCTTGAACACATTTATTTATTTGAGAGTATAAACCTTACTGGTTTCTTCAACTTTTTGCAGTAAAAACACTTAGAATAAGCATCTTAAAACTGTGATCTCTTATTGCTATTCACCATTCTCTTCTCCATATGGTCCCCCATCAAATCTAGTTCTCAACAAATATAGTATCTATTCAGTCATAGGCAGATGTCACTCAAATTGCAGTATGAGTAAGTGGACTGGCTCAATGGCTTATACATCTGTGGTTTTAGCTTAATTTTGCTGTTACTTATAGAGAAAGTGTATGAAAGAAAGATGCCAAACAAGCATTCTAAGATCTGATGCACCACATCATCAAATGGAAACAGATTGAAAACCCAGATTATTTGTGTATCTAAGCTTGGAGGAGTGAATCTGTCCTTCAGAAATCAGTAGTATCCACATGGAAATAACATACAGAATATACATGCAAATCTCTTGGCACATCAGTCCTGGCCTTGTCTTACTCAACTACTGGGTATACCTGTCCTGTTTGGCACAATTCTGTTCAAGCGAAGCAGGTGAACATAGCACTGAATGAAACATGCAGAATAATCACAGAATGCCTTAAGCCTATACCTGTTGATAAACTCTACAAGCTAGCTGGTATCCCCTGACCTCCCGGATGTGCAACGGGAAATTTCTGCTAACTGTGAGAGAAATAAGGTTGAATTTTGTGAAAACCACCCACTGCATAGCTATCAGCCTCCTCCCAGTTGACTCAAAGCAGGGAAAGGCTTCATGAGTACCACCACTCCTCTTAATGTTCTCCCAGCAACAGCAAGAGTATCCGCCTGGGCAGCAAAACCAGGACATCCCAAATGGATGTCCCCACATGAGGGTCTGTCTCCAGGGGCAAACCAAGAATGGTCAACTTGGAAGTTCCTGAACAGACTCAGAAGCAGATCAAAAGACAACCTGGCAAAATGACACTACCTAGAAGAATCCTCCACCTTGTGCAATTGTAGTGTGATAACTAACTGGTTGCTAATGTGGCTAAAAAAAGGAAGTACGAATCCTCTTAAGAGACCATGTATTTGGGAACATCTGAAGGACTCCTATTCATCATTGTGGTTTTTTTAGCCTGTTGCTGAAAAGAGAATCCGAGTACCGTAATTCTTGATATGAACGCTAAGCCCAACTGAGGAGAAATTTGCCCAAGGGAACATGACTATAATAGTTTAAACCCTAATATCCACTACTGGTAATTCCAGAAAAAAACCCCAAAATTGTTAAGATAGGTGGATGAGATAATCACATTGTTGATTTATGATAGTTCAGTGCACACCAACCTTGCTTCATGTATTCAATAAAAAATAGTGCATGAAAGTACTTTCAGGCTATGTGTATAAGATAGATATGAAACATAAATGAATTTCATCTTTAGACTTGGGTTCCATCTCCAAGGTATCTCATTATATATGTATATGCAGGCATGTAGCCGGGGAGAGGGGGAGTTGAGGAACTTCAGCCCCCCCCCGAAATTCTCGGGGTGGTCCGCGAGAAGGCCTTACTGGTACATTATTTAAACTGTTATGCTTATTCATATGCTTATTCATACCCTGGACTCATCGTTGAGCCTGGACCCCCAGGTTTCAGCGGTGACCAGGGGAGCATTTGCACAGCTTAGGCTCGTGCGCCAGCTGCGCCCGTATCTCGGGAAGTCTGACTTGGCCACGGTGGTACACGCTCTTGTCACATCCCGCCTGGATTACTGCAACGCTCTCTACGTGGGGCTGCCCTTGAAGACGGCCCGGAAGCTTCAGCTGGTCCAGCGTGCGGCAGCCATGTTACTAACTGGAGCGGGTAGCAGGGAGCACACAACGCCCTTGTTGTCCCAGCTCCACTGGCTGCCGATTTGCTACCGGACCCAATTCAAGGTGCTGGTCTTGGCCTACAAAGCCCTAAACGGTTCCGGCCCAAAATACCTTTCTGACCGCATCTTGGCCTACGAGCCCACGAGGACCTTGAGATCGTCTGGGGAGGCCCTTCTCTCGATCCCACCTGCATCACAGGCACGGCTGGCGGGGACGAGGGAGAGGGCCTTCTCGGTGGTGGCCCCCCGGCTGTGGAACACTCTCCCGGCACACATCAGACAGGCGCCCTCCCTCATGTCCTTTCGAAAAAGCCTTAAGACCTGGCTGTTCGAGAGGGCATTTAATTAAGTGCTAAGCAACAACATTACGGTAATGAGAACTGGAATGGTATAAGGAAGATGAGACTGGCTATGATTCTACTAAGAGACGAAGCGGATTTTTATGTAGTTTGTATTTGTCGTATAGTTATATGTTGTTGATACTGGCCTTTGTAACTGTCTTTTTATGTGTACTGTACACCGCCATGAGTCGCCCGTAAGGGCTGAGAATGGCGGTTAATAAGTGTATCAAATAAATAAATAAATAAATAATAAATATCATGATCTAATCCTCATGCTCAATATATCCCATAAGCATGGGGGTATGGGGTCTAGCAGGCATGTAGCTGGGGGCATGTAGCAGGCATGTAGCCCCCCGAAATTCTCATGGTGGTCCACGAGAAGTCCTTACTGGTGCATTACTTAAACTGTTATGTTTATTCATATCATGATCTGATCACCATACTCAATATATCCCATAAGCATGGGGGTATTGGGGTAACGATACAAAAGGTTTGCTAGGGTAGACTCTCTTTCACTCAGACTCAGCACCCCCCCCCCCCCCGAATCAAACTCTGCTCCCCCAAATCAAAATCCTGGCTACGGGCCTGTGTATATACAAATACAACTATCCAAAAATAAACAACAACAACCCTGAAATCCAAAACATTTCCTTTTCCAAGCATTTTGGATAAAGTATAGTCCACCTGTACTAATTTGAAATAGAGACTCTCTGAAATAAATTGCTGAATGGTAAGTCTAAACTTCTGTAAATACAACTGATTTAATGGGTTTTCTCTGGAAGGGACTAGCAATTGGATTTGGGCCAAAATATGTCACTGCACAAAGCTAACCAAGATGCATTGCAACTACTGAAAGAGGTTTTGCAATGAAATACATTATTCTTACTTATTCTGTCTTTCTCCCTCTCTCACACAGACATATACCTCAGCTATCACAATTATGACATGCAATAGAAATCTTTGCAAAGATGTCAACTGTGCTTCTTTTCCTAAACATGTTACTGCTTTGTACAAGTGATGTTGACACCAAAAAACCCCCATAAAGAACATACTACAGACCGAGTTTTCAACGTTTTAGCAGTCTTGGGAAAACAAGGCAGAGCCGTATAACAAAGCACAGAATACTGCAATATGAAACCAAGGAAGACATCTGTAGTCTTTGTAACTGGATTACGTTAGAAAGATTTAAGGTAGCTACATAAAAGACGACAGGGGAATTTGCACACATTAATTGGTCAGCTCTTCTTAGGTAAAGGGAGGCTTGAAATTACACAGGCCTCTTATGAAGGCTCTATTGGCAAAGTGGATTTGATTAAAGTGAATGTTCTGAACAAAACTATAAGCCAAAGCATAACCTCATAATAACATTTTTAAAATTACATTTTATAATGTTTTTTAATAAATAGGTGATAGTTGTCGGGTTAGTGCATTGATGGGAGTCCACCAATGAATACCAGATGTTGTAGGCTATATTTCAGAAGAAGGAACTGGCAAAACCACCTCTGATGGTCCCTTGCCTTAAAAATCCAATGCAATTCATGGGCTCACTATAAGATGACAAGCAATTTGAAGGTGTGTGTGCACACACACTCATCCGACACTCTAAAACACAATGGCTGACATCAGTACTGACCTACACAAGCATTTATGTATTGTATTGCTATTGTGGAATTGTATTGTTATTGTGGAAATTAATTATCTTTTCCCTCCTCCACAATGTTCAAAGTCATCTGTTTCACAGAGTTAGCTCCCCCCGCCACCCAATTTCCTTTTGTTAGTGGAGAGTGGATGAGTCTTGAGGAGCATTTAATAATCCTTGGCTTAGGAATGAAGAATTTGAAGACCTCCACATATTGTTTAATTCTACCTCCTATTAGCCACAGCCAGCATGATGAATGGGGACCAAAATATCAAGAAGGCTTGTGTTTCACAGCTGTATTTTGACTCTATATTCTAGAATCTTTTAAAAAATTATCTGAAATTGTTCAGGAAGATCAAACATGGGGATAAGCTTCTGTGAAATATATCTTTCCCAATGTTGCCATGCAATCTGTAATGTTGATGAATGTGGGATGCTCTAGGCACATTTTAAAGAGTATTCTATGTGCACTGACTAAAATCTTAGAATATGTCATGTAATTCTTGACTACATCTAAGACATCCTCAGCAGACATGCTACTATAGAAAGAAAGTTTGAAGTTGCAACAGAATAGCCATCTACAAACAATGGTCAAACATTAGTTCAGAGACATCATCCACCCAGATCACCATAATACGTATGGAATGTACGCATTAAGCACCGTGTAGTCATTGAATTCTTACAGCAGAAGGTGTCACCCCAAAGGAGATTCATCAGAGAATGCAAGCTGTTTATGGTGATTGTGTTGATGTGAGTACTGTGCGCCATTGGGTGAGAAGGTTTAAGATATTGAGGTGTGAACATCTGACTTGCGTGACAAACAAAGAATTGGACGTCCTGTTACAGCCTGTTTCACAAGCAAAAGGTTGACAGATTGATTCAGGGCGATCATCGTATCACTCAGAGAGAAATTTCAATCATAATCTGCATTTCACAAGAACGTGAGGGTCGCATTATTGATTTGCTTGGCTATTGGAAGATCTGTGCACGATGGGTTGCAGAAATAGAGTGTCGACTTCTTTCGTGACGGCTTCAGAAAACTTGTTCATCGTTGGCAGAAATGTATCCAATTGTCTGGTGATTATGTGGAAAAGTGAATAGTGGTAGTTAAAGAGCACATTCTAAGGATGATTTCTGCATTTGATTTATTAAAATATTTCCATCCAAACCCAAGTAACAAAGGTGGAGGCATTACTTTTCATTCAACCCTCGTATACCTAAGACCAATGGCTTTATCCTGAACTAACAAACAATGATTACCAATGTGGTATTAAAAACACAAAACATGCCCTTACAGCTAGAAGTCAGCCTTCAAAGAGCAAACTTTTTTCATCTTTATAGATTGAAAACTAAAGACACACCCAAAACCAGGAAGCCACAAAAGAAATGTGCAGGTCCATGAAAACCTTCACCACCCACAGAAAGAGACCTAGCCAGCCAAATTATAAAAGCCCTAAAAGAAGCAAAACAGTACTTATGGAGACCATAGTATTAACTACACTAGCAGGGTGAAATGCAAGACCATTTATTTTGGGTTGCTCCAAAGAGTAGTCTATTATCTGTGGCTACTTAACGTTCTGTTCATTAGAGTATACCTATCTGTTTGGTCTAACTATAAACAGGATAATGAACGCTTAGTAGAAAAGAGACCACCATGGAAAGAACCACAACCTTCTTGGACAGTCTCTCTAGTTCACTTCTTACTCTGCTACTTAACTAAAGGGAACTACAAATGGAAAAGGAATTGTACTTCAAGCTTCTAACTATAGACTTTGTAGTCTGGCAAATTTATAGGATGTACTTACTAGAATTTCTCCCCACCAGGAAGAAAAAAACGTCTTGTAGAATGAATACTTCCACAAACTGAAAACAGAAGTTCCATGCAAAATACTAGAGAAGAAAAATAACAGAAACAACAACAGGGGGAAAAATCCATTGATACATAAGGGGACTCCTTTGTTGAATGACTCCCTTATTACAACACCTCCAATAGATGCCAATTGAGAACAATTCAGTGTCAGTTATGACCCAAGGAGACCCATATGGCTAAGGTTTAGGCCAGTGATTCCCAACCTTTTTTGACCGGGGGCTACTTGACAAAGGACCACTCTCCAACATCAGTACCAAAAGGATCAACTTGGGGTGCTGATTCGGAAATTTGCATTGGATAGATCATATCAGTTCTGGTTTCTGATACAAAAAATATGTCATCCAGTAGTCTCCATCGGCTTGCCCACAGAAAACCAAATTTAATAAGCCTTGGCACTATAAGAGGGTTTCATAGAATCACAGAGTTGGAAGAGACCTCATGGGCCATTCAGTCCAAGCCCCTGCTGAGAAGCAGGAAAATTGCATTCAAAGTACCCCCGACAGATGGCCACCCAGCCTCTGTTTAAAAGCCTCTAAAGAAGGAGCCTCTACCACACTCTGGGGCAGCGAGTTCTCCTTTCTTGTAGTTTGAAGCCATTGTACCGTGTCCTAGTCTCCGAGCAGCAGAAAACAAGCTTCCTCCCTCCTCCCTATGACTTCCTCTCACGTATTTATACATGGCTATCATGTCTCCTCTCAGCCTTCTC
Source organism: Anolis sagrei (assembly GCF_037176765.1). Classification (NCBI taxonomy): domain Eukaryota; kingdom Metazoa; phylum Chordata; class Lepidosauria; order Squamata; family Anolidae; genus Anolis; species Anolis sagrei. The sequence continues at coordinate 75,083,164 of NC_090025.1, read as the reverse complement.
TTCTTTAGGCTAAACATGCCCAGCTCTTTAAGCCGCTCCTCATAGGGCTTGTTCTCTGCACTTCCCAATGCTAAAACCTGTTCGAGCAGTTCACAAAATGCTAAATCGAAACTAGGGACACCCATTAGTATTGAACACTGCATATCTGATCTATATAAATAGTCAAACTTGTAATGGTGAATGCACAGAATTAATAGCTAAATAAAATGTTTGATTAAATCAATGGGACTAATTAGTCACAATCAACTTAAATTTCATTTATTTAAATGGATCTACATCAATAAGGCTAATATTGGACTTAGCCCTGAATGACACATGCTGCAGTTGTATTCACTCCTATTTTTCAATATACCACACTGCTTAGTGCAGTTCGCTCCCAGGTATGTGTGTGTAGGAGTTCTGCCTTATTTTAAATGTTCCTAAAATAATAAGCTGAACTCTGGAGTAAGAACATATGTCTTTAATTGGCTTCTCAGCTACTGTATTTCTTGAGTCTCATTTGTACAAATAAAGAAAAGAAGAAAGGTATGATACGACCGCAGCAAATAATGAAACCAGGGTTACTATTTGCAAATGTTTATTTTATGGTGAGAGGCTTTTAATACTATAATTTCTTCATTTAAAACCACTCACATCAAAGGAAAAGGCAAGACCAACACCTTTTGATGTCCCTCGAGTACAAATATAACAGTAATCTTTTTGTTTTCATAAACCAAAAATGAGAGAGACTACTGTGCCATTCTAGCACGTAGGTCTGTGTTTCTAGCTTACATCAAATCTACCGTCAGGTGAAATAAAACAATGAATCATTGAAGGAGATCTTGTTAATTGAACCAATCTGGCCCAATCCAGCTATTTGTTAAATTGTTAAAACAATTTAGTAACCTCAGGGGCAGTTACCAACATTCAGGGGGAAAAATTGGAACGTAAGATAATGTCCTCATGATCATTTTATGAAATGTTGACACACGCCTATAGAAATGAAAACATTGGTACAAAACAAAGCATCACTGTTAAGTGGCTTATTAAATGTATCTGGCAAGTTCACAAAATGGTCAATGTAAACATTATGTGCAATTGCCAAAATTAACTAAAATGGATTTTTTAACTAATTGACTTTCCTATAAAATACATCAACAGTGCAATTCTGTATATACTGTATATCTATTCAAATATAAATGTCAGTAAGCCTAATAGAGCTTTTAGATAAGCACTAGGGCTGGGCGGTTTCGTTTCGTAATTTCGTAATTCGTTAAAAATTCGTTATTTTTTTTAATAACGAAGCGATATTGAACCATTCAGGAGCAATTAAAAAACAAAACGAATTTTTCCAATTCGTTTCGTAATTGTTTTGTAATTGTTTCGTTATTGATTCGTAAATGTTTCGTTATTATTTCCGCATGTCTGGTGCAAGTTTTAGGGTTGCTGTTTGTTTTCTCAGTGAAAAAAAAAAAATTATCACACCAACAGTCAACAACAGAGGGAGAGGGAAGCTTCAGAAGTTTTTTTAGCGTATTGCGCGATCACGGCCGCCATTAACGAATCAATTCGTAATCGATTCGTAATTGTTTCGTAATTGTTTTATGATTTCCGAAATTTCGTAAATATCAAACTTTTTTAAAGGAAAATTTTGGAATTCTTTTAAATAACGAAACGCAAAAACCCCCTAAAAACGAATCGAGTTTAGAAACAAAATTTTCCGTGTTTGGACAGCCCTAATAAGCACATATAGTATTTCAGTCTTTATCTCTTAAGGTTATTCTATGTCAATGTATGTACCGTATATACTTAAGTATAAGCCGACACTAATAAAAATCAAGTCACCTAATTTTACCACAAAAAATTGGGAAAACGTATTTACTCGAGTATAAGTCAGAGGTGGGAAATGCAAGAGCTACTGGTAAATTTCAAAATTCAAAATAGATACCAATAAAATTACATTAACTGAGGCAATAAAAATAAGTAATAATAGAGTAAAATAATTGAAGTGTAATAATAACAGTAATCTATATAAATAAAAATTTAATGTTTGTTTGTGGGATTAACATAACTAAAAAACCACTGGACGAATTGACACCAAATTTGGCCACACGACACCTACTAACCCAAGGAGTGACGATCACTCAAAAATATTGATTTTGCCGTTTGGGAGTTGTAGTTGCTGGGATTTATAGTTCACTTACAATCGAAGAGCATTCCGAATTCCACCAATGATGGAATTGAACCAAATGTGGCACACAGGACTCCCATGACCAACAGAAAACACTAGAAGGGTTTGGTGGGCATTGACCTGGACTTTGGGAGTTGTAGTTCACCTACATCTAGAGAGCACTGTGGACTCAAACAATGGTGGATCCGGACCAAACTTGGCACGAATATTCCATATGCCCAAATATGAACACAGATGGAGTTTGGGGAAAATAGACCTTGACATTTGGGAGTTGTAGTTACTGGGATTTATAGTTCATCTACTATCAAAGAGCATTCTGAACCCCACCAATGACAGAATTGGGGCAAACTTCCCCCACAGAACCCCCATACTTAAGACCACCCCGTCCAACTCCCTTCACCAGGGCAAGAAAACATAATCAAAGCCCTCCTGACAAAGAGCCATCAAGTCATGGATATAGATAGATATATATGATTCACACAGATATAGTATCATAGATACTATATCGTTTACTTGCAATCAAAGATATAGTATAGATTTGAAAGGTACCCCTAAAAAAGGATATATTGCAAGTTCCAGAGTGGGCAAACCAGACAATCTCCACATCAACACTGACAAAGAAACAACAAGAAATACTGTTTACCTACATAAAGCATAAAGAAATTACGTATATTAGAAACCAACACTTTCTCATTACTTTATTTTCCAGATCACCAGACTGGGCAACGCGTAGCAGGGGATGGCTAGTAATAGAATAAAATAATAAATGTAATAATAGAGTAAAATAAATATAACAATAATAAATAGAGTCAAATAGTAAATGTAATAATAACAATGATACATAGAGTAAAATAATAATTGTAATAATAATAATAATAATAATAATAATAACAGAGTAAAATAATAAATAACCTTGACTTGAGTATAAGACAAGGGAGGGTATTTCAGCCTTAAAAGGGGACTGAAAAACTCGGCTTATACTTGAGTATAGATGGTATGTTGGCTGTTTGGTTGGCTGGTTTGCACCACAAAAACTCTTACATGGCTTGATGGATTGCTTTAAGTTGGATAATGAAGGGTATGGGTGCCAAGTTTGGTGCAGATACATCAAGTCATATAGGAGCCTTTGTGGTACCAACCAACCAACATACATACATACCTTGGCCATTATATATATAGATTTGAACATTAATTTAATATTCCACTTTGTTTCAATCATTATTACTTTGCAATTTGATTAATGGCATCCTAACTGTTCTTGATGTTGTCACTGTGACAAACCATTCCTTCTAGTGGTAATGGTGATGTTTTGGCTATATATATAACAAAGATATCACTGGTCTCCCTTATTATACACTACCAAAGCATGAACATCCCAATCTTGGAAGGTTGCAGATTCCCCAACTTGGTATCTCTCATGATATTTCTTTCTCTGTCCTAAAGGAGAGAATAAGTCAGCACCCTGCTACTTGAAATATGGCATGTTATTTTAAATTATTGCCTGTGATTGGCTCAAAGAAAACATACATGTTCTAGTTTTGCCATAGCAAACCAGGGAAATCTTCAAGCATGTTCTATAATTTAAACTCAATTACAATTTAACCCCCATCTGTACTCTTCATGATCTTCAGTGTGGGTTTAGGGCGTCCAGGTGTCCTATATCACATTGGACAGCCTGGTATTTCCGCCTGTCTCTGGAATGGTCTTTTTCCTTGCATGTCCTATAAAATTCTGGTAATCCAGATGCTTAGAAGTGGATTCCGGGTAAAATGAGGTCTTTTTTCATTAAAAAATGTAATTGGGTAAGATAGCAGTTAAGCTCCACAGCATCTATCACAATGCACACTGAGACTCAAATGCATATCTTGCAGGAGAAGAGATTAATGAGGTATAGCTATTCCTGCAGAGAATCTTTTGAAAATATTTTGGGGGGGGGGGGGGACAGAGCAGGAAGTGATACATAAGCTCACATATCATCTGTGAAGAACTGGCTTGGGAATTTTTAAAGTTTGATCTTTGGAGTAACAAGGAGGTGACTTTTTCTATTCTGGTCCTGCAAATATATGTGTATACGTTTTGACACCTTCCCCAGGTTGACTGTTTCCATTGGATGCAGCTATAGGAATCAACTTATCTGAAACAGATTTGAAGTAGGCCAGTTGCAGAAAACTACTCGAGTTAAATGCTTGTCTTCCATTAACCAGCAGGTAGCCATATTTTCAATGGGTTGCTGTGAGTTTTTCAGACTGTATGGCCATGTTCAAGTAGCATCCCCCCCTGACGTTTCACCTGGACCTGTGGTAGGTATCCTCAGAGGTTATGAGGTCTGTTGGAAATGAGGCACTGGGGTTTTTTTTTATATCTGTGGAATGTCCAAGGTAGGAGAAACAACTCTTGTCTGTTTGAGGCAGGTATGAATGTTGCAATTGGCCAGCTTGATTAGCATTGAGTAGCCTTGCAACTTCAAAGCCTGATTGTTGCTGACTGGGGGGGAATCCTTTGTTTGGGAAGTGTTAACTGGCACTTGATTGATGGAATTCCCTTGTTTTTGAGTGGTATTTTTATTTGCAGTCTTGATTCTTGTGTTTTTTAATACTTGTAACCAGATTTTGTTCATTTTTATGGTTTGACATGATGGTTGTCAGAGTGGTCCAGCACTTCCGTGCTCTAAGATAATGTTCTGTATCCAGGTTGGTTCATCAAGTGCTCTGCTATAGCTGACTTCTCTGGCTGAATTATTCTGCAGTGTCTTTCATGTTCTTTGATTCGTGTTTGGGCACTGTGTTTGGTTGTGCTGTATTTTCTCTATGTACCAACAGTGCCTCCACCCCAGGGACTGAGATATTGCTTTTCTGTATTATTCTTATCAAATGTACAATAGGATTTAAAATCTCTTTGTTTTAAAATGCCTTGTATCAACTTGGAATTCTTGGCAAAACTTTGGCACTTAACGATTCTTGGTATCCAATAGAGTTTGATTCCAAGACTAGCCATGGACACCAAATTCCTTTGTTACCCATTCTATTACAGTCAGTTCTCCACATTCACTGTGGTTAGGGGCTCAGAACCACCAAAAAAGTGAAAAATCACATACATGTTATTTTTTTTTACCTGAGACAACACCTCTCTAAAGATCTCTAGGTCCTCCAGCTTGACTCTGTGGTCAACTTCTGCTGGAAAGTAACCATGGAGTTGCACTGGAAAATACTGAGATTTAAAGAATCATGGAGTTGGAAGAGACCTCGTGGGTCATCCAGTCCAACCCCCTGCCAATTGCATTCAAAGCACCCCCCTAGAGAAACTTTTAATCCAAATCCACAAATTTCAAACCCACAAATCTCAAACCCACAAATTTCAAACTGACTTATATGCAATGACCTTGTAAAATGGTGTTGCTTATATAAAATGGCAAAATCAAAGTTTACTTTTTGGATTGTTTAAAACATTTTCAAGCTATGGGTGCCTGAATGCATGTATGCACAATCTGTGGATATGGGGGGCCAACTATATTACCATCGCCATCTTCTACTTGATGCTTTTTCCTGTGGAAGGCTCAAAATGTTTTATAGTATTGGGGTACCATCAGTCCTCTGTATTTACAGATTCTTTATCCAATATTAACCATTTACAGCTTGAAAAATATTAAAAAATTAAAAAGCAAATTTTTATTTTGCCTTTTTATATAATTGATTTTGTCACCATTTCACAAGTGGTTGTATATAATGGGACTGGAGCATCTACATATTTTGGTATCCATGGGAGGTCCTGGCACCAAACTCCAGCAGACACTAGAGGCCCATGGCATACAAAGGTTAAAAATATGAACAATAAAAACAATGGCCAAAATTCAGTGGTGTGCTTCAATTTCCAATGGTAGTGAAATCAAGACTCTTCTTTTCCTTCTCCTGCTGCAGTCCCTCTGTGACACCAAAAACCTACTCCAAAGCGTTTCTGAGCAGGATGAATGTGCAGGTTAAAGATGAGCGATGCATTTCATTAACAATTGAAGTCCTTGTCCATATAACAGTTTATAGATTAAAACCAGCCGTTCTGAATTGGGCCTGTGCCGCCAGGCCAAAACAGATGTTAACACTCAAAATCTGGCCTCTGCTATTAGGCTGGTTGTTTAACTCTGCACTAGCTGCATTTTCCAAACAGTTTTCAAAGGCAGTCCCATAACCTCATTGCAGTAATATAACCTGGGAACACCAAAGAAATATTCTCTGAAGCCAAGTTGTCTGACAGATAAAGGAATGCTTGGGCCATTAAGCGAAGCTGGTCAAAAACACCCTGTGCCATCAAAGTTGTTGTGCTTCTGAGAGAGTAATGCTTTCAAGAGATGTCCCAAGTTACAAATCTGTACCTTCAGTAAGAGTGCAACCCCATCACAAGTGAGAAATATATCTGACAATCCATTCAGAACTAACCATTAATAGTACCTGAGTCCCATCTAGACTGAGCCTTAGAGTGGATCCAAATTACACAATTACAACCAGCCCTCCGTATCTATGGATTCTACATTCATGGATTCAGCCAACAGCTTATCAAAAATATTTGGGGGGAAAAAGCAGTGCAGGACATCTCAACTCTTTGTAGGCAGAAATATTCAGCAACACTAGGATAAATTACAGTTCAGTATTTCTCCCTCCTCCCCCCACAATGTTTAAAGGACCGGGGTTTAGTACAGTCGGTTAAACCACCAACTGTAGAAAATCTTGCCGATTGAAAGGTCGACAGTTCAAGCCCGAGTTGGGGTGAGCTCCCAACCATCATCACAACTTCTGTTTGCCTAGCTGTTTTGGTAGAGAGGTAATAAAAGATGCCCATGAGGACATGCAGGAGATTAGATTAGGGGAGCGTCTAAAGACAACAAAGTTCCTTGGCATGGAAGACGAAGCGACAGCCCCCCCAACACATGGCCGGAATCAAGCACAGCCTCCAGATGCTGGAGATGGCATAGGATGGGAAGCCTTTACCTCTGTTTAGGTCCTGTCTGTCTTTGTTAATTGTATAATCGGCACTGAATGTTTGCCATAGATCTGTACGGTAATCCACCCTGAGTCCCCACTTGGGGGATAAGGCGGAATATAAATAAAGTATATTATTATTATTGTTGTTGTTGTTGTTGTTGTTATTGCAAAAAGAGAAAGGAGCTGGCGGGTTGGGGGACATAAAAAGACTTTTATGATGGTCCAAAATGCGCAGCCAGGCTGCTAGCGGTATCATCTATAAGATCCCATATTACACCAATTCTGCAACAACTGCATTGGCTACCAATAGAACATCGGATCTCTTACAAGATACTGATCCTGACATTTAGAGCTCAAAATGGCCAAGGACCTTTATATCTTAGGGACCACCTCATTCCTTTTCCCCATCAGTGGTCAGCTCGATCCACCCAGGAAAATCTCCTATACATACCAGGTCCTAGGGAGGCACATTTGGAAGCTACAAGGCGTAGAGCTTTTTCGACCTATGCTCCAATTCTGTGGAACTCATTGCCTCCATATATTAGAGTAATGTCGGAGTTGCGACCTTTTGCAAAGGGGCTCAAGACTTGGCTGTTTGGTTGTGCATTTAAGTAACCAGATCAAATTTTGCCATAGTCACTGCTGAATGTTTTTATGTTGAATGTTTTTATATTGAATGTTTTTATATTGAATGTTTTATATTGTGTATAAACTGTTTTAAATTGTAAGTCGCTCGGAGCACCTTGGTGGAGAGCGACTAATTAAGAAATAAAGTGGTGGTGATGATGATGATGATGATGATAAAAAGGATAATCACTATCAGGGACTTTGCCAACTTAGGATATACCTGTGCAGCTTCTTCCTAATATGCATACAATAATTGTCATATCTATTCTGTTGAATGAAATGCAGTACAAACACACATGCCTTGGTATATTCTTGTCATATTTTTAATTCTAAGAGGACAAAATAGTTGCCCGTGGCTCGATACTATTTAAATATTTGAAAAAGAAAAAAAATATTACTATGGTGTATTATTTGCAAATGTCAAACGTGTTTGATGCAGAATATAAACCATCTTTGACTTAAGCCCTGTAATCAAGTACTTTCACATTATCATTTTAATGCATTCAATTTTATTTCTCTCTCCCAGACAGAGAGGAAGCAAAGCTCAAAATAGATATGAAAATGCCAAGCAATGTTGTTAATATAAATTACATTATGTGAGCGAATCTAGTGGGAACCATTTAGAAGCTGCCAGCAAGATGTGTTTATTTAAAATCCAAATTAACTGGCTAAAAGCCCTTTCTCTCTCCCTACTCGGCCCCTCCAGAAGAAGACTGGTGTTAATATGAACTGAATAACAGCAAGCACCTGAGTCAGGCTTCAATAGCCCCTCCACCATGTTATTAGATAGATGGGAAAATCTAGTGGCGAAACACTGAATATCTCTTTTAACCTTTAAACAAGACACTATCGCTGGCAGGGCTGAAAGAAAGGAGAAGAGAAACATCTTCTTCTATCTCTCTTGTTTAACTTCAGACGGATGTTAATGGTACAAAGCCAGCGGAGTGATAAATAGGTTCTGGCAAAGAATTCTTCCTACCTTGAGCAGAACCAGTTTATCGTTCGTTTTAGCTATTCAGAACAGGAAATCGGGGAAGTAGGGTGATGTGGTCTCAGTGTAAGTTCACAGATACTTCTTTGGCAAATGCTGTGTGCGTACCAAAAAAAGGCATAAAAAGTGGCTTTATTTCACGAGCAGGTTCATCTCCAAAGATCTTTGGGGGAAACCCAGCAATAGGAGAAGCCTGGGCCTGAGCTAAAATAGCTAGTGTATTCACTTCTTCACAGTGAACAAAGAGCTCGACTGATTCACCAGACAAGCAATTGGCTAATTTTACACTGTGGGAAAGATCACAGACACTCATACGCAAATGAACAGCATCTGCCACTCCAAGCTCAAATGAGGATTCAAATGCTGCTCTTCACTGCAATCATAACTGGTGCAGTTTTATTTTCATATTGATGTTTTATTTTCATATTGATGGCTCAGTGGTATAAGGGTAATCTTCTGCCATTGATAAAGGCAGAAGCAATCATAGTGGAATACATTGTAAGCATGCACCCTGCAACTAAGGGATGTTAAAAGACATTCTTTCATGTGTACATGGATGTCAAATACCTTGAATTGCAATGTATGCCTCATTATCCACAGGTAATAGAAGATACAGGCAACAATTGTAAAGAGAAAATCATGTGGGTTGCCAAAGGTACATAATTATTGCATGACTAGCCGTCCCCAGCCATGCGTTGCTGTGGCCCAGTCTGTGTATATGTGTTTTGTGTGTGTATATATTTGTGTATTTGTGTATATATGTGTTTATTTTGAACACTTTTACCCTGCCCTTCTCAACCCCTAGAGGGACTCAGGGCGACTTCCAATTGGCAACAATTCGATGCTGCATAATAAAATACAAAACAGCAATAATTATAACAGTTAAAAGCATAAACATTAAGACATAAAGATTAAAACAGTATATTTACAGGCCACTGAGCTATTACCAGTTTGGTGGCTATTTATCTAGCCGTATACTATGATTGAGTACTCCGTTTAACTTATCCATAATCCACTTCCAAGCCATAGTCAACATTGTCAGTTGTCCTTTTAGCCTAATTGCCTGAATGCCTGGTTCTTTCTAAAGGTGAGGAGGGATGATGAATTTCCCTGGGGAATGAACTCCACAGGTGGGGGGCCACCACCGAGAAGGCCCTGTCCCTCGTCCCCACCAAATGTGTTTGAGACAGAGGCAGGTCCAAGGGCAGGGCCTCCCCAGAAGATCTTAAACTCTGAGGTGGGACGTAGAAGGAGATACAGGTATGCTAGACCAGAGCCTGTAGGGTTTTATAGGTCAAAACCGCCACTTTGAATTGTGCTTGGAATTGGAGCTGACATAATGGCGGGTTGAATGCTCCCTGAATGACGCTCCGGTGAGTAACGTGTTAGTGTATATATGGTTTTGGACATGCGTTGTAATGTAATTTTTGTTATTTGGCTTTTTAAGTCTCTTCTGCTGTGTTTTTCAGTGTTTTTATGAGTGATGGTCACTCATTGGCCTGATAGGTGTCTTGTGTCCAAATTTGGTGTCGATTCGTCCAGTGGTTTTTGAGTTATGTTAATCCCACAAACAAACATTACATTTTTATTTATATAGATCGATTCAAACAAATTCCCAACATTACCCACAAAATTCTTCCAAGCCAAGCTATCTTTTCCTTTCAGAATCTACTTTAAAGGAGTCCATGATAAGCATATGTTCAGCCAAACTGAAGTTTCAGAATATCTATGAAACGCTGTCTGTTAATTTTGTATGAAACTATCAACATATAGCCTGAATCCTATTGGCCAAGTAACTTTTTTATCATGTCAGGAGAGAATTGAGAATATACTACCAGTCGCTTCTGGTGTGAGAGAATTGGCTGTCTGCAAGGACGTTGTTTATGGGATGCCCGTAACTGAATCAAAAAACATTCACCAACATGTTGACTCAGCAGTCAACAACTGATTCAGTGGTTGTCTTTTGGTTGGGAGTAAGTAATAGTATACAGGCTTGTATACGTATAGAAGGCATTTGTATTTTATCATAAGCAGAAGATGGCAGAATAAATAAAGGTTTTGACAACTGTGTCTTCAACTAAGTTAGGAAAAAAGTATCCATAGGATTTGTTTTCAAGGCAAATTAATTATGAAAGAAGTAAATTCTATGCAAAATTACACTGAAACATAGCACCGATATAAATGAATGACTTGCCAATACTACCAAAAATTGTAAAGAACTGATATATTATTCTGAAATATTCAATGCTTTGGTGATTTTTTTAAAAAAAATAGTTACAATTAATTACAGCAGATTATTTTTGATTTCAGCAGTTTAAACATGGAGAGAGAGAAATAGACATATTTCTGTTCAGTGTAAAAAGGAATGGTGCATTACGACTGTGGCTTTTTATATTTGTACCAAAAAGCAATTCTTCATGAATGTTTCATTCAGAGATGATTGATCAGTTTGTCCTGAATGATGAGCATTCTGTTTTAAACCTCTTTGGTACAGCAGTTTGAGATTTATACTTTTTATCTAGCTGTTTGTTCAGTTTCCAGTGCCATTGTAAGGTTAATTCCTAGCAAAGACAGATACTTTCCCTCTTCTCCAGAAGAAGGCATCCTCCAAAAGCTTCCCACATAGAATACTTTTTCTTGGAAAAAATCCCCAAACATTAAATTTTGTGGTCCAACTTGTGGAGGTCTGTTCAACGTTATTTGTCTACAGTGTAGAAGGATTATCTAAGAGTCATAAGCAGGCTCTAATGTGGGAGGAGGACAATGTTGAGTTTTAATTATACATTTCCTCTTGGGAAGTTAAGGCGTGGTAATACTATTCCACTAAACGTAGTGAGAGCCATCTGCATGAATAACAAACAGAAGTCACCGGTCAGCAGTCAAAAAAAGAAGTACAATTCTTTGTGTGATGCTGCTTCAGTGCCTAGCACCATAAATAGCATCCCGCTTGCATAAGTGTTCTGGGAGTCAAAACCTCTGAGGATGCTTGCTATTGATGCAGGTGAAACATCAGGAGAGAATGATTTTAGAACATGGCCATATAACCTGAAAAAAACTACAACAACCCAGTGATTCGAGCCATGAAAACCTTCAACAATACATTTTTCTGAGTGTGTTGCATTTCCAGCATCCCAAGCTCCTTTCTACTAGCTAATGAAATTGAAACTGTAGTTTGGTTTTCTCTTCATGAAGATTCAGGTGTCATTTCCTCACTGCAAAATAATAATTGCCACGTTAACACAGAAGCCTCTTATGATCACAGTTTCCCACAGCCAGCACTTTATTATTGTCCTGATTTACAATCACCACCAAACAAGTTCAGAACAACTGAACAAAAACAATTCAAAACTGTGAGCAGCAAAATCAATGCCCAATTTTCCAAGTCTTCAATTGACAACAATTCAGATCACATATTGTTGTCACAAACTTCAACAATAAAACATTGAAAACATTTGGGTCTTGTTAAAGAAATATCCCATATTATTTTACTTCTGGCACAATAAAAGATTTCCAAGATATTTCAGCATATAAAAGTAGGTGCTCTCTGCAGAATCTGTGTTGATGAGAACCATACTACTGAACAGGAAGTTCAAAAGACAGAGAATGGCAGATGAGAGTTGCTCCATCTGTTCTGGAAACATATAACTGTACAGAAGAGGCCAAAACAACTGACAAAGCGAAGTTTTTATTCATGGAAAGACTCTGCACTCTGGCTGTTTGTCAAACACTCAATGTTAGGCTCAAAAGATCTGCAAGCAACTTCCATAGCTTGGTGCTCTAATTGTCACATGTTGAGGTGTCCCTGAACACCACTCTAAACACCTTCGCAGAAGCATATGAGAAGCTCGACCTGTCATTGAACATCAAGAAAACCAAAGTGCTCTTCCGGCAGTCACCAGCCAATCCCTCTCCAATGCCAGAAATACAGCTTAATGGTGTAACATTAGAAAATGTTGATCATTTCTGCTACCTTGGCAGCCACCTCCCCACAAAAGTCAACACTGACGCTGAAATATAACACCGCCTGAGCTCTGCGAGTGCAGCTTTTTCCCAATTGAAGCAGAGGTGTTTGAGGACCGGGACATCCGTAGGGATACCAAGGTGTTTGTTTATAAAGCTATTGTCCTCCCAACCCTGCTATACGCCTGCAAGACATGGGCTGTCTACAGACATCACACTCAACTTCTGGAACATTTCCATCTGCATTGCCTCTGAAAAATCCTACAAATCTCTTGGGAAGACAGGCGGACAAATGTCAGCATGCTCGAAGAAGCAAAGACCACCAGCATTGAAGGAATGGTCCTCCGCCATCAACTCTACTGGACTGGCCACATTGTCCAGATGCCCGACCAACATCTCCCAAAGGAGTTGCTCTACTCCGAACTCAAGAAGGGAAAATGGAATATTGGTGGGTAGGAAAAGAGATTTAAAGATGGGCTCAAAGCCAACCTCAAAAATTCTGGCATAGACACTGAGAACTGGGAAGCCCTGGCCCTTGAGTGCTGTAGTTGAAGGTCAGCTGTGGCCAGCAGTGCTGTAGAATTTGAAGAGGCACGAATGGAGGGTGAAGTTGAAGAGGCACGAATGGAGAGAAAAATCTGCCAAGAGGAAGGCGCGTCAAGCCAACCCCAATTGGAACCGCTTTCCACTTGGAAACCAATGCCCTCACTGCAGGAGAAGATGCAGATCAAGAATAGGGCTCCACAGTCATCTATGGACCCACCGTCAATACACTGATCCTGGAAGACTATCCTACTCGGACAACAAGGGATTGCCTAAGAGAAGAGAGTCCCTGAAACAAATTGCTGAAATTTGGGTGTGGAGACAGGAATAAGGCAAATACATTATGGATAGACCTTACTGGTGATCATAGATTTATCTGAACTTAATCAATACTCACAAAGATGCCACTTTATAAAAATAACAACAGAAGAAGAGGAGGTAATAATAATAATAATGATGATGATGATGATGATGATGATGATGATGAACTGGGACACATTGGCAGAGAAATTCATCAGATTATTGGGTTGGCAATGCGAGTTTTTTGGAATTCAAATATTTGTGTTTCAGTAGTTTTAAGACCCAGTGTTGGGTGTCAAAGAAAATATGTGAGCCCTTGAATGTATGTATCAGCAAAGAGAACTAAGAAGATAAGGTATTGACAAGTTTGCTTATTTCATATATTGGAACACATGAGCTTTGAAGGAACATCAGCAGAAACAGGTATGTTTTGGATGGGTGGCTGGCTACGATAACTTTAAAATAGGCCTTGCATGGTCTGGGGATCGTCTCACCCCCTACCAACCCCAGAGATCCCTCCGTTCTGAGGACCAAGATCTATTGGAAGTCCCCAGTGTCAAGACCTTGCGTCTAATGGCAACCAGACGCAGAGCCTTCACAGCAGTGGCGCCATCAGTCTGGAATGCTCTGTCACCTGAAGTTCGTGCCCTGCGGGACTTACCAGCTTTCCGCAGGGCATGTAAGACATACCTGTTCCGACAGGCTTTTAATGTTTGATACTGTTGTTTTTAAATTGTTTTAAATTGCTTTTAAACTTTGTTAGATTTTAGCTATTCTTGTAAGCCGCTCCGAGCCCCAGGGGAGTGGCGGCATATAAGTTTAAATAATAAATAAATAAATAAATAAATAAATAAATAAAATAGAAATGAACACGAATGGATTTTGTGGTGATTATGTCAACTGCCTGTCACAGCAAGACAATCAGAGAAGAACTTTTGATTGTGTTGCTCAGATAACTAAAAGACTGTAAGGATAAGATGGAAGGTCTTGGCCAAGAGAAACAGACCCAGCAAGAAAGGGAGAGAGGGGGTAGAATGACAGATGAAAAGGAGAAAGAAGACCAGAGAGGAGACTTTTAGTGGAAAAAGAGAACTACAGTTGAACATTAGCTCAGTAAAATTGATGCAAGGTCATGAAATGCCATGTTCTGGAAGGCTTAGGTTCATGAGGAAGCCACCAGCAAAATAGTTGACCTCAGGTCTCCAGATAAAGTTCTCTGCAACATATTATGAGTTATTGAAGCACTCTCCTCTTTTACCACACAATGTCTACTCCTACAGCAGGATGGAGATCAGGTAAGCCAAAGAACTTCATTAGGAAATGGCTTGCCCAATTCAAGAGGATTACTGAATTCAATTCCAGCCAACCAATATCTTTTTAATTGAGAATATTAGGGTCAAAGGAATGCACTGTATAATGAGTCAGTCCAGTGACACATTGAGACATGGTCATCATGACAGACATTACATTTTGAGAAGGTTTTCCAAAGTGGCTGTCATATGGAGTTTTTCAATAACAAGTCTGAGACAACTTCAGCTAGTTTAGGGATAGAGAGGCTAGCATACCTGTGAAATTCCCAATCTGTGTCTCTAGTCTCAAACTATGTCAAACTTTCTTGAACACAACACTTAAACTGGACACCTACTTAGACTGATGGATGCCTTATCCTTGAGTTGCTGAGTTACCATATTATGATAACTATCACTGGGAACAGTACTTGGAGTTTTACTTACCCACATCCAAGAAATATGTTCTTTTTAGAAATGTTCAAGGTCATCTATCGCTATTCTATGACATGCTTCCACCAGAAGTCATGCCAGAGGACATAGAAATGCTAGAGAGGTGTTCTCCAGACATTTTCTAAGATCTCCAGTGTAAATTCTATTGTATGCTTTTGAAAGAAATCAATACATTCAATAGGGTTTACTATTATCCAAAGTTTTGAGTTTCCACAGTAAGTCCAGGGATATGGTCTTAAAAGTGTGTCTTTTAAAAACCATATCTGTTTTATATCCCGCCTTTCAGTTTAAATACAGGTTATTAAAAACAATAAAATCACAACAAAATACAGAAATAATAAAACATAAGGATAATATATGAGTTTAAAAAAACAAATAATAAATGTCCATGTTACATTTTCCATAACTTAGGAAAATCTCTTACACTAAAATATATTGTTTAGTTTTTGTCATATTTATTTTTTGAGGATACATTTTATTGCAATCCTAGAGAAAATATGAAGGGAGCCTAGACATTCCTGTCATTGCCCATTATCTATATTTCACAGAAACGAGGCTTTTAGCAGAAGCAATATCACGAACTTAGATATGGACACCCACAATAGAATAAATTTTCCACTCAGCCAGCATTTCTGCCAAAACTGAAGCTGAGTTATAATGTGCTGGTGAATGTTCATACTTCTTCCCCACTTCTCCTAAATTCACACTAGAAGTCAGGAAATGCTATTGTGAACCTGTTCAAATTTATATGCACATAAATATAAAATACATCTACGCACAAAGATCCAAAAGCTCAATCTCCTAATGTTGCAGAACAGAGAAATAACTATACACTGATGTTCATGAAATGAAAAATGGAATGACAAGATCTCACCAGAATTCTGAAATCTCTACCAACAGAATTAAATATATAATTAATAAACCAAGATGTTTAGTTTAAGTATATGCATATGGAACTCAGAAACAAGATCTAATGTAGTGGTTCCCAACCTTTGGTTCTCCAGGTGTTTTGAATTACAGCTCCCACAATTTCAAACAGTTGGCCAAATGGACAGGATTTCTGGGAGTTCAAGTCTCAAGCATCTGGAGGACCAAAGGTTGGGAACCGCTGTTCTAATGAATCTAATTAAATTTACTCCCTGATTTATTTATTTATTTATTTATTTCACAGTTTTCTATACCAAGCTTCTCAACCTTAGTTTGCATAGAACAGTCTTGAGTGAAATTCAGTAACTACAATGGAACTTGCTTGCCCATTCCCCAAAACTGACCCCAGAAAGTGTCCTTCATCCACCACCTGTTTCACAGAGATCAAGTGGGGAAAGGATTCTCCCCTCTCACTTTTGTGCAATTCTCATATTCTACAAATAGAAGCCCATCACTGTATCTTCACTTGCAAAAGTGTTCTCCGATGACCAAAGCACTCATCCCCCCAAAATGTTGAAAACTACATCTATATCTGTAGCAAATATGGAATGTTACCTTCAAATTCACTACACTATGTAACAAAATTTGATATCTTTTTGCTCCTGGTTTAAAAGTGTTATTTCTGGTTTAATTGTGAAGTACTTACTTTGTTATACTCCAGAAATACTTTTTTTTGTGGCTGTCACAAACTATGTTGAATTAGTTGAGGTTCTTTGAGATATTCACTGAAAATCTATAGCAAAATGTGCTGCAGGATATCCTGCAAAAACACTTTTTACATGTTTTTATAATAGAATCAATTAGGAAGAAAACATTTATAACCCAGGAACAAAAATCGTGTTACACAGTGATATTTATGATGCTAAAGCTTGGTTTCATGGTGGAACGTCAAAGAAAGATGGAATTGTATACTGCTCTTACTACTATTTGAGCTTCCTATAAAGCCCTTTCTTGAGTTACAAGTTTTTTTCTGAATCTTTCAGGATAGGATAGGATATCAGAAGAATTCCATTCAGGAAAATTACTTTATTCTCTAAGAGGTTTTTCATGGGATATAGAAAGATATTATGACAAATGCTTCCTTTCCATAATTTTTCCTCTGCTTCTGGTTCTTAGGATCCATGTTATTTGATAGAAGAACTTCATTGGCTGGTCAAGACTACAGACAGACCCAGAATTACAAACATCCGACTTACAAATTACTCATAGTTAAGAACGGGGGTGAGACAAGAGGAAGTGAGAAAAATCTACCCTCCAGAAGGGGAATTCACTTCTGAAGGAGATCATGGGGAAAAGGTATCTCTGCTAAAGCTTTCTCACCGATCCTTGTTTCTACCACAAGCCATCTTATCACAGTGACAGAAGGTAAGGTGGCATCTTCTGAACAGGGGCACAGACAGCAAAACTAGCACCACAGGGGTGTTAACCCTTCCCTATGCTATCCAAAGCTTAAAAAGATACATTTCTGGCTGGAGTTACACGTAACAAATGTACCTGTTCCAATTTACAAACAAATCAAATTATGAACAAACCTACAGAACCAAAAGGGACTCCGAGCGGCTTACGATATATACATACATACAATATATTATTAGCATAGTACAATATCAGTATTAAATGTTACTATATTGCACTAATATATACTACTATATATAATATACTACTAATCCTACATTCGAAGCAATATATCAAACTTGCATATCTGAAATGGAAGTCAGATTGGCCACCTCCCTCCTGTTTTTTGGAAGGAAACTCAAGACTTGACTATGGGACCAAGCGTTACCGCTGAATAGCAGCAAGTGAGAAGAAGACTTAAGCAACTCACGACAATGAATTGATCCGAACTTGGATTTGGATTTTAATTGGCGTGTTTAATTAATTGTTTTTAATTAACTGTTTTTAATGTCTTTTAATGCATTTGTTGAATGTATTTATGATGGTTATGGAAGCAAATGGTGCTTGTTGTGAAGCCACCCTGAGTCCCTCCTCAGGGTGAGAAAGGTGGGGTATAAATGTTGGAAATAAATAAATAAATTCAAAAAACAAGGTCTCATTCCAGAAGATAACCTTTGATTCCCCCTCCTCCTTCTTCCTGTCATCTAATGGTTAAATATTTTTTACTGTTACCACTTACAAGATATGTGACTTTCTTTACAAGACTTTAGAAAACATACTTGTGATGCAACACTCAGAATTTCTTATTAAATTATTTGGATAGTTAGCATGCCGAAGTGGTTTGAGTGTTGGAGTCTGACTCTGGAGACCTCGACAACACTCTCTCACCCACAGAGGAAGGTAAAGGTAGCGCCCCTTGAACAAATCTTGCCAAGAAAACCCCATGATAGGTTTGCCTTAGGGTTACTGTAAGTGGGAAATAACCTCTACAACTTTTTAAAGTTACACATTCTAAAGCTCCTATAAGTATTTTAATCTAACAACATTAATGAAATCACCATATGAATGTTTATTCGGAACTGCCCAACCAAGTATAATGGACTCTACTTCCACAAATGTATAGGACTGTAATATTAATCTGAATGCTTTGGAAGTCTATATTACTCCCAAGTACAAGTCTCCCAAGTACAAAATAAATCTGTGATTACTCTAAGCAAATAGAAAAACTGGGGAATATTTTGCAGATAAACTGTCATGCACAAATGATCTGCATAATTATATATTGCTAAAGTGTCTTCACTCACCTTTGAACATTAATTCACAGTATTGGTAGTCTGGGAAAGCATTGCAAGACTATTCTCCATTAGCATCTTCTTCCCTTTCCCTTAGAGTTAACCCTTAATCCTGAAACTGAATTTTGATATCTAATTTCCAATTTCTAAATTTGAAAAGTATTTCTACCCAGATCACTTGCTTTCTAAAACATGCGTTTAAGAATTCTGCCTTACCAGACCTTATGCCATTTCTAAATAATCACTCAATTAAGATGAAAATCTGAAACCATTAACTATGAGGTACTGGTGAAAGGGGGCAGATTAGAGGCGATGACCTGACAATGATAAAGAGACCACATTTCACAATCAGACAGTTAAAAGGATTCTACTCTAGCTATAATTCCCACCTCTGGTTTCTGTCATGGCTCACCTAGACAATATTAGATCATCTACTTGTTGATGTACCTCTCTCCCCCTCGTCCCAAGATTTCAGATGTTGACAGTTTCAGATGTCAAAATGTATTGTGCGTCTTTGTTTTTAAGACCAATTATAACACAACTTTCACATTGAAATAGAAATGTATTGTCGTTGCTACTGTTGTTGTGAAGCTTCACGTTGATTTTAAATTCTGTGAGCCTCAGGTGAACCTATCACTGGGCTTCCTTGGCGAGCATTGTTCAGAGAGGGGATGCCTTTGCTGGTGAGGCGTAGATAAAGGTTACCCGGTGAGTTTCCAAGGCCAAGAGGGCATTCAAATCCTGGCCTCCCAGAGTCCTAGTTCAACATTCAAACCACTACATCAAACTGGCTCATGGAATGTATTGTATTATATTTCAAAAAGAACCTTTTGTGCTGCTTACCTAAGAGATTTCACTTGCAACAACAAAAAGGTAACATTATTCATTACCTTTGATTAGATCCAGGTAATATGACCCTGGAAGTTTTGAATACGCTATCTTTTGTAAAGTTGTAAATGTACAATTTAAGGATTAATTATATTTGTTAAACATAGCAAATGACACTGAGAGGAATGTTTTGTCCATTGATAATTCCTTTCAGGCTTTCTTCATGAAATTGATTTTGTCATTTGGGAGTTGTAGTTGCTGGGATTTATAGTTTACGTATAATCAAAGAACATTCTGAACCCCACCAACAATGGAATTGAACCAAACTGGGCACACAGTTCTCCCATGAGCAACAGAAAATACTGGAAGGGTTTGGTGGGCAGTGTCCTTTGGTTTTAGAGTTGTAGTTCACCTACATCCAGAGATCACTGTGGACTGAAACAATGATGGATCTGGACCAAACTTGGCATGAATATTCCATATGCCCAAATGTGAACACTGGTGGAGTATGGGGGAAATAGAATCTTGACATTTGGGAGTTGTAGTTGCTGGGATTTGTAGTTCACCTACAATCACAGAGCATTCTGAATCCCATCAATGATAGAATTGAGCCAAACCTTTTCAGAGCGGCGCCCATGGCTTGTTCTTGGCTGGGAATGGAGCAGGAGGCGCCTCGTGGCCGCAGAGAGCGCAGCAGAAGATCCCTGATGGTGAAGACTGGGGTGTGCGCTCTTGGCGGCGGAGGCGGCACCGGATGGGCATGGCCAGGCAACGCTCGCTTCCCGGGAAGCTTCTCCCTCCCACACGGGAGGGAAGGAAGGAAGAAGGAAAGGTAGGGAGGGAAGGAGGGAGGGGAAGGGGGAAGGGAGGGAGGGAAGGGGAAGGGGAGAGAAACGCCGCTGACGCAAGCGGCATTGCACGAGGCCTGGCCAGGCCGCGCGGGCCACATCTGGCCACGGTGAGGGAGGGAGCTGGTTGCCGCTTGCTGTGCCAGTTCTATTTGTATGGCTGTGTGCGCACGTGCTTGGCTCTCAGTGCTGTAATGGCTGCTCTTCCCTTGTGTGGATTATTGGGGTTTCTGCTGTATCTTTGGGAGTTTTTTTGAGTGGAGGACATAAATTGGACTGTTAGGTGTCTTGTGTCCAAATTTGGTGTCAATTCCCCCAGTGGTTTTTGAGTTCTGATGGTAGCACAAACGAACATTACATTTTTATTTTGTATAGATAATCAACAATTTGTACTTTGAAAACTAATTGGCAACCAATGGCATAGCTTTCGAATAGGTGCAATATGCTCACTTCAATCTGGCAGCAGTGTTTTGAACTGTTGGACATGAGTAAATGCATTCGAAGCAAGAAAATCTGGCTGATTTTTTTCATTTGTTAACTGGCATTCAGGAAGAATTATGTGGGAGTGTGGCATGATAAACATCAACACATCCATATTGTTTGTTCCCAGCTTCGCGTGGTTTATCAAGCCTGGAATTGCCACCCAAACCAGGTTTCTGCCCTTCATAAACAATTGATTCCCTGTAGAATATGGCATTACTATAAAACCAAAGAATCAATGACATTCACCAATAAAAAAACTATTGTTCAATCATAAGACAGTAAATGTGCTGATCAATCAAATAAGACATTTATTTGCTCTACATAAAGAATAGTAAGAGTCAAATCCTTTTGGTTTTTAAGTCTCTGCACATCTGCTCTTAAGAAAAAACATACAATTCATGGAAACCTGTATTATATCTAGTTCTGAAAAAAATCTGGAACACATCAATATTCAGAGGAGCTAAACCATGCCCAGTGTAACTGCAGAAAGCATTGCGCTGCTTCCAGGAAAAATCTGGCTCATAACTGTACAGGTTTGAGGAGGGTTGTGTGGAAGATTCATGTGATGTCATAAAATTTAGAAGTTGTGGGCTTTTGGCCAGGAAAAAAACTTGGCACAATCAGTATTTGATTGTTTTAGACAATGATAGTTTGGCCTTCAGTGTGCATATTCATTTGTTTCTGATCATTTGCTCTTCAAACTTATCACTGCATACCAGAAGACAACCAACAGTGCAGCAGCTCACTTTAATGAGTAATTGACTGCTTTAACATTCTCAGCAGAACGTACTGAAAGAGCCAAAGAAACATACTATTAAGGTCTACAAAAATGTAGTATAAAATGGGAAAGAACAACTACCGTATTTTCCGGCGTACTAGACGGCTTTTTAGGCCTAGAACGTATGAAATGTCGGGGGTCGTCTAGTATGCCGGGTGGGAGTGTTCTGAAATTAAAAAAAATTCTGTCAAATGATACAAGGAAAAATTCAGGAGATATTCCAGATAAAAATTCAAATTAATAATGATTTGCTACTATGGAGAGTGTTGGATCATCCGAGTATAAAAACCAATTGCCAGGAATTATTTAAGGTAACAATAAGAGCAGCCCATACTGTGATTGCTAGAGGATGGAAAGACAAATCCAAGTGCTGTTAGACATTACGGGAATTATGACTAAGCAAGCACCAATAATGGACAAAGAAAAAGTCATTACAAATAGATGGAAGGTCTACTTCAACTGGGTGAAAAATGGAGGAGTCAACGATCGCATCAAAGAAAAAAATACAAAGACTATACCAGTGGCTGGATCTGCAAGATTAGTAGAAATATACTGTGGTTGAGGAGGGAGGGAGAGGGAGGGTGGGAAAAATGTAATCTACACCACTGTAAATTACCATAATGTCTTTAATATTTGTTGAATTACTCAGGATTTATATGTGTAACACTTGGAATTTGGCTTGTTGATTTGTGTTTATAGCATAATTAAAAAAAACTTTTAAAAAGGGGTAGTATACCGAGTATAAAATAAAAATAAAAATAATTAAAAAATACAACTACCTTAGGAGGGAGGGAGGAGTAGGAGGAGGGAGGGCACGGGGAGGAGGAGCTGCAGGCCATACTGCCGGGTGTGATCACCCACTGGGCTGTCCCCGCGACCCCCGCCCTCTCCCTGCTCTACTTTTATGGTCCTCCTCTGCCACTGACGCTCACCTCCTTCGAAGGCCACTCGGCTCATCTAGGCCCAAGGAAGCGCCTTCGGATGACTCCCAGCAACCCCGGTGGCGGTACTTCCTTGGGCCTAAGGCGAGCCTAGTGACCTTTGAAGGAGGTGAGCGGCGGGGTGGAGGAGGGCTTTCAAAGTAGAGTGGGTAAAGCAGTGGGGGCCGCGGGGACAACCCAGCAGGCCATCACCCCCAGCCAGTCTCCATGGAATGTGGAGTCATCTTTAACGGCGAGTATCTCCCTAAAACTGTATTTTGTGTTGAAAAGTTGGGGGGTTGTCTTATACCCCCAGTTGCCTTGTATGCCGGAAAATACGGTAAACAACATTGCCTTTCATGCTAGGTAGGTGCACCAGCCAACTCAAAATCTTTACCCACAATTATTGTTATGTTTTCCTGTTTTTGGAGAGCACACACCCAATCTGGGAAAATGAATCAGCCAAAGAGAAGACTCATGTTTTAAATATGTGTACATTGCTTTCTGCCAAACTATGGATTCTTTCCAAAGAAGCCATTTGTATGGAGCGGTGTATGTGTGTGGAGTGGTTGGGGTAGGATTAACCATCAGATGTTTGTACAAGCTTCTCTGAAAGAACGTGGATTAATTTTAAGAGCAGCTTATTTGCCAATTATAAAGTTTACTTAAACGTGCTGTTCAGATGACCTCCAAATGCGATTGGGCTGTAGTACTTCAAGAAACATAAATAGTTAATGAATATTGCAACATATCAGTTTCCTGCTCCAGTTGGCTGGCTTGTTAAATTGGCAGGAATTCGGGGGCCTACAAATGTGAAGGCATATGTCTCATGTTCAAGGAAAGAGAGAGATAACTTCACATTATAAACATCTTCATAAAAACCATCAAATTTAAAGCCAGCTCAGACCAGGTGCTGAAGACAGAATAAATACACAACACACAATAGCAATATTTTAAAAACGGAGCTTTAAGGGGAATTATATTCCATTTTGAATAACAAACTGAAATCTAATCTGTAATAATGCATGTATTTATCCAAAGAAAGAAAAAAAATCTCTTTTGACATAACACTGCAGAATATGTCACTTAAAAATAAGTTAACTACACCAAATCATCTTGCTTTCTATATTATTAATTTTGAAGTGAAGGCTGTGTCCATTTTGCTGAATTTTGCCATAGTGAATATAATTTATGTAGAATTTGGGAAATACAAACAATATTTATTTATTTATTATTATTATTTTATTTACTGTATTTATAGACCGCCGTTCTCAGCCCTAGGACGACTCACGGCGGTGTACAACATATAAAAACAATTTACAATAAAGGCAATATCACAACAACAATAACAACATCACTATCAATAATACAATTACACTAAATCATTCGCGACGTCTCATCATAGAATCACAATCCAATCTCGTTTTCCATATTCCGTTCCAATCATCATTGCCAGTTGTTGTAGCACTTAGTCAAACGCCTTCTCAAACAACCACGTCTTTAGTCCCTTGCAGAATGTCATAAGGGAGGGCGCCTGTCTGATGTCTACAGGGAGGGTGTTCCATAGCCGGGGGGCCACCACCAAGAAGGCCCTATCCCTCGTCCCCGCCAGGCGTGCCTGTGAGGCAGGCGGGATCGAGAGAAGGGCCTCCCCAGACGATCTCAAAGTCCTCGTGGGCTCATAGGCCGAGATGCGGTCAGATAGGTATTTTGCTATCCATATAACGGCTAATGAAATAGTGCTAGGGCCCTTGCCATAAGAAACACTGAATTAATTGCACACCGTATTTTGGTCACAGCTAAGGAACTAGGAAGCAAATATCAATTACTAGGACTGTGCAAAATTTCGTTTGTGCCTCGTTTGTCGTATCTATTTCATAACATTTGTACATACGACTCAATACTAAGATACACAAGGAGTGCCCAGTCAAAAATCTTAAGATTCAAAACACTGACCTATGACTTTCAAAAGACTTATGTAAGTCTTGTAAGTGGCACCGGGTCCCTGTTACGGGCATCGTTTCTCCCCCCAAAAGGCTAGATTTGGTTCCTCCAAAGACCCCTGAAGAGGATGGAGTCAAGCCCAGCTCTTTACCCAAAGAGGGCAACAGGGGGGGGGGGGGGCTGGGGCGGGCGGGATGGAGGGATGCCTGGCTAGATGGCCGGGCAAGGAAGAAGCCCCTCCATCACATGGCTGGCCCAGAGACAGGCAGAGACCACACTCACATTAAGGCTTTAACTCGGGAAGCGAGCAGAATTCTGGGAAATGTCTTCCCTCCCTCTTTCTCTCCTCCTTTCTTTCTCTCCTTCCTTCCTTCCCTCTCTCTTTCCTTCCTTCCTTGCCTTTTTTCCTTTCATTCTCTTCTTCCTTCTTTCTCTTACTCTTCCTCCCCCCTCCACACATTTTCTTTCCCTTCCTCTTTCTTCGTTTTCTTCCTTCTTTACCTATTCTTGGACTGCAACTCCCAGCAGTCATCCTGATCAAGCTACCTACCTACCTATCTTTATCTAATCTATCTATCTGGGGGATTGCTGGGAGTTGCATTCCAGGAATAGGAAATTGGAAATATGCAGGGATTGGGATGCTCTCAAAGAAATCCAAGGAAAATAAGGTTTGCAACTTGGAAGCAGTGCATTTAGATCAGGGGTCCTCAGACTTTTAAAACAGAGAGACAGGTCATAGTCCCTCAAACTGTTGGAGGGCCGGATAATAATTTGAAAAAAACAGGAATGAATTCCTATGCACACTGCACATATCTTATTGGTAGTGCAAAAAACACTTAAAACAATACAATAATTAAAATGAAGAACAATTTTAACAAATATACAATTATTAGGATTTCAATGGGAAGTGTGGGACTACTTTTGGGTGATGAGATAGGATTGCTGTTGTTGTTGTGTGCTTTCAAGTCGTTTCAGACTTAGGTTGACCGTGAGCGAGGGCCGGGTAAATGACCTTGGAGGGCCACATCCGGCCCCTGGGCCTTAGTTAGAGGACCCCTGATTTAGATCATCCTCCTCTCTTAGAGGGTCTGATTTAGGGAATGATGGGAGCTGTAGTCTGAAAGACAGTGTGGATATGCTTTTGTGTGTTTTGTTTGCCAGGGGGAGTTGTTTTTGCACATGTGCTGTAGCATCTTTTTGCTTTTTTGGCCTTTTAAGTCCCTTCTGTTGTGTTTATCAGTGTTTTTATGAGTGATGGTCACTTGTTTGCCTGATAGGTGTATTGTGTCCAAATTTAGTGTCAATTAGTCCAGTGGTTTTTGAGTTATGTTCATCCCACAAACTAACATTACATTTTTATTTATATAGATATAGGATTTCTTGCTTATCTAACATAGACTCGTTATATTTGCGTGACACACTTACACATTGTAGCCAACACAGTAACGTGCCATGGCACACCATTTGGAAAGCTCTATTCTAAAGATTCAAAGACATATTCATATATTGTGTCACATTTCACTTTCTAACTCAAGGATGGACAACAATGACAGTTCCACAGGCCAATTCTTCTCTCTAAAGTAGTCATACAACTCCTTTTGGTCAGTGAATGTGTGTGTGGGGAGAAATCTCAAATGTTTTAGTGGTTTTCCACCCAAGTTTTATATTTGCTTGCTTTAAATGAGGTTCTCCCTATTTACCCCTGACATCTGGCAGCACACTGCTAGAAGTCATTTAAAACAAGCAAAATGCTTGATTTAATTCCACTCTCCCCGTGGCTGCTGAAATCTAGCAATTTATTGTTGAATCTTGGCAGCACAGCTTTTCAGCATACCTTGGGGGCTGTAAAAATGGCTTTGTGGGAGTATAAGTGGCTAGTAAGCTATATGTTTCTCACTCCTAGTTTAAACAGAACCTCTAGATATTGATTTTGTTAGAAAGTTGTATTTTCTTTCTAGCTGTGCTGAGGAATGTGAAAGATAGATGTCCTTTTATAGATGTTCCCTGAATTGCCAGGCATTGTTTTGCAGAATTTTAATTTACTTGGATAGCCAGAAGACCACATCATCTTTGCTTCAGAGCCCCGCAAATTCCAACTCTATGTCTCTCCGTCATCTACACTCAAATGCAGAATCATTCAGCAGTTATGGTTTCCCATCAGCATGTTGATTTATTATTAGGCAAAAAGACCTGCCAGAGAATAGTACACAATATGTGGAGTGACATGTCATGTTTTGAGATTAAATTTAACACACAAGGAAAAGGAGGAGGGGATTATGTCAGAACTTATAATAAACCAGCCAAATGAAAATAATTCAAGCATGTCTCTTCTATTTCTCCTTTTCTCTAGAGCCATGTAAGGTTATGGGTAGGTGGGTAATATTACTTTGTTTATTTATAGAAGATTTATACCCTGGTCTTCAATCACAAAGGTGTCTAGAGTGGCTTACAATTACTTAGTTTGACAGTTACCTGGCCTTAGGCTTACAATCCCAATAACATACTTTGTATGTGTATATTTGCATTGCAAGGGTATAGTTAGAAATGCATAGCTTACACAGATGCACACACTGAGTGACATCATTTATAGCATGTGTGCGCATGGTATAAATAATGATTGGTTGAGCATGTGATAATTGGTGAAATAATATATCTTAGGGCACATGTGTCAAATGTAAGGCCCTGTGGGCCCGCCACATCATTTTATTTGGCTTGCAAGGCTTTCACTCCCAGGGCAACATAGTTACACGTAAGCAGTTTTACAATTGCAAATGACACTTTGAAAGCAACCATTGGGCTGATGTGGCCCTCAGTGAAAATGAGTTTGACACCCAGGAATCTATATAAATAAAAATGTAATGTTCTTTTGTGGGATGAACATAACTCAAAAACCACTGGACTAATTGACACCAAATTTGGACACAATATACCTATCAGGCCAACAAGTGACCATCACTCATAAAAACACTGAAAAACACAGCGGAAGGGACTTAAAAAGCCAAAAAACAAAAAATACATTACAATGCACGTGCAAAACTACATATATACATGCAAACACACATATACACAAATAAATACACATACATATACACATATATACACACACAAAACACATATACACCTACAATGTACGTGCAAAATCACATATATATATGTAAACACACATATATACACATATACACAGATATATACACACACAAAGCACATATACACAGACTGGGCCACAGCAATGCGTGGTAGGTGCGGCTAGTATATCATAAATTAGATTGGAGCACAGCGTTATTCTGAACATTAAAATATATTCTAGACCAGTCAATCCACATATCTTGGATAGATGGTTTAGTTTTCAAACAGTGGCTAGTGACCTTCTCACCACTATATAAAGAATCTCTGATACAATGCTTTTTCTTAAGGAATTAAAAAAATAATTCCTTATTGGATGAAACATAGTATATCTTAGGGACATTTTAGAGCAATCTCTTAAACGCAATCTCTTTGCACATATGTGTTTTCCTCACAAAATGACTTGAGGCATTATTTTTCTTACAAGTTAGCAAGAAACTAGAGATAATTGGAGCAGTAGAAAGATAAAACCAATGGAGTTTACTTCTACCCAAGTAGTATTAATAGCTTTATATCTGTGATTTTTCTTCATCTCTTTTTTGCTCTAGATAAAAGGGATTTGGTTTTCTGTTTAAACTTGCATAGTGAGTTTATATGGAACAAAGAGCCTTCAGATTTCCAGTCTGGATTTATTCTGCGGTATTTTAGCATTGTTTTACAATTGTGGTCATCTGTGGACAGTGTTTCAAAAATATACATTACAAATTTCAGGCAATCCTTTTAATGTTCCTGTTTTGTTCTATAGATACAAAAAAAACCCCTGTGTTGTCAAAGGCTTTCATGGCTGGAATCACAGGAGAAAATGCTTATGGAACATAGCCATACAGCCCAGAAAACCCACAGCAACCCAGAAGAAAAATACTGTTTTCCTTTACAGTTTATAACAATGACTGCCCTAAGTTTTTACTCTTGATTTTGGCTGGAAAAGGTGATGAAGAATATAAATCTGTTACAAATTAGTACCATGAGAAAAACCAGACATGCAGCTGTCCTTTGTAGTGGAACAGCCCACTATAAACTAAACAACTTTATCATATGGAACTACAATGTGAAAAATATTTTAAAGTGATGCCAATATGGGAAGGAATTTATTCTCTTGATCATTTTATTTTAGAAGACACTCGGTCACTCAAAGGAAGTGCATCAGAGTAGCTTATTCAATTAATTACACATTAGATAGATAGATAGATAGATAGATATAGATATAGATATAGATTCAAATGAACTATATACATGGAAATAATAGGCAATTGAGCATTCAGTTGTTGATACTTGCCAAGTTGATCCAGTGAAGGACATGTAGCTGTAATCGCAGCATAGGGATGTAGATACTGAATACGTGTATGAGCGCACATGGGCTTTTCCCTTCAATATATGAAATTTTCATTTGGGCTTCAAACTTTTAGCATCATAGATGGCAAAACTATGAAAACTGTTCATACGTACATCTATATAAATAAAAATGTAATGTTCGTTTGTGGGATTAACAGAACTCAAAAACCACTGGACGAATTGCCGCCAAATTTGGCCACAAGACACCTACTAACCCAAGGAGTGACCATCACTCAAAAAACCCGATTTTGTCATTTGGGAGTTGTAGTTGCTGGGATGTATAGTTAACCGACAATCAAAGAGCATTCTGAACTCCACCAATGATGGAATTGAACCAAACATGGCACACAGGACTCCCATGACCAACAGAAAACACTAAAAGGATTTGGTGGGCATTGACCTTGAGTCTGGGAGTTGTAGCTCACCTACATCCAGAGAGTACTGTGGACTCAAACAATGATGGGTCTTGATCAAACTTGGCACGAATACTCCAGATGCCCAAATATGAACACAGATGGAGTTTGGGGGACATAGACCTTGAAATTTGGGAGTTGTAGTTACTGGAATGTATAGTTCACCTACAATCAAAGAGTATCCTATTCCTTATAAACTGTTCAACTTCTCTTCTGTCAAGAAATAGATCTGTGATGGCTATTCACCCTTTCATGGGCTCCCTATACTAGTCTCTTTTATCAAGTGTGGAAGAGCATATTATCCCAAAGTCACTGCTGAAGTAAGAGTCAGTGTCTTCAATACCAAAATATATGGACCAGCTCTTGAATTACTGCAATCTATATGAAGAGGTCAGCATGGGAATTATCTCAGCTACCACACAGGGTTTTAGAATATCAGAAACAGCATGTACAATTCTTAGTCCAACAGGAGATACACGCAAGTATCTGACTAAAACATATGTCTCCAGCTGGGCTGGGATAAAAAAAGGCTTTACCCATCCAGGATTTTACACTTTTAAGACTCTTCAAATAAAAACCATAGTTTCCATATATTACATTATCTCTTCCTCAGGTAAATACTTTATCCCAATGTGTTTTGTGCAGCATTACTGAAGATGTAGTACAGCTTTGAGCCATACTGCTTCTTCAGTGTTGCCAATTGAGATACTTCCAGCTGCTTTCAGCTATGGAAAGATAGAATGCATTTGTCAACAGTGTGTCCAAAGTGCTAATTCCCTCATCCCATAAACAGATGTGAGGTCAGAGCTAAATATTCACTAAGAACACATTTGGTTCAACTTATCTATCGCTCAAGTTCATTATGGTACACGTAGTTCCAACTTACTTCTCATCACTGGCTGCTGCTCGCAGGGGTGGGGAAATGTATATAATAATAAGATCAGGACAAGAGTAAGATGAACTAGTGGGATGTGGTGAAATAGGGAAAATCAACATGAGATTGCCTTTGTCTTTTGCCTTTACCCATATCATATGAGGGTTGAATGAAAAGTAATGCCTCCACCTTTGTTTCTTGAGCTTTGTTGTTGTTCATTCGTTCAGTCGTCTCCAACTCTTCGTGACCTCATGGACCAGACCACGCCAGAGCTCCCTGTCGGCCGTCACCACCCCCAGCTCCCTCAAGGACAGTCCAGTCACTTCAAGGATGCCATCCATCCATCTTGCCCTTGGTCAGATCGACCCCTCTTCCTTTTGTCTTCCACTTTCCCCAGCATAATTGTCTTCTCTAGGCTTTGCTGTCTCCTCATGATGTGGCCAAAGTACTTCAACTTTGTCTCTAGTATCCTTCCCTCCAATGAGCAGTCGGGCTTTATTTCCTGGAGGATGGGCTGGTTGGATCTTCTCGCAGTCCAAGGCACTCTCAGAACTTTCCTCCAACACCACAGCTCAAAAGCATCTATCTTCCTTCACTTAGATGCGAATATTTTAATAAATCAAACACAGAAATAATCCTTAGAATGTACTCTTTAACTACCACTATTCGCTTTTCCACACAATCACTAGACAATTGGATACATTTCTGCTAACAATGAACAAGTTTTCTGAAACCGTCATGGAAGAAGTTGACACTCTGTTTCTGCAACCCATTGTGCACAGATTTTCCAATAGCCAATTAAAGCAATAATGTGACCCACACGTTCTTGTGATATGCTGATTATGCTTGAAATTTTTCTCTGAGTGATATGACAATCGTCCTGAATCAATCTGTGAAACTCGGTGGTTGCTGTCACAGGACGTCCAACTCTTTGTTTGTCATGCAAGTCAGATGTTCCCACCTCAACATCTTTAAACTTACTCGCTCAACGATGCACATAATCACAATCACCATAAACAGCTTGCATTCTCTGATGAATCTCCTTTGGGGTGACACCTTCTGCTGTCAAGAATTCAATGACTGCACGTTGCTTAGGGCTCCATACTAAGTACCTTAACAACACAATCTTTCAATGCTAAGGCTTCCCGCCAAAATGGAACTGTAGAGGAGAGTCTACTGAACAAGCCAGTACCTGCCGCATACCAGTACTGTCATCTGTTGAGGAGTTACGAAGGTGGAGGCATTACTTTTTATTCAACCCTCGTACATATTCGTACTATCTGAAATCAGCATTGGAGCCCTATTTGTAGTGGATGTATAAATCTTTTTTTGTAGTGGATGTATAAATCTTTTAAATAAAGAAAACCCTTTACATCCTAACTTGCAATTAGGACAGTCTTCATTTTAAAGGATTCCAAAGGAATCATGTTACTGGTGTGTGTGTGGATGCCGAGATCATCCATTTTAATTGCTTCCATGGATGTTTGTAATTGATTGAGATGTTTATGATTATTAACTAAACTAATTAGTATCCAAAGCATCTGACATATAGAAATGAATTACAAGAGGAAAGCAATTGTTCACATTTCTCTGAAGTTTCTGGTGCCGGCACAATAGAGGAAACAGAATTTTTATTAAATGTGCCAGAAATGTGATACAGGATGGCTTTGCTTTTGTTCTCATGTACACGAGACGTATTTCTGCCATGAGTTTATGCTATTAAGTAACATCTGTATTATGTTTTACAGCAGTTGTTTATTTTGTTTCTCTCACACAAGCAGCTATATTGGATACGGTAATATTCTATGTCTGAGAGGATTTAAAAGATTACAGTCAAGTTTTTATACTATGGAAAAATTGAATAGTGGCATATTTAAGTTATTTGTTATGTGCTCTCTAATCATCTAAATTTTGGTTGATTAGAACATGCAGCAAACACAGAATGTAGATTCTAAATTACAGTATCATTATATAAAAGCTGCTTTTATACAAAATGTTAATTTTGGTCTTTCATGACTCTTGGGCAACAACTGGATCTTTCTTAATAACAACATTTAAAGGGACATTTTAAGAATTCAGTACATCAAGTACTCCAATGGATTCATTATTTCATAGAATCATAGAATCATAGAGTTGGAAGAGACCTCATGGGCCATCCAGTCCAACCCCCTGCCCAGAAGCAGGAATATTGCATTCAAAGCACCCCTGACAGATGGCCATCCAGCCTCTGTTTAAAAGCTTCCAAAGAAGGAGCCTCCACCACACTCCAGGGCAGAGAGTTCCACTGCTGAACGGCTCTCACAGTCAGGAAATTCTTCCTCATGTTCAGATGGAATCTCCTTTCTTGTCGTTTGAAGCCATTGTTCTGCATCCTAGTGTCTAGGGAAGCAGAAAACAAGCCTGCTCCCTCCTCCCTGCTCCATCCTCATGCATCTTATAATTTAACAAATAATAAATAAATGCTTAATAAAAATGGAAAATATGCATGAAAATTTGACTTGAAGTTACAATAGTAGCCTCCAGGTAAGACTACACTGACTTAAAGCCAACAAGTAAAATGGACAAGTGTTCTTTCTCCCACCCTGAACATCCCACAGATATATAAACCCCATTTTCCTAGTTTCTAACAGACCTCACAATCTCTAAGGATGCCTGCCATAGATGCAGGCGAAACGTCAGGAGAGAATGCTTCTGGAACAGAAGCATTAGGTCAATTCCATCCCTCTTCTCCTTCAGGAAGAAGCTCAAAACATGATTTTGGAAACAGGCATTTGGACAGCTGATTTGACAATAATTACAATGTTTTTAGATTAGACTATGGACAGGCTCTGGACTGGGTCATTGTATCAAACTCGGATATGGCTATATGGTTAATAATAACGTTTTTAATGGTTTTTAACTTAATGTTTTGTTTATTGTGTAATGTTTTTATTGCAATGTTTTATATGTTGTTGGCATCGAATTGCTGCTGTTGTAAGTCGCCCTGAGTCCTCCCTTGGGGGTAGAGAAGGATGGAATATAAATGTTTGAAATAATAAATGAATAAATAAACAAACAAACATGACCGGAAAACACACAACAACCCACAGATCCCAAGTTTGTTAAAAAAAATATCAAACTGAGTTTATTCTAGTTTTCCAGCCATGCTGGGATGATAGGACTTGCTGTTTAACATATTCAAAGATATGACGAAGAGTGGTATAGTTTTACAATATGTAACTCTCATTATTCTGCTTCTGATATGATACTATATAGTCGCCCTCGGGCTGAGAGGGGCGGTCAATAAATGCAAAAAATAAATAAATAAATATAATAAATAAATACTGGTTTTTCAAGTGAAGCATGAGCTAAGGATATCTTAGACTTTTACCACTTTGCTTCATTTGAGTCACTTTAAGAATAACACACATTGTTTTGTTAACATTCTCTATCTTCATTTTAGACATGGTTCTATTTGGCTGTGTCAAAGAAGACAGATTATAAATGTACAAGACAATTATTTACTAGCTATCCCCTTTAAATTCATTTTTACCTTTCAAAGCCAACTTTAGATTAATTGAAAAAGGGTGTATTAGTAGATCAGTATTTAAATCTGATAGAATTTTGCGATCTGAAAGATGTTAGAATAGGTCTCCTGATGAAAGATGGTGTATATTCGCTGCAAGGAATTCAGGAAATGTACACTTACCTGTTATTTTCTGCAGTAAGGTTGATAGTTCAGGCTCATCACAAAGAGATTGGACAAGGGCTTCCTTTACTCGTTCTTCAGCCTCATCTAATTCTTTTCCAGTTTTAATTTCTCCAACTATGGAGTAAATATAAACCAGCAACACAAGGAGATCTTCAGGAGTGTAATCATCATCTGTCCTGTTATCATGAGACTTGATGATAGGTAGCAATTGGTTCAGAACATTTGGTAATGGTGACTCTCCAATACTCTGAAAATAAAAAGTAGAGAAGAAACAGTGTGGGGAAAATATTTTACCAAGAAAATTCGAGAATTTATTTTAAGGGATTGAGGATGCTTATACTGCTTCTGTTTCTTTATAACTGTCACTTCCCAATCCAGTTTGTTAACTACTTTCATTATAAGGCCACTTGTCTATCACAACCTCTACATTAATCACTAACTCCCAGTTTGGTAACCCTTCTCATGCTGTCAGCATTTCATAGTACTTTGGGGGATAAAAGCTGCTGAAGTATTTTCAATCATTCTTTTATCACTTTTGGAAAAATTCAGACTTGCCAGGGAATATGGTTTTTTCCAAATGTGATAAAAGGAGTATTGAAATTGTTGCTATTTCAAAAATATCTGATCCTTGATCACTCTCCAGTTTAGCCGCACAAAATTAAATAATTAGATTTCACAATGTTATTTATTATTTATTTTTATTATTTACAGTATTTCTATCCCACCTTTCTCAGCCCAAAGGCGAATCATAGGACTGTTCCATCCTATGTGTTCTTCAACTGCAGTTCCTGAAACCAGTATGACAATCTGCCAGGCAATATAGCCTTACCTAAATACCCTAAAGCAATGGTTCCCAATCTTTTTTTGACCAGGGACCACTTGACCATGGACCACACTCCAACATTAGTACCAAAAGGATTATGAATCAGTTTTTGGTCAACTTTTGATTCGGTTTGATTATTTGGGGTGCTGATTCAGAAAATTGTGTTGGATAGACCACATCAGCTCTAGTTTCCGATACAGAACATAGGCTATCTAGTAGTTGGCATCTGCTCACCCACAGAAAACCGTATTTAATAATCTAGAGCTGATGTGGTAGTAGTGATGTTTTGTGGGGAGTCAGCATCTGCCCTCCTGACATCCCCATTCCCTCGGCACTATAAGAGGGTTTCACAAGACCAGTCACTCTCATTGCTACAAGAGATGAAGCCGCGGTTTCAAGAGATGGTGCCGCGGACCATATTTTCGTTCCTGAAGACCACTGGTGGTTTACAGACTACAGGTTGGTAACCACTGCCCTAAAGGCACCAGATTGCTTCTGAACCTGGAAACTAAGCAGGTTCAGTCTTAATACATGGATGGGAGACTGTCTGGCAAAACCACCCGAGTACTCTTTGTTTAAGAAAACCCTATGAAATGAATGGGTCTGCAACATTATGTATTTATTTATTTCATATACTTGTACCCCACCCTTCTCATCCCCCGAGGGAGGACTTGGGCGGCTTCACAGCAAACACCATTCAGTGCCATCATAACGATAAGAACCATCAACAATTTCATTTTAATAAAACATTAAAAATAGTTGTTAAAACATGCCAATTAAAATCCGGGTCTGGGTCAATACATTGTCACTTCGAAATTGCTTATGTCTTCTTCATACAAGCCGCTGTTCAGTGGTCAAATGCAAGGTCCCACAGCCAAATCTTGAGTTTCCTTCTAAAGGACAGGAGGGAGGTGGCCAGTCTGATGTCTTTGGGGAGCCACTGTTGAGAAGACCCTGTCTCTCGTCTCTACCAATCACGTTTGCGACGGCGGTGGGATCGAGAGCAGGGCCTCTCCAGATGATCTTAAACTTCGTGATGATTCATAGTAGTAGATACGTTCGGATAACTTGAAGGGACATACACACAGAGAGAGGGTAAGGTAAAAAAAAATGATTCCTTCATCATCTCTGCTGCTTCCATCCTCTGTTAAAGCAGCTTAGAGATGAGGGCAAGGGAATGTGACTCTCTCTCCTAAATTGTTTGGGTTGTTCCAACATTAATACCCTCCTCATTGGAAGTGTGTAGTAGGAAGTGACGGTTGTGACAAGTGTCAATAAACATAACAGTTGCTATAGGTGGGAGAGAATGTGATTTTTTAGTATGAGGAGCTCCAGCTTCCAGTTTACTAGTTTGTTTTAAATAAGGATTTATATTTGCAATTATAGCAAGAGTGAAAAAACTTTCTACTGGCCTACCAAAAATTCCATGGGGGAAAAGAGATTGTGTTACAACCACTGCCTTAGTACTTGCACCTGAATCTTCTTGGCTCCTGGTTAAAAAAAGAGAGGAATGAACGCTAGTCACAGCTGTAGAACCTAGCCCAGGTTTGAACTCTAAATGCGTTCACTTTTAAGAGCAGCATCTATTTGTTGGCACTGAACAGAAATGAGGATTCATTGCGGCCTTGTAAACAAGTCCCCAATCCTGCGATTGAAGAAGCCTCTGCCTAAAACAGTTTTTAAAGGCATTTAGACCCTAATGTTTAATATGATTTTCAAGGAGATTATAAAATGTTATTAATTGAAGAAACCCAAACAGTTTTTTCAGTTCAAAAGTAAATTCAAACTGATATTAAATTGCTATATAATTGTTAAGGCAGTGTATATTTTGCACACAGGAAAAATACTTCAATAGAATACCAGGTATTTAATGGTTTCGTTAATAAAAGTCACCCTTCATTAGTTATTCCAAATATGTCTAATGACAAACTGTAATGTACTCATTGTAAAAAAAAAATCTAAACAATAATACATGCAATAGGGTCAGCCTAATTTGGTATTTTGAGAATAAGACTATGGTTCTGGAGACCAGGGTCCGATTGCCCATGGCAAACCACTGGATGACTTACTTTCAGTCCAAGAAAAGTTGGAAATGACTTGAAAGCACACAACAAAAACGCATGTAATCGAGCAGACAAGAAACATGAAGCAGATTAAAAAAATGAAAACACAATTTATTTATTTTATTTATCTATTAACTTTATTTGTACCCCGCTACCATCTCCCCAAGGGACTCGGTGCGGCTTACATGAGGCCAAGCCTGAACATAATAATACAAGCAATAAAAACAACACACAATTAAAAACAGAGGGGAGGCCAAATGTAAAATTAAAATTGGAAATATGCTGGGACATGAACGGAGGATGATGCAGGGGTTTATGGAAGGGCATACGAGCAGACCCAGAAAATATAAAGTGCTTTGGGGAACACAAGAGCGATAAAAAATAGTTAGATATAGCCACTTAAATAATTTTTTTATAAAAAAGATAAATGTTTGATCATGATATGGAATGACATTAAAGTGATGAGAAGGGAGAGGAACTTCACTTGGGAAAGGATTTCAGAGCCTAGGTTCATCTGTGAAGTTGTGTTCTTCTTTTCATGGCAAGGCATGTTTCTAGGGTATTTGGAAGATACAGGAGATGCTCTGGCTGGTGATGGTGTTATCAAAAAGCGAGAAGATTCATTTAGTTGAAAGTTGTTGTTTTTTCCCATGTCAGGAGTGACTTGAGAAACTGCAAACTGGTGTGAGAGAATTGGCCATCTGCCAATTGTCCAGGGGATGCTGGAAGTTTTTTTTAATGTTTCACCATCCTTTTAAAGGTGATCCTTCCAATATTCTGACCCAAAACTATAAAACACTTCAAGGTCCAGCAGCAGCAACATGTTGAATTGTGCTTCTGGAAGCTACTGTATGTTTTTCAATTAGGCAATCCCACAACTCTGTGAACAGAGGCGGCCCTAGGTAATTTTCAACAGTAAGCAAACAGTATTTTGGCGCCCCCCCCCCCCAACCAATCATTGATATATATATTTTCTGTTTGTCGTGGGAGTTCTGTGTGCCATATTTGGTTCAATTCCATCATTGGTGGAGTTCAGAATGATCTTTGATTGTAGTTGAACTATACATCCCAGTAACTACACTTGCCGCATTTGCTCCCTTGCCTGGTCCGCTTTGGGTCCGGAGGCGTGCCTGAAGACCCCGGCGTGTGCACCAAAAGTCACCTCTTCTCCTAACTTTCTCCTCAGCCATTGGGACAGAGAGAGAGAGAGAGAGAGAGAGGTGGAGATGCCCACCTTTCCTAAAGGTAGGCGCAAAAACAAAGGAGGGAGCGGAGTTGGGAGATATCTCCAGCCAGAGGGGCTCTCTCTCTCTCTCTTGGTCCCAATGGCTGAAGAGAAAGTCAGGAGAAGAGGCAACTTTTGGTGCGCATGCTGGGGTCTTCAGACACGCCTCCGGACCCAAAGCGGGCCAGACGTGGCGGTTCCGCCCCTTGGGCCACCCGCGGATTGGGGAGAGGAGAGGAGGCGGGTGGAGCGCGGGGGGATCGGGAAAGGGAGCCAGCCATGAGGAAGGGATCAAAAGCGGAGAACGATTGAGCGCCGGCTCTGCTCACGCATCCGGTGGCTGGGTGGAGCAGGAATGAGAGGGGCTAGGCGAGGCTCAAGGGCCCAACCCCTTTGGGAAGAGGATCGCCCGGCAGCAAGGCAAGAAAGCCAAGGCTTCCCCCGGACTGCTAGGGCTGTTGTGAGCTGAGGGGGCGCTCCTCAAGTGGCAGTCGAGGGGCATTTTTGCCCCTGGCAAAAAAAAGTGTTCTGCGACCGCTTACTTCGCGTAATGGACAAGCCGCCCCTGTCTGTGAACAACCTGAAGAAAGCATTCTATGCTAGTTTTTCATTTCTGAACACTCTTCAAGAGCAGGCTTGTCAGGAACATCTTGCATGTGTCATCCTGGAACAGGCTTTATTCTTAATTTAAATCTATTGTTGTCCTTTTTGGAAAGTCTGCTTCCAGAGGATTCCCATAATTTTCCACTGATTCACAATTTCAAAGAAGGGAGCAAACTTGTTTTCTGCTGCCCTGGAGACTAGGACACGGAACAATGGCTTCAAATTGCAGGAAAGGAGATTCCACCTAAACATTAAGAAGAACTTCCTAACTATGAGAGCTGTTCAGAAGTGGAACTCTCTGCCCTGGAGTGTGGTGGAGGCTCCTTCTTTGGAGGCTTTTAAGCAGAGGCTGGATGGCCATCTGTCAGGAGTGCTTTGAATGTGATTTTCCTGCTTTGCAGGGGGTTGAACTGGGTGGCACATGATGTCTCTTCCAACTCTAGGTAAAGATAAAAGTTTTCCCCTGTCATTCAGTTCAGTCATGTCCGACTCTGGGGGTTGGTGCTCATCTACATTTCTAAGCCAAAGAGTTGGCGTTGTCCATAGACACCTCCAAGATCATGTGGCCGGCATGACTGCATGGAGTGCCATTACCATCCCTCCTATCGATCTACTCACATTTGCATGTTTTCAAACTGCTAGGTTGACAGAAGCTGAGGCTGACAGTGGAAGATCACGTTGCTCCCTGGATTAGAACCTATGACCTTTCGGTCAACAAGTCTAGCTGCTCAGTGGTTTCACCCACCGTGCCACCAACTCTATGATTCTATTATTCTAAATATGAAAATAAATACTAATTTAGTATGAGGGTATGAACACAAAGATTGATGCTCTTTGCCAGCCACACCTTTTGGATAAAAAGACCATGTTATAATTGCACATAAAATGTAAACTGCTTGTGACATATTCCTTAGAGAGGGAGGTGTTGTTGTTTATTTGTTCAGTCACTTCCGACTCTTTGTGACCTCATGGACCAGCCCACACCAGAGCTTCCTGTCAGCTGTCACCACCCCCAGCTCCTTCAGAGTCAAGCCAGTCACTTCAAGGATACCATCCATCCATCTTGCCCTTGGTCGGCCCCTCTTCCTTTTTTCTTCCATTTTCCCCAGCATCATTGTCTTCTCTAAGCTTTCCTGTCTTCTCATGATGAGGCCAAAGTACTTCATCCTTCCTTCCAATGAGCAGTTGGGCTTTATTTCCTGAAGTATGGACTGGTTGGATGTTCTTGCGGTCCAAGGTACTCTCAGAATTTTCCTCCAGCACCATAGTTCAAAAGCATCTATCTTCCTTCACTCAGTTTTCTTTATGGTCCAGCTCTCACATCCATAGGTTACTACAGGGAATATCATTGCTTTTACTATGCAGATCTTCGTTGCCAGTGTGGTGTCTCTACTCTTCACTAATTTATCGAGATTGGTCATTGCTCTCTTCCCAAGAAGTAAACGTCTTCTGATTTCCTGGCTCCAGTCTGCGTCTGCAGTTATCTTTGCACCTAGAAATACAAAGTCTGTTACTAAGGAGAGATATTTTATACTTAAGCAATCTAATATTCCCTATATAAGCTCGCAGTGTACTCCAAATTTTGGTAATGGCGCTTTTCCTCAAATACATTCAACCAGAAGAAAAATCTGTCCTGTCGAAAAAGGAATGTTTCATGTAAATAATCTAGCTGAGATGCAGCACAAATGAAAACAGGAACGAGCCAATTCCTTTTGGGAGAAGGGAAACAACACAGAGAATTAGGAAATTTGTCTCAACAAAACCTTCTAGCAGTTTGTCACTAACTAGCCACCTCTCCTAATGATTTAGGGGTTCTTAGGGTTGTTAGAAATCAATCAATTATACTGATTGAACAGCCCTTAAAATGCAAGATTTAAAAATGTAACTACCCGTGACCCAAATTTCCTGCTGGTTATTTTAGCCTCAGGTTAGCCTCGTTTGTCTTATCATCGAGGGGGCTGATAAAAATAATTCAAAAAAGGTCCGTTCTGAAGCAACACTGTGGAAGGTGGCTCATAACCACAGCAGCTTTCTGCTATGTTGCCTACGCCTATTATTAGGATCAGTACAAAGAATTTCCTCTTATGCTTCCCTCTTTGCTTATTTTATAGTAAACTGAAGCTACAAAATAATGAGTTGGCCCTAAATGAGAAACACTGAAGTTAGCTTTCTGACTATAGTTTAGCAGAGAGAGGACATATGTTGTTGCTTATGATGCTTGCTTTTATTGTTTATGATGATGTTGTTTTTATGCTGTTTTATATTTTGTTGTTCTGTTTTTAACTGTATGTTGTCTGGGCATGGCCCCATGTAAGCCGTTCCGAGTCCCTTCAGGGAGATAGCAGCAGGGTAGTTGTTATTACTATTACTATTACTACTACTACTACTATTATTATTATTATTATTTGAAACAGAAGAAGATGAGTCCACAGCAGACACTCTGCTGGCTGTTGAATTGGATCACATGTCGGACACTTCCCAAGTGTCTAGGACTGTGTGATGTATTGGCAAATAATGTGTGCAGATCCCAGTAAGGTGGCCTTCTGCAGCTGGCAGATGGTAATTTTGTCAGCACCAATTGTGTTTAAGTGCAGGCCAAGGTCTTTAGGCACTGCACCCAGTGTGCCAATCACCACTGGGACCACCTTTACTGGTTTGTGCCAGAGTCTTTGCAGTTCGATTTTTAAATCCTCATATCATGTCAGCTTTTCCTGTTGTTTCTCTGCAATCCTGCTGTCACCTGGGATTGTGACATCGATGATCCATACTTTGTTTTTTAACACGATTGTGAGGTCAGGAGTATTATGCTCCAAAACTCTTGTCTGTCTGAATCTGGAAGTCCCAGAGGAGTTTGACGTGTCCATTCTCTGTAACTTTTTCCAGCTTGTGATCCCACTAGTTCTTTGTTGCAGGCAGATGGTATTTGTGGCACAAGTTCCAATGAATCATCTGAGCAATGGTGTTGTGCCTCTGCTTGTAGTCTGTCTGTGCGATCTTCTTGCAGAAGCTGAGGATGTGATCTATTGTTTCATCTATTATTATTATTATTATTATTATTATTATTATTATGGAAACAAGATTTTTTTTCCAAAGTATCATTTTTCAAAATAATATGTTTCTTCACAGAACTGAGGGGGGAAATTATGGTCACAACCATTACATATTTTTTACTTATTTAAGGCCTTTTAACAGTAAATAGCTTATTCAAATGGGGGAAAAACCACCTTGTGATATTTCAAAGACTGTGTGGGAAAACGGTATTCACATTTTCTTTTCCTCTTTAATGTGGTGAATTTTGTGACACCCTTGTGCTAGCACTGCTAGAGAGCATGAAGCAGTTGGATTACCCAGTACCCTAACACAAAAAACAAAGGACTCCACAAGGACACTTGTTAACTGCCATCATGTTGACTTTAACTAGAGACCTCCAAGTCCTC
Organism: Anolis sagrei; assembly: GCF_037176765.1. Taxonomy (NCBI): domain Eukaryota; kingdom Metazoa; phylum Chordata; class Lepidosauria; order Squamata; family Anolidae; genus Anolis; species Anolis sagrei. The sequence continues at coordinate 75,040,865 of NC_090025.1, read as the reverse complement.
CTAGATGTTGCAAATTATGGGCCATGGCCTCATTGATTGAGTCTATCCATTCATTGACCTAAGCCTATTATCCATCTATCCTATTGCTTTCCATCTTACCAAACATTATTGTCTTATCTGGTGAGTCATGTCTTCTCATGATATGTCCAAAATACACATTCTCAGCTTAGGCACTTTGACTTCTAGGGAGAGTTCGGTCTTAATTTCCTCTTGGACCTATTTATTTGTCTTTTTGGCACTCCAAAATATTCACAGAACTCTCCTCCAGCATCACATTTCAAATGACCCAGTTTTCTTCATGAGTTTTTTTTCTCTTCATGGCCATACACAGAATTTTCTTCATATGAGGGTTGAATGAAAAGTAATCCCTCCACCTTCGTAACTCCTCAACAGATGGTAGTACTGGTATGTGACAGGTACTGGATTGTTCAGTAGACTCTCCTCTACAGTTCCATTTTGGCAGGAAGCCTTAGCGTTTAACGGTTGTGTTGTTAAAGTGCGAAGTATGGAACCCTGTGCAGACGGTCGGTCAATGCGACTTAAGCAATGTGCAGTATTGAATTCTTGACAACAGAAGGTATCACCCCAAAGGAGATTCTTCAGAGAATGCAAGCTGTTTATGGTGATTGTGTTGATGTGAGTACTGTGCATCGTTGGGTGAGTAAGTTTAAAGATGTTGAGGTAGGAACATCTGACTTGCATGACAAACAAAGAGTTGGACGTCCTGTGACAGCAACCACCGAGTTTCACAAGCAAAAGGTTGACAGATTGATTCAGGATGATCGTTGTATCACTCAGAGATAAATTTCAAGCATAATCGGCATTTCACAAGAACATGTGGGTCACATTATTGCTTTGCTTGGCTATCGGAAGATCTGTGCATGATGGTTACCTAGGATGAGAGACCTGTGAGACACTGGTTGTGGAAACAGAGTGTCGACTTCTTCTGTGACAGTTTCGGAAAACTTGTTCATCGTTGGCAGAAATGTATCCAATTGTCTGGTGAATAGTGAATAGTGGTAGTTAAAGAGCATATTCTAAGTTTGATTTCAGCGTTTGATTTATTAAAATATTCCCATCCAAACCCAAGTAATGAAGGTGGAGGCATTACTTTTCATTCAACCCTCATACAAGCTTTCATAGCTAAACATGAAAAATTGGAAATATCAGTATTTAATGGTACATCTTTACACTTTAGGATCTTGTCCATAATGAGACAGCTACTCCATATCAAATAAGAACACTGTACTTCCCTAACTCTTCATGGGGCTGTTTCTTGAAGGAGTTAAGTATACTTTATTCCAAACATACATACATACATACATATATATATCAAACCCTTTCAGTAAAGCAGAGACAGGAAGATCACTGAAAGATTAGGTTGTACTACTGATATGTTTAATTCTTATTTCTTGGTTCTTTTATAGAGCAATGGGTGCTGCAAAAAGCCTTTGCAATCTCTTTCCTTGGCTCTAGGGTCACTCCCACCCTCTTCACGATTCCTCCCTTTTTGAGTGGCAATTTCCTGCCTTCGTTAAACTTTCAGCCTCTCAATTGCTCTGGTTCCTTCTCAGTGAAACCTGTCAGATTCTGCTGTTGATTTTATTATGCCATAAATGGAAGGCTTAAACACAAACGACCCTTCTCTAGCAACAAATTAAACACCCACAATTGCCAGATGCTTTCCAAACACACACAAGGGCATGTGTGTGCACACATATGCGTGCACGAGCACACTCACTTATTTACTCTAGCAATTTTCTCAAGTCCTATTACTGGGCAATACATCACTTGTATTTATAGATAAAGATGCATTTACAGCTCTTCTTTTGCTATAGTTCATTGGTAGACCAACAGGAATAGGATGCTGACACTTTTTAAAAGCTCACAGACAAATGACAAAAACAGTTTTATAACTGAAAGTTATTGCCTTGTAATTCCCATTGTTGCCAGAATAATAAGTCTAACCACTAATTTGGCCACAATAGCTTTTAAAAACAGGCACAGATTAAGAATGAATCGGTTTAGTCCATGACAAAGCCAGAGCACAACAGTACCTACACAATTCGAAAAGGTCCTGAAATAGTATGCAAATGCTGGCTGTTAAAGGGGACTGGTTTCTAAAGAAGCCAAAACAATGGATCCAAGGCTGTATGGCTGTCAACAAGACTGTGTGTTAGTGGTTGAATGTCCCATTTTATTTATTTATTATTTATTTCTAGCATTTCTACCCCATTTTCCTCAACCCCCGAAGGGGGACTTAAGACGGCTTACACTTGGTAACAATTCAATGCCATTACATATAACAATAACAATAAAACAACAATTAAAACAGTAAATAGAGCATTAATTAAAACCATACAAACAATAATGTCAGCCGTATCACCATTCCAATCGAATCCACATTCAAAGTGCTATTATGCCTGCTGTCCAAAAGCCTGGTCCCAGAACCACGATTTTAATTTCTTCCTAAATGACAGGAAGGAAGAGGCTGATCTTATCTAATTATGAAGTGAGTTCCACAGGTGGGGGGCTACAGCCGAGAAGGCCCTGTCTCTCATCCCCACCAGATGCATTTGCGATGCTGGCGGGAGTGAAAGCAGTGCCTCCCCGGATGATCTTAAACTGCGAGGCGGGATTTAGAGGGAGATGTGTTCGGACAAGTAAGCTGGGCCAGAACCGTATAGAGCTTTATAGGTCAGGACCAGCACTTTGAATTGAGTTCGGAAGTGGACCGGCAGCCAGTGGAGCTGACACAGAAAGGAGGTGGTATGCTCCCTGTATGTTGCTCCAGTTAGTAATCTGGCTGCCGCCCATTGGACTAGTTGGAGTTTCTGAACCATCTTCAAAGGCAGTCCCACTGCTGTCTCAGGCCTACGAAAGGAGAAATGGTTGTATGGAGACATTTTTATTATTGTTGATGGTTTTAATTAGGTTTTAACTGTTTATTATATGACAAAAGATAGAAACTCTACCCCCCCCCCCCCATGAGTTATATGTTGTTTACATTCTGTTGTTCCCAAAACTTGGAATATTTGGAGAAAACAATGAGATGTTCAAAAGGAAAACACCCAAATATTAGCATGATAGTGGGCTGTTATGGTGGGAATTGGCGACAGATGTAATCCAATACACTTGGTGCTTTGGACAGAAAGAAGGCCTTAGGCTGCTCTGTACATTGAAAAAACATGAATCATGCAATGCTCAAGCAGCTCCAGTACTGCTTCAGAGATCCCATGCTTCTAGTGTACCAGTTGTCTTCCAAGATTTGACTGTTTTGTTTTAATATTGTTGAATGCATCTCATTCATGAACAGAGGTAAGTCTCTTGATAAATTCTTGGAAACTAGCTCTCTGGAGTTTGTTTGCTTAAGAATGAAGTCCTTTAATGTAAAAGTATTCAAGAATTATGCTTCAACAAAAGGCCTGATCAAAATGTTTTGTACTTTCTCGTACAATAGGGGGTGAAAGGCCTTTAAAGAAACACTCTATATAGATTAGCTCTGTGTTGACGTCCAACTTTTGATTGCTAAGGACCATTGTTACTTATCAATATTTGTACTTTTTGCTTTCCAATTCTCAACCCACTGACTACAATTCTCTGCCTCTATAGTAGAGGACAGTAGTCAGTGGGTTGAGAACTGGAAAGCAAAACATGCAAATATTCCAATGTATGTGTATAATACCCTGCCTAATGAGGGAGAACCTTGTGCAGCTGATGATATTTCACTGATAACAAACCACATTAAGTGATAATAAAATTAGTCCTTAAGTTAGTGCCACAACATGCTTTGTTATTTTTGCAACCCAAGAACCCTTTCCTGAATTTAGTTTTTTTCATGTCAGGAGCGACTTTAGAAACTGCATTAATTAATGCAGAAACTGAATTAATGGAACTACATAGCATACTAACACAACTATCATCCTTGAAGGTATTGCTTACAGGCCATCCCCAAATAACTAACAAGATAGGTTTTGTAGGTTTTTTCTTAATTTGTATGTATGAATGTTTATGTAAATTGGAACAGGTACAGTTTAAATGTAACTCTAGCCAAAAATATATATTGTTTAGTTTTGGATAGCATAGGCTGTGGTATTGTCATTTGTAAGTTGGGTATTTGTAACTCAGGGTCTGCCTTTCTTTTCAATGACCCAGCATGCATCTTGTTATTAGCTGTGCTAATTGGATAGACATAATATAAATTTAGCCAAGAAAGAAAGAAAATAAATGAATACCACTGAAGTGGTATTTATAACTGATTGTGAAAATTGAAAGGGGAAATCAAGAAACCATTAAATGCCACGTGTTGCTCATTCTATTGGCAAAGACCATGGATATGAGAGTCTCCCTATAAAAGATTTCAGGGTTCGGAGTTCACACTCTCAACTTAGTCTGGATCTACACTACATATCCCATGATCTGATCCCAGATAATCTGCTTTGAACTGGATTATATGAGTACCTGTCCAAACGTATCTCCTCTTACGAACCATTATGAAGTTTAAGATAATCTAGAGAGGCCCCGCTCGATCCTACCGCCGTCGCAAACGCGATTGGTGGGGATGAGGGACAGGGCCTTCTCAGCAGTGGCCCTCCACCTGTGGAATTCCCTCCCCAGGGACATCAGATTGGCAACCTCCCTCCTGGTCCTACAACTCAAGACTTGGTTGTGGGACCAAGCACTTGATCATTAAATAGTGGCAAGTGAGAAGAAGACAAAAGCAATTTGAAGTATCAATGAACTGACCTGGAGTTTGGTTTTAACAGGTGTGTTTTTAACAACTGTTTATTTAATGTTGTTTTAATGAATTTGTTGAATGATTTTATGATTGTGATGGCACCGAATAGTGCTTTCTGTGAGGCCGCCCTGAGTCTCTCCTCAGGGGTGAGAAGGACGGGGTACAATTGTATGAAATAAATAATCTGGGATCAAATCCTGGGACATAGGCCAGTATAGATCCAGCCTTATATAACACCATATGCATTATATATTTATTCAGATGCTGAATTGTCATCACACAGTCAAAAAAATGTCAGATTTGATTTAATAGCTGAGAATGCAAGTGGCTACAGATTTGATTGCAGCCGGTGTCTCTTTAAAGCCATAAATGAAATTTCAATGCACCAGTTTGCTTTTGTTTTTGTCCTCTGTCCCCTATGCTCACTTTTTTTCAGCAACAAAAATAAAATTAATGGTAGGTGGTCTCCTATCACTGTAAAAATGTGTTTTAATTAGCTAAGAGCACTGAAAAGGATTATTGTGCAAATACTGGCGAATCTTCAAACAAGAGCCCATGCTGTCTATTTTATTCACAATGAAAAAGTTCTTAAGAGAGATTTCGATAAAGATTTGCCTCCCTCCTTGCAGCCTGCATTTGTAATGTTTATGTACGTGAAGGATATAAATCTTTTTCAAATGAACCCCACTGTTCCTCGAACCAGACTGCTTGTTATAAACTGCCTGTTTCCGTTTTGCCTGCTTAAGCAAGCAATGCCGAGCCTTGCCCTGGACATAGTGGAACTAATTTAATGTGTTCCAGGTTTGATTCCCCTCTCCCTCCTTCTAGCTTTTACGAGTAGATTTTACACAGTGGATTACGGCTGACTTTAACAATGATTCATGTGATAAGTGGGGTTTGATTCGATTTGCCATCCCAGGAAGGTTGTACTGCCAACAAGAATGCCACCAATGGCTGTCAAAAACAAAACACAATCCCAGACCGTAGTAAAGAGAGCCGACTTTTGGGGTTGAGTTGCAAAACAGGAGGAACCAAAGAGACTTAGAAAATGACTTCTAAATCCTTAAGGGAGGCTAAGCCTTTTGTCTTGGTGGAGAGAAGACAGACCATTTTGCAAAGATGGCTTTATTTGACTTGGGAACAAGCCAACAAACACAGAATTGAACTGATTTTTGTGCAAGCGAGAGGATTTGTGCTTACTCTTCAAAACACAAAGCCACTGCAGGAGAAAACAGCTAAACGGCAATTCTTTGAGCTGCCTAAGATTCTGCTCCTTATTGTTTCCACAGTAATTATCCAACAAAGACAATCCCAAAGCAATTAGCTACACATATTTGTGCTTCACCCAAGTGTATCCTTGCAATGCAAGATACATTAAGATTGAGGTTAGAATCACCAGCTTTTTTTTTTTTAAGCGTTTTCCAATTACTCAAGCACACACAGCCTCATTGACTTTCTCGATGAAGTGGGTGCCTGGAGTGTTTAGTCTGCAAACAAATTTCGTAGCAGAGTGAACTTTCTGCTTCCCACTCACAAACTACAGTAGATGGCAGTATTGCACTAAATTGTTCACTTGACCAAAACAAGATGCTATTAGTAGAAAAAAATTGAGGATGCCTCTGGGTTATATTTCAGTCTTGCCATAAGAATTTTTCAAACACAACAAAAATAATGTTGAACTGCAGCAACGAAATTTTCTGGGTTCATTTTAAAGAAAACATGCTTTACACACAAGGCAGGGAATAATAACAAATATATGTACTTCCTATTGCTTTAGACACACTATCCAACTTTGGAAAGGGGGTGACGGTGAAGGGTTTCTTTTCTTTTTTTTTAACTAAATCAAAACATCAGGGCAATACACACTTGATTGTTGAAATAAAATATATCCTTTAAGAAATGGAGAGATGTTGTCAAAGGATTTTGCATCGACAAATGTTTACAAGTCCAGCACTTTTCTTCCATATAATGGAGCTTTTTTATGTTGGATAAGTCTTGGCAGAAGTGTCAAGCGAGGAAACAAACTAGCATTGCTTAGAAGCGCCATCTCAAATGCTTTTCATTCCCTTTGGGAAAGTACACCCCCTCCAAACAAACCCAAAACCCTAGTTGCCAGATCTTGACACTAGAATCAGTCTACTGAGGAATCCCTATAATGGACAAAGGGCATATGTTCCAGCGCAAACAGTAATGCTTAGTCTTCTTAATTTCTGTAAAGCTAATTGGCCGATGGGATCTTTTTCCCAGTCTCCGATTCCCCGAAGCTTATGAATGAGGAAAGAGAACGAATAACGATTGCACAATGAAACCACTAACCTAAACCCATGAATGTTTAATAAATAGAGAAACAGGCTAAAAGAACATCGCGGGGACACATAAATAATTAAGGAAACAAATACATTGATAACATTTGATTACAACAGTATGGCGGGGGGGGGGAATCAAAGATCGGATCTTGATCATTGTTCTTAGGCATTAGAAGCAGGCAGACACAAATTCTAACTTCAATCTAAAAATATATACAAAGCCTGTTCAATAAACGTTGCAATTGGAAACGGAGTAATTGAAACACCTTAGGATTTCCAAAAACAAATGAAACACCTTAGGATTTCCAAAAACAATATGTAACCTTCATACTAGGAGACAACTGAGCAGGTTTCACCATTTGGGGTGTTTTTCCCCCCTCTCATATAATATATCAGCGCTGTTGATGACACTCAACTCTAATACTCCTTTCTATGAATTCCAAGGAAGCCCACTGGATCCTGGACCAGTGCCTGGTGGCCATGATGGACTGGATGAGGGCTAACAAGCTGAAGCTTAATCCAGGCAAGACAGAGGTCTTCCTGGTCAGTCAGGAGGATGATCGGGGTATGGAGTGGCAACCTGTGCTTTATGGGGTTACACTCCCCCTGAAGACACAGATTCATAGTCTGGGGGTCCTCCTAGATTCAGCGCTGACACTTGATGCCCAGTTGTGTCAGAGGTGGCTGGGAGGGCCTTTGCACAGTTAAAGCTTGTATGCCAGCTGTGACCGTACCTTGAGAAGCCTGACTTGGCCATGGTGGTCCATGCCTTGGTTACTTCCAGATTTGGTTATTGCAATGCACTAATGGTGCAAAGGTCAGCAGCCAGGCTTCTAACTGGAGCTATTTATTTATTTAAAATTTATTTTAAACATTTATATTTTACCTTTCCAACCTGAAGGGGACTCAGGATGGAGCACAACATATAAACCGCAAGCATTCAAAATAGACTATACACATAAATAAACATTAAAATAATTTATCTCAACATTAAAATCCACTGTTTAAAACCATCTCAATCATCTGCATTGAATCCAGTTGGCATGGTAAGGTTTCTTATTGCTGCGCCCCTATTAAAGCAACTTCACTGGCTGCCATTAAGTTTCCAGTCCTAATTCAAGGTGCAGGTTATCACCTACAAAGCCCTAAATGGTTTGGGCCCAGCCTGTCTTCGTGATCGCATCTCCCCCTCTGAACTGGCACAGGTTCTAAGTTCTTCTGGGGAGGCCCTCCTCTCGCTTCCACCCCGTCACAAGCATGGCTGGGGATGAGGGAGAGGGCTTTCTCGGTGGTGACTTCTCAACTTTGGAACACCCTCCCCGGGGAGATTAGGCAAATCCCCACTCTATCCTGCTTTTGTAGGGATCTGAAAATCTGGATGTTCTAGGTGGCATTCAAGAACAAATCATTAGTCCCTAGTTATAAATGTCCAGTCCCTAGGTCGCCAGATAGTACTCTGTTTTGCACTTCATCAACTTCCCTGGCCCTATGTATGCTGTTTGCACTATCCCTTGCCCAGCCCTTTTATAGCTTGATCACGCCTTTTTTAGTAATTTTTTTCATTGGTTTTTGTTTAATCTTGCCAGAGCTTCGATGCAATCTGTTTTATACTTTAATGTTTAGTTTGCTTTTTTCTGGGTTGTTGTATTTTATGATATCGTATTTTAATGTGTTTTGTTTTATGGATTGTTTTTGTTTTTATGTCTTGTGGACATTCTGTAATCTGCCCTGAATCCCTAAGAACAAAGTAGTAGTAGTAGTAGTAGTAGTTGTTGTTATTATTATTACTTTTATTATTATTAGGAGATGAGAACTGGCAGAAAGACAAAATGTGTACTCCTTTTTGTTAATTAGTTGATACAAGGGAGTTCAAGTGCTGTTTTTTTTATCATTGGCGATGCCCATGGACAATCAGACATATATCCAAATGTAAAATCATATCATTCGCTTCTCCCTTTGGTCCGTTTCATAGGCTTGTTGTGAATATGAAGCTGTGTGTATAGTGCTATGCTCTTTTAGAGTTAGTGGCAAATACATGTAATTATTAAATAAATGTGGAGGCTTTACATATATTTCTATACCTCTTTGGACAGGTTGATTGTTGTTTTGGGGTTTGTTGTTTTGCAATGAAAATATAAAAATAAATTAGTACTGTTAAGCCTAAGGATCTCTCTCATTATATTATGGCAGAATGTCACTGTTATAAGAAGTTCTTCTTAGACAGCAACTTAAAAAGAAAATAGTATTTTCTGAATAAGAACATTTTTTCTCAACTTTATGGTCACTGGGAGTAACAGACATAGAGTAGATTGTCTTAAGAGATGATATGACACAAGCAAAATCTTCCTCATCATCTGTCCTATATCAGAGACTTGTGACTACGTATTGGTCACAGAATTTGTCGCATTCATTTACTGACTTCTATTACCCCTTGCTTCATTTCCTGGACATTGAAATTTAAGTTGCATCAGTGAGCATGAATCCTTCAAGGAGGATGCCTGGAGGCCAACTCATTAACAGTAGAGGAAATACAAGTGACAGTGATGTAACATACTCTGGGCAGGACATGTTCTTCTACATCTACTCTGACAAGCTTTTCGAGAGTGTTGCTCCTTTGATGATTTTTTTTTTGGACATAGATCAGGTTCCAGAGAGCAACTTTCAACAGCCCCAATTCCTCATGTTGGACCAGTGGGGCTTTTCAGAGTTTCCCCCTTGAGATAGCTGATTCTCATTTTAAGCTATTTTTGAAACACTCCTCAGGTTCAAATCTGCCTTGTTAGGAACAGGAATGAAAGATGAAGTTTGAATATATACACTCAAAACATTTTTTAAAGTTGTGTAGTTCTTCACATCCTAGCCATAGGGCTTAAAGTTTTGGTAAAAATAGTCAAACACATGTTATTTGACTTCTTAGCCTTGGACAGCAACTTAATTTAAGATGCAGTTCAAACAGGACCACTAATACCCATTAGGCATGAGCAAAATAAGGTCCGGGGGCTGGATGCAGCTCCCTGGGCGCTAACCTTAGGCTTTCCTCATTTTCCCTGTCCTCTTGGCATAAGGACACGATGACCCATCACATCCTTTTGCCAAAAATATAGGGGAGGAAGGCACATAGTAGCTGAGAGCCCTCTGGAGCACTCTCAGTCATTGTGTGTCTCACCCTCCTCCCGGCATAAGGACAGTGTGAGTGACCCCATCCTTATGACGGAAGGACAGCTCGAAGAAGGCACATGCTAGCTGAGAGCCCTCTGGAGCACACCCAGCCACCGCCTGTCTTGCTCTCCTCCCAGCATAATGCCAAGAGGACAGTCTGAGGATCAGGGGGGAAGAGGATAGGAAGGAGGATCAGGGTAGTCGTCACGTGTCCTTATGCTGGGAGGACAACCTGAGACGACCCGGGCCCTGCCCTGCCCCATCCTGGCCCCATCCTTTCCTGGGCTTTCACAACCTGCCCCCTTCCGCCTGGCCTGGCCCTTCTGGCCAGGCCCACAATGTGGTCCCAAGGCAAAAAAGGTTTGCCCATGCCTGGAATATATAGAACAAAGATAATGTTTTGCACTCTTAATAGCCAGTGTTTTGCAATGTCCACAAACCAAAAGTAGAAGAAAAAGGTTGATTAAACAGTAGCTGTGTTGCTGCAAAGATGTCAACACAAAATATTTTGAGATATTTTAACCACTACATATAAAACACCAATTACTACTATTTGGCACCTCTGACAAAATTTATATTAGGTAAATATCTATTTTTTTCAAATTGGTTAACAGTGTGAATGAAAATCATCCCTCCAAACCAGCGACATTCAATAAAATAAGACAAAAGCATGAATGTTATGTGGTATACTTGAAGTCATGTTCATAGGCACCTTCAGCATTAACTGTATGGAAATATATGTTTGAATATTCCAAGATTTCAAATAGAAGCTATAACAACCAAGATGAAATTCTGTGTGTGAACTTTTCAACTTTGTTTTTTTTTCCAGAAGAAGGTCCTACACAGGGTCTAATTAAAGGCACATTTCTGTCAAGACCTTCCCTGCTCTCTGGTTTTCATTTTAGACATCTCACTGTGTCAAAAGTCACATTGCAAAAGGGAATTTAAGTTTATTATTAAATCAGGAGCAGGATTCCCGCTTCCCATTCTTTCAGTAACATGCTTTTGATTTGGATTTTAGTATTTTGCATCTCTAAATAAGATTCTGTTACCTACACCTAAGGACTGAAGTTAAACAAGACTTCAGAAGAAAACTTAATAAAAAGCTGGCATTGGGAAATATAGGGTACTCAAGTATTGCTGTCAGTTTCCAATTCAGGAATTGAAATTATTTGAATAAAATAATTAACTAAGCAAGTTTGGGCAAACCCAATCCCTTGCACAATAAAAATTCCTAAAAATATTTGAGGAATAGGTGAACACTATAAAAAAAACTTAATCCTATTTTTAAAAGGATGTTCAAAATTAAATAATAATAATAATCATCATCATCTTTATTTATACCCCGCCACCATCTCCCCAACCGGGACTCGGAGCGGCTTACATGGGGCCAAGCCCGAACAACAAACTACAATATAACAATACAAATTGTAGTAAAATAAACAACATAACATTAAAATGTAAAACATCAAAACATATAAAACAATATACACAGAACATAGGAACCAAACATAATGACAGAGAGTGGGCCGCATGTACATAAGGGGGGCAGAACTAATAGTAAGAAGGGAGAACTCATAGAGAGATAGGAAAATAAACAAACCTTCGTACATGGGGTGGGGGGACTCCTGGGACAAGAATGTTGAGGAAGCACTAGCATAAAGTTATATGGCTACTCTCCGAAAGCGCAATGGCAGAGCCAGGTCTTAAGATTTGTTTTAAAGGTTTCTAATGTAGGGGCTTTCCTAATCTCTCCGGGCAATTAATTCCAGAGTCGGGGGGCCACAGAGGAGAAGGCTCTCTCCCTTGTACCCACAAGGCAAGTCTGAGAGACTGGCAAGGGCGAAAGGAGGGCCTCGCCCGAAGATCGAAGGGTTCAGGCTGGTTCATGGAGAGAGATAAGGTCACAAAGGGTCCCAAACCATGTAGGGCTTTATAGGTAAAAACCTGTACCTTGAATTGGAACCGGAAGATAAACGGGAGCCAATGGAGCTCCTTAAACAGGGGGGTTGACCGCTCCCTGTAAGAAGCCCCAGTTATTAATCTGGCTGCCGACCGTTGGACAAGTTGTAATTTCCAGGCCATCTTCAAGGGTAGCCCCACGTAGAGAGCATTGCAATAGTCCAGTCTAGAGGTAACTAAGGCATGGCCCACCATGGTCCAATTGTCATTCAGTATTATTTTTTTCTTTCTTAGACCTGGGTTATTAAGTACTACACATAATAAAAACCATACAGCCAATCATGGATAACAGAGAGAAGGGGAACTGCTTAACTTGTACTTTTCCTCTGTCTTCCCAAAAGAAAACAGTTCTCAACATTAGAATAAATGATAAAATCAGGGATTGTAGCCCAAAATAGGTATGGGAAAACCTATCTACTTTTCATGAATTCAACTCTCCGAGGATCAAACTGTGTGAAAATTAAAGCATATCTGAGACATTTTGGATAATAGTTATAGGCCCTATAAAGTAGAAGCCAGCCAAGGTTGTTTCTACCTTCAAAAATAGCAAAAAAAGGAGGATGGGCCATCTCTCATCTGGTCAGCTTGACAATAATACCAGGAAATATTCTAGAACAGAGCATTAAACTGAATGTTTATGAGTACTTAGAGGATAATGCTATGACTGCTAAAAGCAGGATTTTCAAAAACAAGTTACCGTTTGTCAAACGATCTTGTGTCTTTTCTGAAAGTCAGAAGCTTTGAAGATTAGGGGAAAGCTCTGTGGATACCTTGATTTCAGTAAGGCTTTTGATAAGGGCTCCCTCCACAGTATTCTTGGAGATAAGCAAGATGATGCTACTGTTAAATTGATTTGTTGGTATTTGATGGCATGAATCCAAAGAGTGCTCACTAATCATCTTCATTACTCTGCAAAGAAGTGACAGTTAAGATTGCGCAGGGCTCTGTGCTAGCCTAGCCTAACCTTATAAATTACTTGGATGCAGGATTACTATGGATAATTATCCTCTTTACTCGAATCTAATACTAACTTTTTTTTTGCTAAATTGCCTCGCCAAAATTAGGATGCATATTAGATTTGCATAAGATGGTAATCTTAGTGCTGAGCCAAAACAAGAGGGGAAACCGCTTCAGAAGCACCTGAAGCTCCTATTTGAGGAATGTTTATCTCAATGCTATGAAATCCTGGGATTTGTAGTTTGGTTAGGCATCAGCCTTTTTTGGCAGAGAAGGCTCAACCTTGCCAAACTTGAGCGCCCACGATTCTATAGCATTGAACGAAGACAATTAAAGTGGATTCATTCAACAACATAGATGCACCCCAAGCTTTTATTTTCCATCGCTGGAAGCCTTGGTGTCCTAACACTTTTGTTTTTAAAGAAGGAATTCTAAGCAGGCAGCAACTGCAATGCATACCTTTTTGGCCAAATTACAAAGAGTGCACTTTCTGCTGATGCGCATTACATTAGGCTAATCCTTTTTTGATTTCAGGGTTTTGAAAATTGAGGTGCGCATTAGATTCGATGGTGTATTATATTCAAGTTAAGTGGGTAACATATATGCAGAATGACACCAAACTGCGAAGGGTAATTCGAGAAGCCAATCGACATGTGTCCAGATGAGAGGAACTAAGAAAATGTTCGGGAAACAAGCTCTTTTAGGAACAATTGCAAGAACATAGTATGTTTGGGTTACGCTTGAGGCTCAGGCGTCGGCCGGGAGGGCCTTTGCACAATTAAGACTCGTGCGCCAACTGCGACCGTACCTCGTGAAGGCGGATCTGGCCAGGGTGGTCCATGCCTTAGTCACCTCTAGACTGGATTACTGTAATGCACTCTACATGGGGCTGCCCTTGAAAACGGCTCGGAAATTCCAGATGGTCCAACGGGCGGCAGCCAGGTTGTTAACCGGGGCTCCTTACAGGGAGCGGTCAACCCTTCTGTTCAAGGAGCTCCACTGGCTGCCATTCATTTTCCGGACCCAATTCAAGGTGCAGGTTCTTACCTACAAAGCCCTGAACGGTTTGGGACCCGCCTATCTTCGTGACCGCATATCTGTATACGAACCCACACGATCTCTTCGATCGTGTGGAGAGGCCCTGCTCACGCTCCCACCTGCATCGCAAGCGCGATATATTATTATGTTATTATTGGCCTGAAGAAAACATATTTGAGAAGTAATTTGGTCCTCAACTTACAGTGTCTGAATGGCTATGTTATTGAAAATAGAAAAAAAACTTCTCAGTTTGTGAAACTAATGAATTCAAATTAGAAGAAAGCAAATTCTGACTGAATCATAAAATCACATTGGAAGAGATCACATGGGTCATCCAGTCTAAACCCTTGCCATACAGGGAAAGGACAATTAAAGCACTATTGACAGATGGCCATCCAGCCTCTGATGAAAAGCTTCCAATGAAGGTGCTTCCACTACATTCTGATATAAAGTTCCACTGTGAACAGCTTTTACAGCCTGGAAGTTCTCCCTAATGTTCAGGTGGAATCTCCTTTTCTGTAATTTGAACCCATTGCTCAAAGTCTCCAGGGCAGCAGAAAACATGCCTGTTTCCTTTTTCTTATGATACCTTTCAAATATTTAAATATGGAGATCATGTTTCCTCTCAACCTTCTCTTTTGCAGGCTAAAGAAGACCCATCTCTTTGAGCCACTCCCTGTGGGCATGGTCTCCAGACCTTTGATCATTTTAGTTGTCCTCCTCTGGACACCTTCCAGCTTGTTAATATCTGGACTGAACACTAGCAAGAACGTCCTGATTGGAACCATTTTTGATAGTCGAATGGACTACCTCAGAAGGTGGTAGGCTCTCCTTGGTTGGCTGGCCATCTGTGGATTCCTGCAAAGGCAGAGTAATAAACTAAATGATTCATGGATCTCTCTGAACTCCACAATTCTATGATTGTGCCAGTGTGGTTTTTTGGGGGTGGGTGGGTTGGTGGGGGCGGGTGGAGGCAGTTTTTCTTAAGAAAAGGCACAATAAATTTCATGAGGACTGATGTTGCTTATCTATAGTTCATAAGGGGGGCAGGATGAGGAGGAAGAAATAATACAGTTTTTAGAATCAGCAACACTTGCCCTCATTACATGGCCAGAATCCACAAAACACAAGCAAAGCATTATTTTTACAGATTGTTCTGTTTACACAAAGATGACTTCAGTATTATTTTTCTTAAAAACAGCAGCACCCCATTCAGCTGTCCATACAGCATGACAAACTGCTTTTGAAACTGGGAGTTGAAGGAACAGCATGTGATATAGCATAGGGTCAGCAAGGTGAAAAGTTCCACAGAGTCTATAGGCTATAGGCCATGCCTGAAGTAGCTCCTAGGATCCCAGCCAATGCAGTTTGGATTGGACAATTAGCTTGACTGATTCCTATGCAGGTCAAAGGGAAACCATCTAAAATTGCTTTACAAATACAAAGATGGCAATCAAAACATATTATTAAAGAATAAAAATGTCAGGCAATCCTTAGGTATAAAAAGACATGAGATCTCTTGCAAGGCAGCATTTCTTAATTATGTGTTATCTTTGGAAGACTTCCAGTTTCAAAATATAATTTGTACTAGATGTTAACTCAAGGACATTCAAACATGTCTACAAACACAAAAAAATTAAGTATATTTTTGAAAAACTCTTTAAATGTTTGTCAGATCAACCGGATATGATGACGACGGACAATTTAAACTGGCTATAGCGAATTCAATACATGATACCAATCATTGAAATGACTCAAAATTTTTAATAAGACCATTATCCAAATTATTCCCTCTCTTTGAAACTATCCTATATGTTTCTAAACTCCAAAGTATGTATATTACCTAGACAAAATATGTTTCTTCTTGTTTAAGATATAAAATTATACAGGTATGTATTATGTAAACAATTGCCTCTGTATATACAGAAATTGAGTTCCTTAGCTATATGCAGAAATCCAGTTAATATTATTTACATCACAATTGGTCAAGTGTTTAAGACTTTTCCACACTAGAAGATAAATTGAAATGATCAGAGGATAATAATAATAATCATCATCATCACAATAATAATAACAACTACTACTACTTTATTCTTATACCTCGCCATTATCTCCCCGAAGGGGCTCAGGGCGGCTTACAAATGGGACAAGATGTCCACAAGACATAAAAAGCCAAAACAAACCATAAAACACAACATATTAAAAAAGGAGCGTCATAAAATACAACAGCCAAGATACAACAGACTAGATATATAACAGATTACAGTGGAGCTTCATCAGACCAGGTTCTACAAAAACAATGACCAAGATTTCTAAAATGGGCATGACAAAGCTATAAAAGAGCTAGGCAAGAGATAGTACAAACATAGGAAAAATAAAGTTATCTGAAAGAATACATATTACCATAGAAGCTCATACTTCCTAACCTCTATGATTCTCAGTACAGAATCTACTACACATAGAAATACCAAAGTAATCTTGATGTCTAGCTAAATCTCAACAAAAGCAAAGATGTATTGGTTCAGATTTTGCAGATTTAATTAAAGATTCTAAAGACAAAGTTTTATTTCAGCAGTTACTAGTTTGAGCTTCAGCATAAGGTATGGAGAGGTGGAAATGTGGATCTAGAGAGAAAATTTTAACTGTGTCACAAGGAAAGATATGAGCATGTAGCAGCATTGCGTGAGAAAATTCAGCCATCTAAGGTCATATTGAGAAAAATTCTGCAGCATCTTTAAATAATAAAACACAAGACCTCTTCTTTTTTTGGTCACAAAGCCAATAACGATATTCTTTTGACAGCTATAACCCCATGGGACTTTAATTAATTCTATAGCTGTCCTACATCTCTATTAGTATGCACAAGGCACATAATAAAATTAAAATTGTACAAAACAGTTACAATCAACACTTCAAATGTAGCATGTGCATAAGCATCATGTGTGGTATCAGAAACTAGTAGGATTAATTTTTTTGCTGTTAAAAGCTGGTATTCCTAAAATAGCATACCAGCCATTAGATCTTACCAAGAATGTACAGGTTGAGTATTCCTTATCTGGAATTCTAAAATATGCAAAAACCCAAAATAGTCCACATGGGTGGCAGAGAAAATGACAGCTTTGATTTTTGATGGCTTAATGTACACAAACATTGTTTCATACATAAAATTATGAAAATATTGTATAATATAAAATATTGTATAATTGTATAATTATTAAAATATTGTCTGGCTAAGTGTCTAAGATATAAGAAACAAAAATGAATGTGAATCCAAAAATTTTGGATTGTGTGTGTGTGTGTGTGTCTGTAAGATTTTGGATAAGAGGCATTGCTCTTATGTACTTCAGTTGTTTTTTTTTTTAAACCTTTTAAAATATTTTGAATTAAATTACTTAGATAGATAGATAGAGAGATAGAGAGATAGAGAGAGAATTAAATCACTTTAATATGTAATTTACCTTATGACCATTTTTTGTTTCAAGATGGTAAAAGTCATGATAAAAATAAAAGTGATCTAAAATGACATGATGTAGTTCCACCACTGAAGCTAAACTTGAGCTTGGCTGGTCCAAAATTGCAAACTGCTCTAATATCCTACCTATATTACTTTTTTTTCTTTAGAGAAAAGCCACAGTACATACGTTATACCTTGAATAAACAAAACAAAACGAAATGAAACGAAAGAGGAGCTGAAATTAAAATCTAATGTTATTTAGAACAGGACTCTACAACTACTAGCTAATGAGTCCTTCACCTAAATACCGCTACAAGTTTTTAATGCATTTTCTGGGTCCCCAAGGCTTAACTCTCCCCAACTACTGCCCTACATGACTGAAATAATGCTGTAAGTCCTACTTCAAAACAGAGAAAACTGCAAAGTCTTATGGACCATGCAATTCAGAGTAATTGTTTGACTGGAGGGAAAAGAATTGTTTATTTGGGAAGCAATTATAATACTAGGTAGAAATGTTTTTGTTGGCACACGTAAACTGTTATAAAGGCTGGAGGGCAATGGTTATAAATCCAGATATTGGTATGATTAGAAAAGAGCTTGTTAATAATCAAAATATATCGTTTTAAATGTTTGCTTGCCTTCTCCCTTTTCCTTTGCTCTTTCCTCATGTGGGATATAGTGTAACACGTTGCTATTGCTTTTTCGATAAGAGTTTTCACACAGAGCAGAACCTGCACTTTTCACAATGTTCGAAGACACTACAAATGATGAAAGCATACTTTATACATCACTGATATGGTCTGGTCGAACACCATTGGTATGACCCGATCAGGCAGCCTTTAATACCATGGCACTCCCTGCATAATGGAAGAAGACTCTATTATATTCTGATTTCAGCAGAAGAGATTTAAGTGATCGTTAAATCTGTTTAATTTACTAAACCTTAAAATGGATTGATTGTAGATATATTGGGTTCAATGTAGTAAATATGCTACAGAAAATTGGGATAGTAGACTACCTGGGATCAGCTACTGCAGACTCCTTGTAAGAAGATGAAGGGAGAGAATCCCACAGGATGAAAAGGAAAAGCATTGGGTATGATCGTCTCCCACCTTAAAAAACAACACAGCATATTTTACCTGCACAAGTAGCCTTTCAAAGGCTAGGAAGTTGTCCCATTTAGCACTTTGAGGGTGTTTCATTGTTTGTACGACAGCCAATGCAATTTGTAGAAACCCACAGTGGTTCTCAAGAGCTTGGAAATTTCTTTTAAAGAGTTGAATGTATGAGCTGAGCTGTTCTGGGGTGACCCTACCTGTGAAAGAAAAGTAATAATCATACATTGTAGGCACTTCTCAACAGTATATAAACAAACAAAAGCAATAAATGTGATTCATGATCAGCAAGATAGAACAAGACATTTCCAATGCATTGAATCCCTTCTTCTAGAATCACAAAATCAAAGAGTTGGGAGACACGAAGGCCATCCAAATTGAGTTTTTAAAGAGACACAGCAATAACTGTTAGCATCCCAAAGATTTGTGACTGGAGGAAAATCGTTATTAGTGTTATTTCACATCCTTTAAACTTCGTATGTGTCTGACTTGGTAGAGTCAGTATCTGTTTTCATATTCACAGAAAAGGAAGATGTTCTTTTGGGCTTATTTTCATATATCTAGTGCTCCCAACATCATGAGGATTATTATCTTTTGATCTTATACATTCAAAACTCAAACTTTTAAAGAAAATTCAGTGTGAAACATCAAGCCCATATGAAAGGTCAACAAAATATCATATATATCAAACTGACTAAACTTTTGCATGGGTAAAAGCTAACAAAAGAGCCCAACATTCAGCCCACAAGTGCTTAAGAAGCAACCAGAGCCACATGTGTTTTGAGACTAAACATTTGAACTTCCGGTCATGCTTTATTTCTTTTAGAGCTATGTCAAGTACATTGACATGGTGATTTGAAAATGTCAACTCTTATGTCTTGCACTGACTGTTTTTCCCCCTCTTTAAATCCTGGCAGTGATGATATATGGCATCTTACTCAAAATCTATTTTGTTAATAAACACACTTGCACACAGTACTACCATAAAGACAGAGATCTTCTTTTCCTTTCCTTTCAAAACATTGTTTTTAGAGAAAGTATAAAATACTTTTGCTGTTATCATATGCCTTCAAATAATTTCTGACTTATGGTGACCCTAAGGTGAACCTATCATTGGCAAAATTTGTTCAGAGTGGAGTTGCCCTTGCCTGTCTCAGAGGGTGAGAGAGCATGACTTGTACAAGATCACTTAGGGGGAATTCTATGACCAAATGGGGAGACAAACTTTGGTCTCCTAGTGTTCCAGTCCAACCCCATACCATACTGGCTGTGAAGTAAAATAACTTGCAAACCCTTCTCTCACACGAACAAATTTTATTGATTAACCAGTTGGCCTTATAAAAAACAGACAGTGCAAACACAACATACAACATACATCTAGTCCTCTTAAAACAAAATACAAATATACAGGTATTTGTCAGCTTGAAACCAATGTAGCTTAGCCGTAGATATATGCATCAACTAGCGTCGTCTCCCCTACACTGCACCCCAATCTGATCTATGTACTCCGATCTCCTTTTAGCAGCTTTAAACAAATAAAGGGCAACTTTTGTTGTCAGAATGGGATTGTAACCGGCCAACAAAAATGAGGTTTTGGTCGCTGTATCCCAGCTTGATTTATTGCAAATTAAAGGCAAATTATTGCAAATTAAAGGTATTTTTTCCTTTCTTTTTCATATAGATTGCAGTTATGTAAAGTGTGATTCAGATTTTCGATTTTGGGAGTGCCACAGATACATCGTCTTTCTTCATGTAGGATATGATTGAATCTGCCATGTCTCTCCATGGACTCAATTTGTTCAAATCTGGCCCTGGTAAAAGCGAGTCTTGACATATCAGCTTTTAGGTATGGTGCCCGCTGGAAATTATGTTTAAAGTGTTCTAACCACTTCAAGGATTCTATGTTTGACAGGATGGTTATATCTTTCTGGCCTTCAATATCTAGGATCCTTTGAATTACTGTCCTTTTTTCAGCATCCCTATTCTGGCCTAAGGAGGCAATTTGTAATCCGCAGGTGCAGAGGAATCTTGTTAATTATTCAGACCAGGAAGCTTGGTTTTGACCATCAGATTGTTCTAAAAAGCACAATTTTGGAAGTCTATTATTCTTGAGATTTTTTATTTTAAACCAGTAATTAAAGGCCCTGATTTTGGCGAGTTCTTCAATAGAAAATATTTCTAGATCTGCTCTGACTGCAGCAGCAGTCGTCTTAATGTCAACACCAAGTATATGTCTTAGAAATTTTGCTTGTGCTTGTTCCAGTATTGGTAATTTGCTTAGGCCCCAGATTTCAGCTCCATATAATATCATGGGGAAAATTTCTGCTTTGTAAACTTTGATTATCAGAGATAAAGATCCAGGATATCTATGGGATAGAAGTCTTGTAAGTGTGTTAAAGAGTGCCCTAATTTTGATCGCACAAGATTGAAAGTGTGCAAGTCATGTGCCTGTCTCTGAGTATACCAAGCCTAGGTATGTAAAAGAGCTAACCTGTTCTAGATGCTCTGCATCTAGAACACATTTGTGTTTAGATGGGCGATTTCAGAATACCATTATTTTTGAGTTGGGTTTGTTTATTGTTTGGAGAAACTGATCTACCTTGCTGGCAGGACACATGAACTGATATCGGATAAGAGTCTGGCAAGATGGTAGACATCAAAGTTTTGATCTTGGATGCGCATACCAATCTGAAGCATCACAGTCCTGATTAGATGACATGGGAGATGAGAACCCAGTTTTTTTTGCCTGGGTTCAGTAAGAGTCCAGTAAGTCAGATGCAGGGGCAAGAAGGCAGAGATAAGTGATTTACTATTATTCTCTTTCCCATTTTGTGAAGGTATGATGTCCAGAACAGAGATTCCACTGGTGTACCTACCATCCCCACTGCCAAACAAAAGGCATTTCTCAGCTAGTGGAGTGGTCTGAAGGTTGTTGTTGGATGACTTCAACATCAATACTGTGGCTCTCCTATGAATATGGCTTAGAAGTTTTCTATAGGTCTCTCCCAAATGGAATCTGCTCCATTAAGTTTTCAGGAAATGCACAGGACTTGTCTTTCTGTGAAAAACGGAATGGATGAACTTTCTACAATAGCATTGTCATATATAGCTCACTATTTGGTGAAGTTTAGACTTAGTGGGACTTGGACTGCTTACAGAACTGAGAACCCAAGAAGAGACTTTGGCCCAGTAAACTCGTACATATGAATGGTATTCTGGAACATCTTTTGGATTTTTCTGTTGCTTCAACAGGCAATCCTGTCAATGCCCAGCACGGGGGAATGAACCAAGCAAATGACAAAATTATATCTGAGCATCTACATTTTAAAATCAAATGATCTTCCCTGTTTTATACAGAGAAGCCACAGGTAAGAAGTGAAATGGTTACTAAAGCAAACTGGCTGGAAAGTTCTCAGTAAGTCTAACCAAAAAGAATCTGATGTAATTTGAAGACAACAGTAGCAGTGAACAATTTATTCTTCTCTGCTACAGTTACCGAATAGGGGTCTTTGGGGTTTCAGACCTACAATGCTCTAGTCTGTAATCAATTTACACAACATCTATAGGGATATATTTTATTTGGAAACTGTATTGGTAAGCGTCCAATGAATACATTTGAATTTACGCAGTTTGGGGATGTGAAAGGGATCCTAAAATATGTGGAACCGGTGCCTTTTTTGGATTAAAAAACATCTAAAGTGACTGGCTAAATGGATGATGACACTGATAAACATTTTTCTATGACACCTGATGGTCTATCCATATTCAACCATTGTGATTAAACAACAGTAATACTTCTGTTTCACACAAAATGACTTTTTTGAACTTCATCCTATCTGATAACATGACACTGGCCTACTATATCCCTTAAGTCTCCATCCTGCCACACACCCCGCCATTTAATTTCTGCTTTTTGACTCCAATAATATTGTTCTAGTTCTGAATCAGCATCTGATATTGGGAAGACTGCATGATGGTGGAGGTTAATCTAGAGAAAAGGAAAAGGCGATTCTAGTAAGTCATATGTGAGATCACAGATCAGAAACTGTACTGGATAGGTCACACATCCTTCACAAATTCAAATTCAGAATGTGAGTGTATTCCGAGATTCTGCTCAGATTCTCACATTCAGTTTCAGTGGTGGCCAGAAGTATGTTGAGGTTAGTGTGCCAATTGCACCTGTTACTGGGGATGTAAGATTGGTCATAACAACATATATTTGATCTATTGCCTCTTTTGGCCTACTGTACATGCACATGTAGATCTATCTTTGAAAAGTATTCAGAAATTTCAGCTGCAGGCAACTTAGGGGGAATATGCAACTCTCTTGCAACAGCAGTTTCACCCAATTTCGACTCATTTCCATGCACCGTTTAATAGTCTGGTGACCTACAAAGCCCTTTATTACTTTGGACCATCTGTCTGGAATACCATATTGTCTCATGTAAGCCTGCCTATGCATTAATATTTGTATATAAAGAGAGAGGCTTTTTCTTGTTCCTACCATGATTAGAGACATGTTTTTCAGGAATAGGAGAGAGTGCATTTTCAGTAACCAGTCCTCAACTGCGAAACCACTTGTCAAGGATGGAATATTTTCTCTTGTCCATGTCTGCAATTAAAAGCCTTTTTTAAATTTTAGATGGGGCTGTGGCATTTCAGTTGCATTGCTGTTCAAAGGGCTTTAGTTAATTGAGAGCTGACAATTCTTTTTATTTGTGTATTTTTATGTTCTGATTGATTGTATTTGTTTTATTTAAATGTTATTACTAATAGCCTCCTCCAATTTATTTCCTTAGGGAAAAGTGAGGATATGAAATAAGCTAGCAACTACTTGGAAGGAAAGACCATTTCAGATACATTGTGTAGCAATGCTTGTTATTCACTGCGGAGAACGGTAATGACTGTGTTTTGCTCAGTGATTTGACTTCTAGCCTTTCCTAGTATAGTTTCCAATAACATTGTGTGCTTTCTGTAACCTTGCTTCAGGCCCATTGAAGCCAAAAAGCCTAATTAGTCCTCCTGAAGAACTAAGTCTAATTGATCCTCCTGAAGAATTTCTAAAGGCAAGGACTTACTGTCCGACTGAAGAGGAAGATAGACAGCAACAGGCAAATATTAATGTTATATGAAGCTTTCTGTGAGTCAATGACCAGAGTAGAATCATCTGTCCTTGTCGTTTTCAGATATTGTTTACTAGATTTGTTATACTTGGGTATGGATTCCCAAGTAGTCAATGTCCTTGGAATTCAAAGTATCACCTGATCACATGAAGAACTAACAGTGAAGTTAGGGTTGCAACCAAGCATGTGAGTACTGCCATGGAGACCTGGAACTATGTTAGATCTTCACACAACAAACAGAAAGGTCTAAAGAGGAATTTGTAACCATGTTCAAGTGAATGTGGATATTAAACTCTCATGATTAAACTCTCATGACCTATAAAGTTTTTCCAAAGAGGAAAGAGGGCAACCAGTGATTGTGCAGAAGTGGTGACCCTTTGGAGTACTTCATTCAGAGAAAAATTGGAACCATCGGCAGAAATAGCATGGAAAAAATAAAAATAGATTCCATTACCACAAAAAAGAGAAGCAGTTTAATGTATTTCAGCCAAGTTGTTAATCCTTGAATTGTCAATATTTGCGATTCATATGATGATGGGGTCTTTGTCTTGTTGGGATTCCTAGTCAATGGAGTTCTATAAGCACGTTCAACCAAATGAATCATAGAATCATAGAGTTGGAAGATACCTCATGGGCCATCCAATCCAACCCCCTGCCAAGAAGCAGGAAAATCACATTTAAAGCACCCCTGACAGATGGCCACCCAGCCTCTGTTTAAAAGCTTCCAAAGAAGGAGCCTCCACCACACTTCGGGGCAGAGAGTTCCACTGCTGAATGGCTCTCACAGCTACAAAGTCGGCTTCAAAAGTTCACTTTTGGCTCATGAAAGTTAGTGCTGCTACTGAGTGCATGGCGGTGTCCAGGAATGGAGATGACATGGTGTGGTCAAGTTTCCATTACTCATGTATATCCTGTGTGTTTAGGTAAGCACATGGACATGGCTTAAGTCAGACGCAAACAGCATATGCATGCTTGAAATAAGTTACATTTTCCTTTTTACATCAAAAAACCAATCCTATCTATAGTCCTGACTGACAGTATTTTGAAAGTTGTATTTGAAATAGACATGCATTCCTAATACCATGCAGTCTGCATCTGATCACTGTGGGAAAGATCTCAAGAGAAGTCGCCTTAACTTCATGCTCCATATATATGAGCCTTGACATTTCTGTTGGACAAACGTCATTACAAGAAAACATCATGCTCAGAGATGAACTGATTAGTACTAAAATGTCATGTTCGAAAATTCAGAATCCCAAAAGAGAACATGGTTTCTCTCCCTAGACTTTACCGATGAACGAGGTGTCAAAAAAGGATTGTTCAGAAATAGTAAAGGTGTCTGAAAAGATGTAATCTTTCATTCTGGACCTTATATAGAGTTAATTATCTCCTCTGGGACCAATTAATAGGGGAGTAAAGTTTGAGGAACTGAATAAGTGGCCTCTTTCCTGAGGATAGAGGTTCTGCCAAGTATGTTAAATTCAGTCCAGTTTTGTTGGTGCTCGACTGTAACCTTCCCCCAGCTTTCAGCTGACAATCAACAGTAAGTGGTTCCTTATGTTCCTCTCAGCACACTTGGGTTTCACAAACCAGACTGTGAATGTATAACACGTTTGCAGAATGCCACAACAATGCTAGCAAGTATTTGTTTTTATACTGCACTTTCAGTGGCCAAAGATTTTCCTATAGATTTTTACTCACTATGATATGGCTAGATGTTAGTGCTGACATCCTCCCTTCCTGATAAGGTGTTTGCTCACCCTTCTATCAGTCTCCTTTTCTTTCATTGTCTTTTTCAAATACAGATGAGCAGTGGCTCTTGTAGTTTGGTGCTGCTGCCTGCAGGTCAACGGCAAAGGAAAGGAGTAGCTGATCAAGGCTGCAGCCCAGCACTATTTTAAACTAAGTATTTTGCCACAAGTCACCGGCAACAAAAGGAATCAATCAGCCGCTGCCTTTGCAAGTCTGTGATTAATAAGGTAACAGAACAAGGAGGTGGCCTTCTCGCTGCCCTGGTCCCCTGATTGGCTGCATGACCCCCAAGTGCAGAAATTGATTCGTTTGGTTCATTTCAATGTCTTTTTTTGCACTCAGGAAAATACTATGATTTAACATGGTGTGGGATTCTATCACATTAGCCAGCCGCCACAGCACTTTTCTTTATACAGAGTCCTGTGCTTGCACCACAGCAGCCTGCAAAAGAGTGATTTGCCTCATTTGTTCCCAAGAAAATAATATGACTGGGGTAAGCTTGAACCATATTGAAACGAGGGTTTTTTCTTCAGGTAACATTTAAAAACATTCTAGATACTTCCAAAGACTACTCAGACCTTTTTTGTTTCTCTCTGGAAGAACAGGAAATATGTTGGAAATACTCTAACAAAGTGTTTCATTTCGGTAACTTACCCCCACCCTTTGGGTTTCACCGTACCATAACTGTATAGAAGGGGTGAGCAACTGGAAAAGGCTAGGGGTCACATTACTCCTCTAGGACATCTCAGAAGGCCACTCCTCAACATCTCCCACAAAAAGGTGAGGACATGGGGGTAAATATTTGTTGCAGTAAGTCATAGCAGGACCATGTGTGTGTGTTGAAGAAAACCCTTATGGTGTTGATTAGCATGTACAGCTGGCAACGTAGGTCAACCAGCAAGCTTAGACCACACCCAATGGGGTATATCTGTATGGGTTTTTTTAGAATACAGTATAGGTGTGGATGTTGGAGAACTTCAGGAGAGCTTTTTCTCTGAGGAGATCTATGCTCAAAGGCCTTGCTCTGGGGAGCAGCATGGAGAAGCTACTCTGAAGGAGGCTATGGTGGAATAGCTATTTGCTCAAGGTTTATATTTTTGCTCTCATTTGATGTAAGATGAAGATGCCTTATTTTGTGTTACTTAGAAAGACTATGTAAGTTTCTTGCACTGTTTGATTTTTGTATGCAAGCTTATGTTTCATCTCTGCTGAATAAAGAGTAAAGATTTTTCTGTTCATTTTCCATCTTGTCTGTGGGTCTATTGCATTTGGACTTTAGGCACTGGGTAAAATCCACTGCTGTGCAACAATATTCACCATGTTTTGGAACCTTCTTGGGCCATTATATATCTACTGGCTAGTGGGTTAGTATGGCAGATATACATTACACTTCCCCCATTTGCATTCCAGAACTCCAGGATAAAAGGTGCACCACGTTCTGACTGGTATCTCACCTGTAAACCTTTAGAAAGTTTGAAACTTACATATAGTCCACTGGTAGGCCCCTAATGATATAGTATAGGCAAACCTCAATTATCAAAGTAGATATGTATTGTTGAAGGCTTTAGTGGCCAGAATCACTGAGTTGTTGTAGGTTTTTCGGGCTATATGGCCATGTTCTAGAACATGGCCATATAGCCCGAAAAACCTACAACAACCCCAAGTAGTTATGTTCCTCAGCAATTAGAATAGAACAGAATAACTTTATTTTCATTGTACATTGTAAAACAAAATTAAACGCTTTCTCCAGCAAACATCACAAAACAACACACCCATCCTTCCACGCTCCCACCCCACCGTACAGCCCCCAATGCCACATCAAGGGAAAGCCATGGGGTTCAATGTAGTTACAGTTGATCTGAGCTGTCTCTTAGACTGTTTGTTTTTGCCTTTGTCAACATGTACCACTTGCCAGATGATAAGAATTCAAAAATAAAAATGCTGGGTGAGATGGATCCTGAAAAATGCTCTGAGCTCTCTTCAGGCTGCGGGACATATAAAGTTCTTCTAAAGAGGAAAGAAGGCAACCAGTGATTCTCTGTGATGAACTCGTGACCTTTGGGAGTACTTCATGCAGAGAAAAATTGGTACCAGTGGCAGAAATAGCATGGAAAGAATAAGAATAGACTCCATTACCACAAAAAAAGTAGTTTAATGTATTTCAGCCAGGTTGTTAATCCTTGAATTGTCAATATTTGCGATTCATATCGAGTTCCTTGGCCATTCCTCCTCCTCTTTGCTGAATGTGAGGGAAAAGGCATAGACATTTTCTTATTAGTAAATCAATATTATTATTTTTTTTAGAA
This sequence comes from Anolis sagrei, assembly GCF_037176765.1. Taxonomy (NCBI): domain Eukaryota; kingdom Metazoa; phylum Chordata; class Lepidosauria; order Squamata; family Anolidae; genus Anolis; species Anolis sagrei. The sequence continues at coordinate 75,012,955 of NC_090025.1, read as the reverse complement.
CATTGGCCTTTTAAAAAAAGGCATGCCCACCAGTCTCACAACATCCATATCCAATAGTGAGCAAAGGCACTGGGGAAATCTGAATGATGATTGGCTGAATATTACTATATTGTAATATCCGAACAGTGACTGGACAAATTGTCTACAATATCATACAGTCTCCTTCATCCTCCCTGGTTTCTGCTGGATTCTACAAGGAGACCAGAAAGGCTCCAAGTGGATGGAGAAGCAACATCCAGAAGGCACCAATTGTTAGAGTCCTCAATTCTTTACCATAGTCTGGAAGAACCAACTCACACGTTAACATGGTTTTTGCGGGGAATGCAATTAATATTACAGGTATTGGAAAATGTTCGTTACAAAAGTGTAATTTTTTAAAATAAAATATTTATTTATAGGTTCATTGACTACACCCCTTATCTCTTATGGATATGTAAAACAAAACTGTTAGAAGGATCTCTCTTATACATTACCATCCTAAGTGTGGTTTGGAAATTATGGACCATGACCAGAACAACTAAAACATTAATCTTTGCACTTTGACTGATGCACAAAAATGTATTTTTAAAAATTATAGTACGTCTGAATATTGAATGTATGTATAATATTTGACTAAGAACACCAACTGTTTCTCTTTAATTGTGCCTATATTAACTTTCATTATGTCTAGATTAACTTTGTTTAAAAATAAACAAATCTATTGCCAGACAAGTCAAAATAGTTGGCTCTGAATTCAAGTTAAAATATTTGAACTTCATATCTTCCAACAAAATGTTTGAATTTAGAGATAGATACAGCATCATCCCAAAAGGCACACATACACATACAAAAAGGCCATTGTCTTCCAACTTCCTTGCTGCAAGAGACAGTAAGGCCAGCCAAATGGTGCTACAACCTAATATGCAAACACAGCACACTACCAATTTATTTAAACGTGTGTGTGTGTGTGTGTGTGTGTGTATAGAACAGTGTTTCCAGGAATTTTTTTAACACTTTGTAAGGATAAGTGAAAAGCGATAAAGCAAAATGATGCTATTCTGGTAATTCTTACAAATCTGTCAGCACAGATTTCTAATCTAATGGCAGCACCCCTTATCAGTTTTAGCTCTAAGTTTACAATCGAACTTTAAGATTAGAAGTTTCATAAAAGCAATGTTTTCATTCAAATAGAAGCTGGATCAACATAAGGTCCAGGAAATAGATCCAGCTGACTATCATTTGAGGACAACATGAAAACTCGAGTATACAACTTACATACTATGAGCTATTTATGAAGGCTGTATTATATCCATCCACTACAAGAGACTGTGGCAGCATCTTGGAGGCTGGATCTACACTGCCCTATATTCCAGGATCTGATTCCAAATTATCTGCTTATCCCAGATTATATGGCAGTGGAAATTGAGGGCCCTTCTACACAGCCCTATATCCCAGAATATCAAGGCAGAAAATCTCATATTATCTGAGTGTGGACTCAGATAACCCTGTTCAAAGCAGATGATGTGGGATTTTCTGCCTTGATATTCTGGGATATAGGGTTGTGTGGAAGGGTCCTCATATAACCAGATCCTGGGATATAGGGCAGTGTAGATCCAGCCTGAGATGAGAGTAGGAGTAGGAAGTTTATTTAGTGATAAGTAAGAAAATCAAGCTCTTAGCCCCATCAATGATATGAAATTAGAGTAGTTTAATTCTGCTCTAATTTCAGAATTAATAATTTGAAATTAGAGCAGTTTAATTCTGATCTAATTTCAGAATTAATGATATGAAATTAGAGCAGTTCAGATTTGGAAACCTACATATCAAATGTTTGTATTAGCATTGAAAAAATATTTAAAGACTTTAAATTTTAAAAAGAATTGATCTGTGCTATAAGAACTCCAAAGTTGTTGCATTGTCGCTTATTTCTGCACAGAGTGACCCATCCCTTCTCCAGTAGCTTGCAAGATGGGAAGGAAGAGACTGTGAGAGGAAGAAGTGGAAGGAAGAGAAGAAAGGGTACATCAGTAGCAGTGGAACAATGAATTTACCACCTCAACTTCAAAAGAGTTATCTGAAGTGCTGAACCTACTTTAATTCAAGGGTTCAGAATTTTATACATGGGGACTCGCTTTTATTTTTGACTCTGGCTTTGTCTATTGCAGAGTTCAGCCCTTCCTCATACCAGCAACTAGCTTCTGACAAACCACCCTTGAGAGAATGCAGCCCATCTTTGTAATATTCCACCCTGAATCAATTAGGCCCCTTCTACATTGCCATATAATCAAGATTATCAAAGCAGACAATCCACATTATCTGCTTTGAACTGAAATATATGAGTCTACACTTCCATATAATCCAGTTCAAAGCAGATAATCTGGGTTTTATATGGCAGCAAAGAAGGGGCCCCAGTGAATTTCAATGGCCAAGTGGGAATTCTCAATATTTCTTTGCAAAGTTCAAATCAAGGTTGTATATCTTCCATGCTTTAAGATGAGCACAGTATTATTGATAACTATACTTACAGCACATACACTAAAACTTGAATAAACTATAAGCTGTGTATGTGGAATAATTAATAACAATTAACAATTAATAATAATAATAATAATAATAATAATAATAATATCCACCTCTCCTTGTAGCTCAAGGTGGGATACAACATAGTTAAAATATGTGTGGCGGAGGCTCCCTCTTTGGATGCTTTTAAACAGAGGCTGGATGGCCATCTATCGGGGGTGCTTTGAATACAATTTTCCTGCTTCTTGGAAGGGGGTTGGACTGGATGACCCATGAGGTCTCTTCCAACTCTATGATTCTATGTTTCTATGTGAAGTAAAACAAAGCACTATTAAAATTTATGTAACTTCCACATGTTTAAAGTTCAATTCAAACACTACAAAAGTGTTTGAACTTAAACACTGCATTTGATAAGGCCAAAACTGTTCATATTTCTTCCTTTTCCTTGTTTCTTGGATGTTCCCAAAGTTTAGACATACCTTACCCAAGAAATCTGCTATTTTCTTTTATTTGTTTATTTCTTTTGCCAGATCGTGATACACTACTTAATGAATTTGCAGCCGCCTTATCCAAGCCTCTTTCACAAAGCCTGCTGTATCTATACATTGTCGGTATAGGCTAGGTCTGCCTTGTGCTCTTTAATGAGATGCTTCAGTCTTTCAGGTTGCGATCTGCATAGTTTACCAGGAAAGAACTGAGGAGGCTTTCTTCCGTTAATGGAGGGTTAGAGATGCAGAAGAGAGGACTTTGTTTCTGTTATCCTCCTGGTGTTTCAGCTTTCATCATTCAACATGCCAATAAAGGGACATAATAAAGGGATTCAGTCTGAGTTTAGATTTACTGCCCTCTGTTACAACTGCCAGCCAAGGCAGTTGTCGTTCTGAAGCCACAGAACGACATTTGTACCAAAGTGCATTTCGCTGCCAAATAATATGCTAATAGCAAAGGATTAAACAAAAGCATCATGAAGCATCACTTTTAAGAAGCATTCTGAGATACACATCTGATCATCAATGAGTCTGAGAAGGAAGTGAGAGCTGGGAAGAGAAGCAGCAACACTTCTTCTTGAAGGCACAACACTTCTTTGTTCCAGGAAGCCATGCAGAATAGAACTTTCTTTTAGGACTGAATATTCTCAAGTGTGTTAAAATACCATAACTGATGAAACCCAGGGAGAAAATAAGAGGGTTGCACTTAAGAGTAAATCTGACTGCCTTTTGGCTCCTGATAACTACTTTAAGATATAGATCTTTTTTTAAAGCAGTGTAAGATATTATTACTCATTTTATGAAGTATAAACCATATTTCACAAAGTGAAATAATATAGGCAGCCCTTCACATTGGCTAGAATTAGGGGAATAGAAACCCTACAAAAGTGGGGGGAAACCCACAAATAAAAAGCCTGTTTATTTTTATTTTAGATAACATTTCTCTATTATTTATTTATTTATTTATTTATTTACTTTGCTTATATACCGCTGTATCTCAAGCCCGAAGGCGACTCACAGCGGTTCACAAACAGTAAAAACAGTAGAAACAGCAGTGGTTCCATACAACATATAACAATTGACTTAACACATTATCCATAAATTACCAATAAGCAATTACAATGCACAATTATTACAAAAAAACAACCGTACCCAATCTTCTCATCATCCAAGCGTAGTCCAGGGTCGTCGTCCATTGTTCCATTCCTATGTTCCATTACCAGATTGCACTAAATTACTCAAACGCCTGCACAAACATCCAGGTCTTCACCTTTTTGCGGAATACCATTAGAGATGGTGCTAGTCTAATGTCCGTAGGAAGGGCGTTCCACAGCCGAGGAGCCACCACTGAGAAGGCCCTATCTCTCGTCCCCGCCAGCCGAGCTTGAGAAGCAGGCGGGATCGAGAGCAGGGTCTCCCCGGAAGATCTCAAAGTCCTGGTGGGTTCATAGGCAGAGATGCGGTCAGATAGGTAGCTTGGGCCGGAACCGTTTAGGGCTTTAAAGGCCAACGCCAGCACTTTGAATTCAGCCCGGTAGCAGATCGGTAGCCAGTGGAGTTGGCACAGCAGGGGGGTTGTATGCTCCCTGCGCTCCGCTCCTGTTAAAATCATGGCTGCCGAGCGTTGGACTTGTTGGAGCTTCCGAGCTGTCTTCAAAGGCAACCCCACGTAGAGAGCGTTGCAGTAGTCTAAACGGAATGTCTAGGAATGTCTAGGTCATCCAGATGACTCTTTACTGGAAACTAATAATAAAATCATACTGGGGGATCTAGAGCAGTGGTTCTCAACCAGTGGTACATAGACCACCAGTGGTCCCAAATAATGAAAATATGGTTCACAGTCTCACCATTACTACAACATTTCCTCGAAATCACACGACAACTAGAGTGACTGATCTTGTGAAACCCCTCCTATTGTGCCGAGGAGGGGAGAGACTGACTACCCACGAAATATTACCACCACATCAGCTCTAGATTATTAAATATGGTTTTCTGTAGATGAGCAGATGGCGACTACTGGATGGCATATGTTCTATATCAGAAACTAGAGCTGATGTGATCTATCCAATGCAATTTTTTGAATTAGCACCTCAAATAACCAAACCGAATCTAAAGTTGACCAAAAACTGATTTGTAACCCTTTTGGTACTAATGTTGGAGAGTGGTCCCTGGTCAAAAAAAGCTCAGGAACTGATCTAGATATTCCAGCATGATTCTATGGTTAGTTTTCAGCAAAAGTTGACCATAGACTCGTACTGGAGAACCTAGAAATTCCTTTAAAACTTTTAATCAAATCCATGAATAATCAAATCTGCAAAAGTGAAACTCACAAATATGGAGGCCTGACTGTACAGTCCATTTTTTAAAAAAAGAAACATAACTTTTATGTGTAAAGATTTCAAGTTCCCACAGACTTTTCATCCAAGTAGTTGATTTCAAAATCTGTAGAGGGGGTGGGTGAAAAACTATCAGAAAAATAACAGAAAAGTAAAAAAAAAATGGGCTAGATGTTGCGGCTATGATAACTTAAGTCTATTTTGGTGATAAAGTCTGAAATACTAAAGCAGAGTGATCTTGTCTGCTGTGGACTAATCTTATTGTGTTTCAAATAATAATAATGATTTTATTCTTATACCCAATCCATTAAAACAAAAATACCACTAAAATTGGAGCATTGTAAAATACATCAATCTAGATAGAACACAATTAAACATAAGAGAATAAAACAGCAGTGCTGAAGCTCCATCAGATAATGTTCAACAAAAACCAGTAACAAGAATTACAAAAATGGACGTGGGCTATAAAAAAGTTGGGCATAGGATCATGCAAAACAGCATACCTTACAGAGGGAGATATTGGCTGGACCATAAGACAAATGTAAACATGACAGAATCTAGTCTTCCTGACATACTACACCTCTTAATGTATAAAAACATTTGAAAGTGTGAAAAGTTTTTTTTTTAAAAAAAAGAATAGCTGGAGATATTTGGTGGGCAGTTGGGGAAGAATATTAATATGCACTCTGATGCCCATAACCATGACATCGCCAACCCTGATAGCAGAGCTATGATATAAGAGGTTGCAGCACTCTTTCTGTTTGGCTGAAGGTGGTGATGTACAGAGGTGGTTTTACAGAGCATAGAATCCAGCAGCTGAAAATCAATTCTACAGAGTATGCCTACATTATTTATTATTTATTACTGGTGCTTTTACCCCGCCCTTCTCAACCCCCGAGGGGGGACTCAGGGCGGCTTACAAAAAAGGCAGAATTCGATGCCTATACATAATAATACAGAGTATACAAAAATATAAAAGAACGATATACAAATGCAATTAAAACGATTATCATAATAAAACATCCGCACTGGTACCTAAGACATTGTATAAACATCATATAAACATCATATAAACATCATATAAAAGTCATTCTTATAATCAGCGTTTCGATTCCAGAGTTCCATATAACCAATCCGTTAGTCATTTCCTAGCCATCAGTGGAGTTCTTCTTTATTTACCCGCTTGTCCAAATGCCTGGTCCCAGATCCATGTTTTTAGTTTTTTCCTGAAGGAAAGGAGCGTAGTTGCAGATCTGATTTCCCCGGGGAGAGAGTTCCATAGGCGGGGGGCCACCGCTGAGAAGGCCCTGCTCCTCGTCCCCGCCAATCTCACCTGTGATAGAGGCGGGGTCGAGAGCAGGGCCTCCCCAGAAGATCTTAGGCTCCGGGGTGGGACGTAGAGGGAAATCCGTTCGGACAGATACACTGGGCCGGAACCGTATAGGGTTTTATAGGTCAAAACCAGCACTTTGAATTGTGCTCGGAACTGGATTGGCAGCCAGTGGAGCTGACATAACAGGGGGGTGGTATGCTCCCTGTATGACGCCCCGGTGAGCAATCTGGCTGCCTCTCGCTGGACTAGTTGGAGTTTCCGAGCAGTCTTCAAAGGCAACCCCACGTAGAGTGCGTTGCAGTAATCTAATCGGGATGTGACAAGAGCGTGGACCACCGTGGCCAGATCCGACTTCCCAAGGTACGGGCGCAGCTGGCGCACAAGTTTTAATTGTGCAAAAGCTCTCCCGGCCACCGCTGAGACCTGGGCTTCCAGGCTCAGCGATGAGTCCAGGATCACTCCCAAGCTGCGAACCTGCGTCTTCAGGGGGAGTGTAACCCCGTCTAACACAGGCTGTAACCCTATGCCCTGTTCGGCCTTACGACTGACCAGTAGGACCTCTGTCTTGTCTGGATTCAGTTTCAATTTGTTAGCTCTCATCCAGTCCGATACAGCGGCTAAACACCGGTTCAGGGTCTGGACAGCCTCCTTGGTGACAGGTGAGAAGGAGTGACAGATTTGGACGTCATCTGCATAGAGATAGCATCTTAGTCCGAAACTCCGAATGATCTCTCCCAGCGGCTTCATGTAGATGTTAAATAACATCGGGGACAAGATAGAACCCTGTGGGACTCCACACAGCAACGGTTGTGGGGCCGAACAGGTGTCACCCAATAACACCTTCTGGGTCCGTCCCTCAAGGAAGGATCGGAGCCACTGCAGAGCAGTGCCTCCGAGCCCCATATCCATGAGGCGGCCCAGAAGGATACCGTGATCGACGGTATCGAAGGCCGCTGAGAGGTCCAGCAGAACTAACAGGGACACACTCCCCCTGTCCAGTTCCCTGCGCAGATCATCTACCAAGGCGACCAAGGCTGTCTCAGTTCCATGTCCCGGCCTAAAGCCAGACTGTGCCGGGTCTAGATAATCAGTGTCTACCAGAAACCCCTGGAGTTGTGTTGCCACCACACGTTCCATGACTTTGCCCAAATAGGGGAGATTGGAAACTGGCCGATAGTTGTCGAATTGAGTGGGATCCAGTGATGGTTTCTTCAACAGCGGTTTTATAACAGCTTGTTTCAAGCTCGCTGGAAATTTTCCTTCCTGTAAGGAGGCATTAACCATCACCTTCACCCACTCTGCCAAACCCCCTCTGGCTTCCTTGACCAGCCAGGATGGGCAGGGGTCTAGGATGCATGTAGTGGGTCGCACCTCTCCAAGGATCCTGTCCACATCCTCAAGCTGAACCAATTGAAACGAATCCAACAAACCTGGACAAGCAGATGCTCTCGTTACATCCCCAGAGACTGCCGTTAACATGACGTCAAAACCTGACCGAATCCGCTCAATTTTATCCGCGAAGAATCGAGCAAATGCTTCACAGCGAGCCACCGAGTTGTCTGAGGCCTCGCTTTTTGGCGGGTGTAACAGACCCCTGACAACTCGGAAAAGCTCAGCTGGACGATTTTTCGCCGATGCAATATTGGCTGCCAGAGATGTTTTTTGGGCAGCCGCTATTGCCACTTCGTAAGACCTTAAAAAGGTCTTCAGAAGTGTTTGAGCTGGTTTGGTGGGGTTCCGGCGCCACACGCACTCTAGCCTCCTCTTTTCTCGCTTCATCGCTGCCAGCTCCTTAGTAAACCAAGAGGCTGGTTTAGCTCGGCTATTCGAGAGGGGGCGTTCCGGAGCGATTGTATCAATGGCCCTGGTCAACTCACTATTCCAGCGGGAGACCAGGACATCGACAGGATCGCTAGCCAAGGAGGTGGGAGAATCCCCAAGAGCCATCAGGAATCCATTTGGATCCATAAGTCTCCTGGGGCGGACCGTTCTAATGGGTCCACCACCCCTGCGGAGGTTGGGAGGCGCAGTTAGTCTAAACCTGATCAAGTGGTGATCGGTCCATGGCAATGGAGCGATGGTCAGCTCCTCCACCCCGTCACCCCCATCCCATCCTTGAGAAAATACCAAATCCAATGTGTGCCCGGCACTATGGGTGGGACCAGATATTAGTTGGGACAGGCCCATGGTTGCCATGGCAGCCATGAAGTCCTGAGCCGCACCGGAAAGAGAGGCCTCGGCATGGACATTGAAATCTCCCAGGACTAAAAGCCGTTGGGAGCTCAACGCCATGTCCGAGACCACTCCTGCTAGCTCAGGTAGGGAGACTGTAGTGCAGCGGGGTGGTCGGTACACTAACAGAATCCCTATCCTGTCCCGGTCACCTATCCTAAAGCCGGCACATTCAAATGCAGTTGATTGTGGGATGGGACGTCTGATCAGGGGGATAAAATCCTTATAGACAACTGCGACTCCGCCTCCCCGCCCTCCAAGTCTTGGTTGGTGCTGCACAGAGTAACCCGGTGGACAGAGTTGAGTGAGATTAACCCCACCCCCTTCGTCCAGCCAGGTCTCCGTTATACAAGCCAAGTCAGCTTGTTCCTCTTGGATTAGATCTTTAATAACAGAGGTTTTTCCGTTCACTGACCTGGCGTTGAACAGCACCACCTTTAACCTGGAGGGACCACCATCCTGGCACCTCAGTTGTATCTTGTCGGGAGGGTGTTTTGAAGCTGCCAATTTATTTTTATTAATTTCCGGCCGGATTGTAGTGTTGATTTTTGGGATTGCCAATGTTCTGTTATAAATTTTGGGCCTGATTTGATTTCTCCTTGAATTGTTAACATCTTTTTGGTTTGCCAATCTGTTGTTATGAATTTTGGGCCGAAATGAATATCTTGCTCTCCCTTTCCCGTATCTCCCTCTACCTGTCACCACCCCTATGGTGGAGCCCCCACCCATGGAACCACCCTCCCCCCCGGGGGTGTACCCTCCATTTCCATCTATTGTTATTCCATATGTCAGTGCTTGATGCCACATATAATTACATACAATTGAATCCTGATGTTCCCCCCCCTTGATGTTACCTGCTCCTTCCAGTGTATTGGAGATGGTAAAGTGCACTTGTGCAGTAGCGTCAGGGAAGAGTATTTGAGAAATTAGCAATAGCAGCAGAGGTGGTATCAGTGGTAACATAGGGTAAAAGTTATTTGTAACAACAGTATATGCAACTAGCTCCAAAGTGACAGTGCAAGACTCTAAGCAATTGATTAAAGTGCAACACAATTAATCACTTGATCAAGGATCTAGAATTGGGACCGATGGTTGATTATTGGCAAGAGTTCTAGCGGGTAGAGATCTAAAGTGCTCAATTTAAAGTGGTTTAGTGCTACGGTAGTTCTAAAGTGCAAAATTAGTGCCTTCTGGATTAAATCCAATCAACAATATTCAGTCAGGACAGTAATTTCAAACCAAGGCCCAGCTTCCTGGACCCGTGGAAGACAAGCCGGCGCCCGTTGGCCAAGTCCCTGGTTCTTCCTAACCGTCCTTTGAAGAGATGACCCGGTTCACGGGAAGATGGCAGCCCGGTTAGTGAAGACAATAATTATTTAACACTAATTACCAGCACCAGTTCTAGCTGCGTTGAATGATGTTATCTTGCTCAACTTTGTTTGACCATAGAGGGCAGTATAGTTCTCTGGAGATGACCGCAAAAACGCTGAGTCATGGACAGGCAGACAGAACTTCCTATCTGCTATCTACTATTTCAATGTTTAGATCTTAGATGTCCATCACAAACTACATATCACAACAACACACAGCATATCACACCAACACACAAACCAAAAATAAAATAAATGTGTTCCAGCAGTGATCTTATGAGGCCCAGATTTTTAAAGGGCCCTTTGCCCATATGGAAATAGGGCAGCGATGGCAGGTGGTAAGACCAGCCAAAGTGCAGGCCCAAGCAGCAGCGGTCTTGGAGATCCTGTGGCCCTGATGATCCCTCCGCCTAGGGGGCCTCCTTCTCTCCAATGGAGCCTCCGCTGTCGGTTGAGGAGGCGCGATCGCGCCGAGCCACTGCCAGATGGAAAGGCAGGATGGAAAGGCAGGGAAAGGAGGGGGAGGACGCAGCAGCTTGACCCCACCGTTGCCCAGCCGCCAGGCACAGGAAGCGTGGAACGTGCCGAGGATGCCAGCAGGAAGGGCGCCGGGCGGATGGAGACGCCGGGAGAGGACGCCCGGCTGATCGAGAAGCCGAGAGCACCAGGATCTCCGAGCAACGGCCCCTGCAGGAAGCAGCTGTTCCGAACGGAGCGGCGGCGAGGATGGCAGCCCAGCCCCCCGGCAGCGCAGGCAAAGAGATGGAAGGCAAGGAGATGGAAGCAGCAACGCCGCAGATCCCGCCCGCGGAGGATCTCCAAGCAACGGCCCCCTGCAGAAAGCAGCTGTTCCGAGCGGAGCGGCGGCGAGGCTGGCAGCCCAGCCCCCCGGCAGCGCAGGCAAAGAGATGGAAGCAGCAACGCCGCAGATCCCGCCTGCGAAGAGCAGAGCTGCAACAGGGGACAGGCCGCACGATCCGCAGGTAGATTCCAGCCCTGTAGTATTTTGGGCTATGGGTCGGGTGAGAGCATTTGCAGTCGGTGGTTAGGTAGTCCACAGCTCGGAGGGAACGCTCTTATGCTCTTACAAGGCCCCAAGATGGAGGTGGCCTCGGCGTTCTACCTCTCCTCCCTCTTCCTCTTAGCTCCCTTTCCCAGGCAGTAGCTCACCAAAAAGACACCCAAAGGGCTCCTTCAAGCCCCCAGGTAGAGGTTGCTGTTGGTGGGTTGGGGAAGTCTGGATGAGAGGGATTAGGCTTGGATTGTAAAATCTCACCGGACTGCTCTGCGAGTCAGCTGTTACCTCTCCGCCATCATACCGGAAGCCATGGCTCTTTTCCCTGGCTTTATGGCTCTTTCCCTGGCTTCTTCCCTGGAATGAGCAATCAGCGAGATACTCAGCCGAGTCTGTCTCCTGTGCTCTTTCCCAGCTTCTGTCGGAGGGCCGGCGTTGTAGGTAATAATTAATTTGTCTTTGCTCAGCCCTTCCTCTCTGTTTGGGCTGGTTTTTCCTCCCTCGTTTCATAAAGCTTTACTTTCCTACTCTTTGTTAAGTTGCTGGTCTCAGTTTGTTCTTATCACTACTGAGAGACGCTCAGCCTTGAGAGACGCTCAGCCTTCCAGCCTCCCAGGAGCAAAACCGAAAGTGATTTATTTTAGCTTGCTATCTTCTCTTTCCCGACAACAAAGAAATTTATGGGTGGCTTAACAACTCACCCAGGCAGAGAGTCTCTTTTTACTCACTGTGAGTCCATTCCTAATAGTTAATTTTCTTATTTTCTTTTCCCCTTCATGGGAGCTCCGAGTTTAGCGTCCACTCATGAGTTATTTTGCCCCAAGTTGAATGGTGCCCTAAATGATTTTATACCATGACCCAAAATGGCATTGGAATGCTTGTCCTTATCACAATATTCCTACACTTTCTTTAAAACAAGAGTTCATATATGCTAAAATCCAATTTAAAATATAGGAACCCAGTGAATAGTGTACGTTAAAGTTACCCCTACACAGTTATCTCTACACCTCGTCACTTTCACAGCTAACAAAGCCAGTTTAGTTCAGAACTAGCCTAGGGCCAGTTTTCACAAGGGGGTTAAAATGATTTAAAACTGTTAACACGGTTGGGTCTTTACAACGAAAAGACTGATGTTCTTCTCAGTCTTGAACAAAGATGAATTCAAATAGGGGGGAAAAGTTGTTTGGAAGTGCCAAAAGTCAAATGAAGGAATGTATGAAATCCACTGGAGTTAAGCCACCACTGCTAAAACATACATTTGTGGAAAAATAGTTCTCAAGCACCCTTTGAGATAAAATTAGACACAGTCAACTCCCACATTAATTCAAGTATCTAGCTTTTTATACAAAGTCAGGTTTCAAATGGCTAGACGCTAATAAGATGCTTGAAATCATAAGTGGCTCCTGATAATCCTATGTCTTTCCTGACTACTTGGAGATTAATAATGATTTTCTGACAACCAAGGAAAGAAGCATAAGAGGTCACTTTCAGGATGTGCAAAACAGGCCCACATAAGATACCTCCAAGCATCACTAGAGCTAATACGGGTCATTAAACATGCCCTTGCCCCTTGGCAAATTTGTTACCAGATTTCTCAGAAGAAACTGAGAAATTATTGACTAACTAGAGGGACAAGTACTTCCAGATATTAAATTTAACCTAATTCTATTCTGTATTTATTTATTTACGACATTTATATGCTGTCCTTCTCACCCCAAAGGGGACTCAGAGCGGCTTACAAGTAAAAAGTAAATACAATATATTATATTATTAACATAGCACAATATTAATATTATATATTACATTGTACTATAAAATTATACTGTAATATTATTAGTAATATTACATTTAAGATAAAATATATAATTATAATATCATAATTAGTAGTCTTATATTGTATTTCATTATAATATTATCAATATTATATTATATGTATATACAATATATTATATTATAATATATTGTGATTATTTTGTGCAAACCTCAATAAGGTTCTTTAAAACATATTTGTGGAGTGCATATTCAGTATAAGGTTTGGGTGAATGGGGTTTTTAAGCAGTGGTCATTCTGCTCCACTCATACTACACAGCTTGCACACATCTTTGACCTGAACAGACCAGATTTGCTGAGGGATGCTGGCAGGGCTATTGCAACCATCTTGCCCTTCCCCACTACAGTCTCGAATGCATTTATGTAATAGCATACTTTTCCCAGGAGAGATTACAACTGAAAAATAGTGAACTGATGGATGCCACTAGCACTAACATTACTTATGTGAACAGTTTGTCTAGATCAGGGGTCCGCAAACTTTTTAAACAAAGGGCCAGGTCAGTCCCTCAAACTGCTGGAGGGCCGGATTATAATTTGAAAAAAGCATGAATGAATTCCTATGCACACTGCACATATCTCATTTGTAGTGCAAAAAAACACTTAAAAACAATACAATAATTAAAATGAAGAACAATTTTAACTAATATAAATGTATTAGTATTTCAATGGGAAGTGTGGGCCTGCTTTTGGTTGATGAGATAGGATTGTTGTTGTTGTTATTGTTGTCGTTGTGTGCTTTCAAGTTGTTTCAGACTTAGGTTGACCCTGAGCAAGGGCCGGGTAAATGACCTTGGTGGGCCGTATCCGTCCCTCGGGCCATAGTTTGAGGACCCCTGGTCTAGAACTACCATCAGTTCAACATGATGGTAAGTCTTCCCCATCTCAACCGTTTCCCCACTCCAGTAAGGGTGATTTACACTGCTCAGTGGGACGAGAATGGTAAACAGAATGGTAAATCGTAGGTTGTTAACATTCAAATCTTGCATTAGCAAGGAATTTACTAAAAAGCATTCAATAGCTGACTTGAATATCTGGTTCCTACTCGGCAAAGTAACATTCAATATGCTCATATAAAAATATCGCCACACTCAGAACAAAGCTCTGCACCACATATCTTCCTAAGCCCATGATTTAAAATACCAAAGACAAGAGAAATCGTTATACACATATTTTTCGTTATAAGCCTGCAGGGCAGACTACAAGAGTGAAATTGTTTGAAATCACTATGAAATGTTGAACTACCATGCTCCAGAGACATGGTCCAGTCCAAGTGGTAACAACCTCACGTTCATTAACAGCCAAGTTGCTTCAAAAATATGAGTGCTGGCTCTGTGACTCAATATTACATGGTCAGACATAGATGAGGACTAGCTGCTGTTGATATATTCCACATCACAACTTGTGGTTAGCTGCATGCAGCTGCTTTTCAAAGCTTACCCATGCTCATCTTGATCGGCAAACTTTCTCTGCTTGCCGCTTCCACTAGATGTCTCCTCACTTCCATCACAGCTTCTTTCTGCTTGAGATTCATTAAGGACTCCCACAGAGCTTTAGCAGCTGGATCACTATGAAAACAAAGGAAGAAAGGCACCCAGGTTTACATGAAACATCTGCAAAAATCAAACAAGATTCCTTGAGTTTAGTGACTTGAACAATGTGGATAGCTTGCTTGCTTTTAAGCATGGAAATTAAGTCCAACTTTATAAAAGTAATTCTGTCTTTAAGCTCTAAAAACCTATAGTCTGGTTTGATATGATAATTAAAATAGTTCAACAATATATCTATTTTGTTTACCATGGCTCTGCAAAATCCTTACGTGAACAAATTATGGTTCAACAGAACTACAAAGAACAACATCATGCATCAACACTGCAGGCTATTTCTTAATTCTCTGGAATATACCATAGTAAAAATGGCAACTGAATGACGTTAATTTCAGCCTTTTTCCCCCATTGCATCTGTATTCTCTTAAGAGAGCACATCACAAAGCTGCGAGCTGTTAGCCAGACAGGAAAAAAGAGTCATTCAAAAGCAGATGTTATAGGAAAAACACTGCAAAAGTTCTTGTGACCATGAATGGAGGCGAATTCTCTGTTCCATCAGTGTGCATACTTGTTCAAACAGCATATTAACATGGTTTCATCACTACATTTATATATACATACACACTTTCATTGGATGTAGAACAGCTTTGTGTTTTAGCAGATTACATAGCAACATTTCTCAGATGACCCACTTTTTCGTTTTATTTTATTTTATTCATATCCATAATCCATATTTTAGCATTTAAGAAATAATTAGGAAAACAGAAAATATGAAGGACAGTAGACCTATAGCAACTTAAAATAATAAAATTATGAAGTTGCAAGGAGCCCCATAGGCTGAATCGAATCCCCCACTTAGTGCAGGATCTTTAGCTATCTTTCCCAGAAAGTAGCTGTCCAGCTTCCTTCTAAAAACTGTATTGTGTTGAGGCTTCGGCCTGTGTAAGCCGCATCGAGTCCTCCGGGAGATGCTAGCGGGGTACAAATAAAGTTAATAATAATAATAATAATAATAATAATAATAAAAACATCTTACCATGGCTCTAGGACAGGGGTCCTCAAACTAAGGCCCGGGGGCCAGATGCGGCCCTCCAAGGTCATTTACCTGGCCCTCGCTCTGGGTCAACCTAAGTATGAAACTACTTGAAAGCACACAATTACAACAACAATCCTATCTCATCAGCCAAAAGCAGGCCCACACTTTCCATTGAAATACTAATAAATTTATATTTGTTAAAATAATTCTTAATTTTAGTTATTGTATTGTTTTTAAATGTTTTTGCACTACAAATAAGGTATTTGCAGTGTGCATAGGAATTCATTCATTCTTTTTTCTAATTATAATCCGGCCCGCCAACAGTTTGAGGGACTGTGACCTGACCCTTTGTTTAAAAAGTTTGTGGACCCCTGCTCTAGGAAAACAGTTCTAATATCAAAACTGTTCTTACTGCCAAGAAATCCCTTCTAATGTTCAACGGGTATCTACTCTCCTGTAATTTAAAGTCATTAGATCTGGGTTGTTGTAGGTTTTTTGGGCTGTATGGCCATGTGCTAGAAGCATTCTCTCCTGACATTTTGTCTGCATCTATGGCAGGCATCCTCAGAGTTTATGAGGTCTCACAACTTCTGAGGATGCCTGCCATAGATGCAGGCAAAACGTCAGTAGAGAATGCTTTTAGCACATGGCCATACAGCCCAAAAAGCCTTCAACAACCCAGTGATTCCGGCCATGAAAGCTTTCGAAAATACATTAGATCTGGTATGACCCTTTTGAGCAGCTGAGAACAAACCTATGCCCTCTTCATTTTTTATCGCCCTTTAGGTATGGAAAGAGTGCAGCCATGTCACTCCTTAATCTTCTCTTCACCGTGCTAAACATGTCAAACTCCCTTGACCTTTCCTCGTAGATTTGGACCTCCATATCTCTTATCATCTTTGTTGCCCTTCCCTGAACCCACTCCAATTTGTCTATATCCTCCTACAATAGCTACTCACAAATGACCCCAGTACTCCATATAAAGGCTTTTGAGTATCACAGAATATAATGAAATATTAATTACTTTGACTTGGAAGTGTTGCTACTGAAGATTATTTAAATCAATTTGCTAGGAACTGAAAATATCCTGAAGCTATCACGCTTTTTCTAATGTTGCAAGCTTACAAAGGAACAGAGGATTTGGTGGAAAATGAGACAGGCATGGGTATACTCTAGGCCTGAGAGGGTAGAATCTGTTGCGCAGAAGCGGATTTTAGCCAGGTCCAATGCAATAGACACACAGGCAAGAGGAAAAAGGAACAGGAAAAAATCAAACAGTTCAACAAACTTACATAGTCCTTGTAAGTAACACAGAATAAGGCTTCCTCATCTTCATTCAAATGAGAGAGCAAAACATAAACCTTGAGTAAATAGCTATTCCACCACAGCAAAGAACATCGCTGTTAGAGCATAGCAGCATTACAGCATAATGCATCTCCTTCAGAGCACTACATTGCTTCTCCAAACTGTATTCTAAAATCCATACAGTTATACCTCACCAGGTGTGGCCCAAACCTACATTACCAACTGCAAATAATAATTATCATCATAAGGTTTTTCTTTAACACACACACTTGATCCTGCAATGGCTTACTGTAACAGAATCTACTTTTGAAGCCCCTGAAGCTCCTCAAAAACCCCAGCATGAAAATGAGCAGGAAATCCTCCAAATGCATAAAGACACAGAGTGCTAACAATTGTAGTCTAGTGTAAAAAACAAACAAAGAATCATGTAGCAAAGATTCTCTATTATCCACTTGCAATCCAATCTCTCAACTGATTAATTGCAGTTTTTATATACTAGAGTAATGCTACTATACTATAGCAGTGCTACTCAGAGTTGTAGTGTGCAAACTGGTGCTCGTCTATGAGCCAATGCGCCCATGTTCTATAATATTTTTCCAGAAAACTAAGTGAAAACAATAATAAAAGGACACAAAGATAACACTTGTTCTTTGCACAGTGGAAAAAAAAATCCACTGCATCTGATTTCTTAAGAAACACCAGATACAAGTATTTTTTATCAAATGCATGAAATAGAATATTCAGTGGGTATATACTTGCATAGAAAAGATACATAAAAACTTGATCCAAATGTCAATGAAATGAAAGATATACAATTTATTGTTGAAGGCTTTCATGGCTAGAATCACTGGGTTGAGACAAAGGACTGTAGACCAGTCTACATAGGCACCACCAAACGCAGCATTGCCCAAACACGAATCAAGGAACATGAAATGCACTCCAGACTACTTCAACCAGAGAAATCAGCCATAGCAGAGCACCTGATGAACCAACCTGGACACAGCATTTTGAGAACACAGAAATGCTGGACCACTCTCACAACCACCATGTCAGACTACACATAGAAGCCATTGAAATACACAAGCATGTGAACAATTTCAACAGAAAGGAGGAAACCATGAAAATGAACAAAATCTGGCTACCAGTATTAAAAAACTCTAAAATTACAACAGCACAACAGCAGAGAGGAAACCAACAAGGACATCTAATCACCTCTCAACAAAAGTTTGCTCTAGGCACTGTCAGGCCATTATATGCTAATCAAGGTGGTCAGCTGAAACATTCAGACCTAGCTCCAGCAGACAAGAGTCCTTTGTCTCACCCTGGTCATTCCACAGATATATAAACCCTTTTTCCTAGTTCCAACAGACCTCACTACCTCTGAGGATGCTTGCCATAGATGCAGGCGAAATGTCAGAAGAGAATGCCTCGAGACCATGGCCATATAGCCCAAAAAAACCTACAACAACCCAAGATATACAATTCTTTGTAGTGTTTACTAAAGTTTATATAATCTATCCATGAATTTATACATTAAATGTTCTAACCCCCTTGTCCCATAGTTTGCTTAAAGGACTCAAAAATAGAAGCAAGGAAGGAAAAAGAAAAAGCTGACAACATTTTTGTGAAGATTTTCTCCCCATCCAACTTCCATAACTTTCTACATCAACCTTCTACTACCTGGGCCCCTCAACATGTATTCAAAGTCAATTTCTGTGATGTTGATGGATACATCTGGAGGGCATCGGGTTGTGAATTAAATATAAATCATTATGGCCATATATAGCTATTAACTTCAAAATAAAAATGAAATAAAATTCTCACAAGAATATTTTAGTAAAGGTGCAGGTTTATTGTTGAATCATGATACTATAAATATCTCCAGATTGTGTGCAATGTCTTCCCAAAGCTTTAAGTTTACTTTGTGGTACTACTGGGAATTGTCTGGAAAAAAAAATGCTGAGGATAGCATTACCAAAGCCAATGCAGAAAGAAATGGTGAACCAACATATTTGAAGAGTTGTACTTTCTAAAATGGAAGTTTTACAAACATGTTCCTATTAAAAATAGATCATAAATGTAGATAGAAAAACCTTTGGCATTTATTTCTACACTCAAAATCAGCTAGCTTTTGTGTGTGTGTCCATGCATGTGCATGTTTTCAAGTTGCCTGTTGACTTATGGCAACCCATTAATTTCATAGGATTTTTAAAAACAAGGAATATCCATAGGTAGTTTTGCCAGTTCCTTCCTCTGCAATAAGCCTACAGCATCTGGTATTTGTCAGATTGCCCATCTCCTTACAAGCCCTCTGTGGCCAACCTTCCCTCCTTCTTTCTCTCCTTCTTTTTTTCTCTCCTTCCTTCCTTTTATTTCTTTCCTTCTCTCCTTCCTTCTTTTCCTCTTCCCACCCTTCCCTCCCTTTCTTTCCCTTCCCCTTTCTCCCTGTTCTTCCTTCTCTGCCTATTCTTGGACTACAACTCCCAGCAAACCTCCTTACCCATCTATCTATCTATCTATCTATCTATCTATCTATCTATCTATCTATCTATCTATCTATCTATCTCTAACTAATCTATCTTTCTTATCTATCTGGAGGATTGCTGGGAGTTGCAGGCTGTAATGAATCCCTTGGCAAGCTAGCTTGGGCCTAGGAGAGTGGGCCTGGTGAGGCCACGGCATCCATTTTGGAGAGGGGAGACAGAGAGATGCCATCTTAGGTTAGGTGTGCCTTAAGGGAGTGTGTTCTAGTCTTGGAGGGAAAGTTAGAAGGCTAGGATTGGTTAGGAAGATGGGGGCGGAGCCTAAGTGATCTGAAGGAAAAAAGTGACTTTTAAACTGAGGCTTGAGTTCCCAGTTTGCCAGTTGTTGGGAGTTGGAGCTTGGAAAGGGTAGAGCGAAGACATTGGGTGTTCGTGAGAGCAGTTTGGGGTTCTGAAGAAGAACTTTGGGGCAGTCTTTTGTTTAGTATTCAGGGTAGCTATAGAGAAGTATAGCTAGAATACTGTGTGGAGCAGAACCCCATTAGTGGTCTGTTCTTTTCCTAAGGAAGGTTAGTTCCAGTTTTTGGCTAGATTCCTAAGGGGGATTTTTGTGGGAATTGCTTTCAGAGATTCATTTCCTAAATAATTTTCTGTGTTGAAATTTTAAGACTTGAAACCCAGAAGTTTTTAAGATCTCTTCTCAAACGTAACCACAAGCTTTGTATGCCAGATTTTACTGAAACCATTAAGCTTTTGTACCTGAATATTTCAAGCCTGTTCAATAAACGTTCTTGTTATTTTTATCAACTTATATCAGCCTCATTGTGAATACCTTTGTGGTTAAAGCATTATTCAAGTGAGCTTTTAACAGCCTCAGAGAAACCTATAGTGACATAGAGTGTTACTGAACAACCTCTCAATAAAAACTCAGCCTGTTTATTAGTAATATGGTGGCAGTGGAAATCTTTTAAAGAATCATTTAAGTCTCTCAGTTCCAGTGGTTCCCAGTTCCTAATTTTTAAATACTTAGTGGGTTCAACAACTATACTCCCTCTATATTTTTTGTGACCTTATCTGTAGTGGTGTCATCGTTATAATTTGGTAGGCTGCTGTGTGGTCATTATAATTTGGTGAAGCAGTGTTTGGATTTTTATTATCGAATAAAGTTCCCTACTTTTCCCTACATTCATTATACAGTCCAGGAATAGGAAATTGGAAATATGCAGGAATTGGGATGCTCTCAAAGAAATACACAGAGAAGAAAGCTTGCGGCTTGGAAGCAGTGCATTTGGATCATCCTCCTCTCCCAAAGGGCCTGGTCTAGAGGATGCTGGGAGCTATCGTCCGGAAGAGAGTGTGGATATGCTGTTGTGTGTTTTGTTGGCTAGGGGGAGTCATTTTTGCTCATGCACTCTAGTGTCTTTTTGCTTTTTGGGCTTTCTAAGTCCCTTCTGCTGTGTTTTTCAGTGTTTTTATGAGTGATGGTCATTTGTTGGCCTGAGAGGTCTGTTGTATCCAAATTTGGTGTCAATTTGTCCAGTGGTTTTTGAGTTATGTTAACCCCACAAACTAACATTGCATTTTTATTTATCTGGAATTCTACCCCGCCTTTCTCAAGAGACTCAAGGGCTTACAATTCTGACAAAAATAGCACCTAAGTATTGGTTATTTGCAAAAATGATTAGGCAGTTAAGATTTTTCCATCACAATTCTCTCTCATGAGAAGACTGTCCCTTCACTTTTCAGAATTGGATCTTGGAATTGCAACACAGTCTTAAATTCTGGCGATTTTATATCCTATTATATGATGCATTACTTTTGAAGCCAACAACAATAATTTCACTCAAAGTGGGGAACAATGACACATGAGATAGATAAGGTCTGAAACATATGAACAACATCTGAACAACTAGTGATGTGTCGCATTGGTCAATACAAGAAACATATCTACAATAGTTAAGTATACATATAGTTTTCAGAGACAGCCTTAACTGCTGAACTCACCACATTTCCTTCTGTGCTCCAAAACCTTTGTTCAATCACCTTATCTATAGTTGTAAATTAGGATGGACATTCAGAACATTCTCAAAGCTGTGAGGACCCTAAGCAGATTACTTCTAGGAAAAGGACTCTATGTAAAATCCAACCTTTTCATAAACAGGATCGAATGGTTCCCAGAGATATTGACAGTGTTCTTTTCAGACTAAAGAATACTATATCAGTTTACAACTTAGCCTTAGGTTTAATCCTGTCTTTGCCGACAAGATTTCTTGCAGAAATTCATTAAAAATTAATGTACTCTGGTTTGCAATAAATGTCAGCCAGAGCCTCCTGGAAACTAACAGGAAATACCTAATCTTAAAACAAATTGCGGGCTCTGTTTTAATGCAACAGCATGTGAAGCACTGAACAATGTAAATGACTCAATTAAATGTAAAGTAGGAAACAGACTTGAAGAAGTCGAGAATCTGGGCTCCCATAAGCAGTTTTATTTCAAACACAGAGGTTATCTATGTTTATCTTTGGCATGGATCTTACATAGTCACAGATGTTTCACCATGAGTCGACTTTAAACTAACACAATCATGACACTTAAACACCAAAACACAGCCCTTTTGAGTGTGTATGTACGTATAAGATTGAGGTATATTCCAGTATACAGCTCTCAGACCTAGTCTTACGAGGGTTGAATGAAAAGTAATACCTCCACCTTTGTTACTTTGGTTTTGATGGGGATATTTTAATAAATCAAACACAGAAATAATCCTTAGAATGTGCTCTTTAACTACCACTATTCACTTTTCCACACAATCACCAGACAATTGGATAAATTTCTGCCAACAATGAACAGGTTTTCTGAAGCCGTCACGGAAGAAGTCGACACTCTGTTTCCACAACCAGCGTCTCACAGTTCTCTCATCCTGGGTACCCATCGTGCACAGATCTTCAAATAGCCAAGCAGAGCAATAATGTGACCCACATGTTCTTGTGAAATGCCGATTAGGCTTGAAATTTCTCTTTGAATGATACGACGATCATCCTGAATCTATCTGTCAACCTTTTGCTTGTGAAACCTGATGGTTGCTGTCATAGGACGTCCAACTCTTTGTTTGTCATGCAAGTCAGATGTTCCTACCTCAAAATCTTTAAACTTACTCGCCCAACGATGCACAGTACTCACATCAACACAATCACCATAAACGGCTTGCATTCTCTGATGAATCTCCATTATTTATTTATTTATCGTGTCATCAGCAACCATACCATTGTATTACATTTCTAACAGAACAAAACAAACAAACAGATTAAAAAAACACACAGATTTTGCAAACTTGGTAGTTGATTAAATGTCCTTTGACCAGTATCTGGCCACTTGGAGTGGCTCTGGTGTTGCCGCAAGAAGGTCCTCCATTGTGCATGTGGCAGGGCTCAGGGTGCATTGCAGCAGGTGGTCAGTGGTTTGTTCTTCTCCACACTCACATGCCGTGGATTCCACCCTGTAGCCCCATTTCTTAAGATTGGCTCTGCATCTCGTGGTGCCAGAGCGCAGTCTGTTCAGCGCCTTCCAAGACGCCCAGTCTTCTGTGTGCCCAGGAAGGAGTCTCTCATCTGGTATCACCCACGGATTGAGGTGCTGGGTTTGGGCCTGCCACTTTTGGACTCTCGCATGCTGAGGTGTTCCAGCGAGTGTCTCTGTAGATCTAAGAAAACTATGTCTTGATTTAAGTCGTTGACGTGCTGGCTGATACCCAAACAGGAGATGAGCTGGAGATGTCTCTGCCTTGGTCCTTTCACTATTGGCTGCTACTCTCTGGCGGATGTCGGATGGTGCAATACCGGCTAAGCAGTGTAATTTCTCCAGTGGTGTAGGGCGCAGACACCCTGTGATAATGCGGCATGTCTCATTAAGAGCCACATCCACTGTTTTAGTGTGGTGAGATGTGTTCCACACTGGGCATGTGTACTCAGCAGCAGAGTAGCATAGCGCAAGGGCAGATGTCTTCACTGTGTCTGGTTGTGATCCCCAGGTTGTGCCAGTCAGCTTTTGTATGATGTTGTTTCTAGCGCCCACTTTTTGCTTGATATTCAGGCATGAATCTCCATTGGGGTGACACCTTCTGCTGTCAAGAATTCAATGACTGCTTGTCGCATTGACCGACTGTCTGCACAGGGTTAACCATACAACCATTTAATGCTAAGGCTTCCCGCCGAAATAGAACTGTAGAGGAGAGTCTACTGAACCTGCCGCATACCAGTACTGCCATCTGTTGAGGAGTTACAAAGGTGGAGGCATTACTTTTCAATCAACTCTTGTAATAAGTGTAGTCAAAAAAGGGGGCAAGGAGCTTCCATGTGGAAGATTTTCACACATAAAACGCCTATACAAAGAACAATTGTTTGAAAATGTCCAATATTAATTTTCTCACTGATGCTAATAAAAACAATCTGATACAGCAACTAGTTCCCAACTTCCTAGTCTCAAAGCATTATCCTCTTTTGGATTAACGGCATTTAAATTCTCATAATTTTTCCAAAGCAAAACACACAAATCCCTATTTTAAAAGCCAGACAGCCACAATTAAGGAACATGACTGTTTTCTTGGGTAATTTCAGCTTATATCCCAATTTCATTCCAAACCCTCAAGCCACTCCGATGGTGTAATCCACTGTAGACTCAACTGTGACTGTGTATTTTGGCACACCATCAAAAGTTAGGAAGTTATTATTTGAATTAAATGCCCACAGAATAAAAGCTATAGTGCAAGAAGGAAAGCCATTGTTTTCAGTCTTCTCTCTGGGAAATCTGGAAATGGCTTCTCTCCCTACAACCATCCAAGAAAGAAAACCATGCCACAGTGAGATCAAGGAAACCAATTAATCCATTGGTGACATCTGGGTAGTCTGATCTAAGCAGTCAACACAAAATAAAACATATTCAATGGAAGTGTCTGTGTTTCTTCTATCGCTCTTTTGCTACTGTAATGATTAATTGGAAATCAGAGTGGACAACACATAACTCATAGTCTGTATGCACATGGATGTTTTTGTACCTCCCTCCCAAGTGTTTCCCTCACCTGCTGAACTAAAGGCAAGGCTAGCATTGTGTAACTAACTACTTATTCAGTACATCGGATAGAAGTAATGAATATTTCTCTGCAGGTGAGTTACATACATGACTCTTTCCAGGATGTGGTCTGAAGGTCCATGATAGTATAACTGGAGGTAAAATTAGGCTAATCTAGAACAGCTTAGACTGAGGCTCCCCAAGAACCTACTGTATGCCCCCTTAAGTTCTATTAGAGAGGAAGAATGACACATAAGTACATGTGAAAAAGATCTTGGAGTCCTCGTGGACAACAAGTTTAACATGAGCCAACAATGTCATGCGGCAGCTAAAAAAGCCAATGGGATTTTGGTCTGCATAAATAGGAGTTTACTGTCTAGATCCAGGGAAATCATACTACCTCTCTAGCTATGCCTTGGTCAGACCACACCTAGAATACTGTGTCTAATTCTGGGCACAATTGAAGGGAGATGTTGACAAGCTGGAATGTGTCCAGAGGAGGGAGACTAAAATTATTAAGGGTCTGGAGAACAAGCCCTATGAGGAGCGGCTTAAAGTACTGAGCATGTTTAGCCTGCAGAAGAGAAGGCTGAGAGGAGACATGATGATAAGTATGTATGGGGAAGTCATAGGGAGGAGGGAGCAAGCTCGTTTTCTGCTGCCCTGGAGACTAGGACGTGGAACAATGTCTTCAAACTACAGGAAAGGAGATTCCACCTGAACATGAGGAAGAACTTTCTAACTGTGAGAGCTGTTCAGTAGTGGAACTCTTTGCCCCAGAGTGTAGTGGAGGCTTCTTCTTTGGAGACTTTTAAACAGAGGCTGGATGGCCATCTGTCAGGGATGCTTTGAATGTGATTTTCCTGCTTCATGGCAGGAGGTTGGACTGGATGGCCCATGAGGTCTCTTTCAACTCTTTAATTTTATGATAAATCCAATATAAATTTATATTTTCTCCAAGGTAATGTCACAATTAACAAATGCTTCATAGCTAGACTTCAGAACTACTTTGCTATCAATCAGTACATCTCAGTAAATGAAGCCCATATCCACAATTTAAAGAGTAGAAGAGGAGGCCTTGCACTTACAAAGATATATCCAGGATTAGAGTGATCCCAAACTATCCAGGCCAATAAATAAAATGTTGCCATTTATTAATCTGAGAAGTATTAAATACTAGCTCCTAGCAAGCTGAAATATTTTTATAGCTCTGTGAAGGATTTCCTCAATGTTCATGATAATTAAATTTGGGACAAAACACATTTAAGACCAAACAGCATCTGTACATTTTGTTTAGCAAATCCTTATTTTTTAGCTGAATAAGTGTTTTCAAGAAAGAGACATATATTTTCAGCCTAGCTTTGATATTAACTCATTCTAACTAGTTCAATAAATCTGACAACTGTAATAATGCTTTAAAATGGTATATTTTTAAATGTTTGGTATATTATTTAACATGCTTGAAATGACATTTATAGGTATATAAATTTATAAGACAGCCTCTCAGAATCCCAGAATGCCTTCTACCCCTCCAGAGGAACAGTGGATATGATCTTCACTGCATGAGACTCAAAGAAAAATGCAGAGAACAAAATCAAGCTCCGTACATGGCATTCATTGACCTTGAAAGAAATTCAATACATTAAACTGAAATGCTCCCTGGACCACCCTCTGAAAAATCAAGGTCCCTGAAAAAATTTTGAATATCATATGACTACTCCATTATGACAACAGTTTTGGATAGCAATGGCTCCCAAAGTGACCCATTTAAGGTGAAATCAGGTATTTTTGATCTTCATCGCTATGATACTGCACCTTGTTGGTGGGAAGCTTCGTACTGGTGTAGAAATCACCTATCGGACTATGGAAAGATATTCAAGCACAGCAGACTGAATGCCAAAACCAAAGTCACAACAGCCTCTATTAGAGAACTCCAATATGCTGAGGATAACATAGTCGGTGCTCTTTCAGAAGAAGATCTACAAGCCAATCTAAACACCTTTTGCAGAAAAATACAGAAAGCTTGGCCTCTCACTGAACATCAAGAAAATCAAAGTGCTCTATCAGCAAGCACCAACCAATCCTTCTGCAATGCCAGAAATACAGCTTAATGGTGTAACATTAGAATATGTTGACCACTTCTGCTACCTTGGCAGCCCTCTCTCTACAAAAGTCAGTACTGACACCGAATTAAAATACTGCCTGAGCTATGTGAGTACAGCATTTTTTTCAAATGAAGCAAAGAGTGTTTGAGGATCGGGACATTCATAGGAATACCAAGATGATTGTTTATAAAGCTGTTATCCTCCCAACCCTGTTATACACCTGCAAAACGTGGACCGTCTACAAACATCACTCTCAACTTCTGGAATGATTCAATCAGTGTCACTCCGAAAAATCCTGCAAATCTCTTGGGGAGACAGGAGGATAAATGTCAGCATTCTCAAAGAAGCAAAGACAACCAGCATTGAAGAGATGATCATCTGCATCAACTCTGGACTGGCCACATTGTCCGAATGCCCGATCACTGCCTCCCAGTTACTTTACTCTCAACTCAAGATTAGAAAATGGAATGTTAGTGGACAGGAAAAGTGATTTAAAGATGGACTTAAAGCAAACCTTTAAAACTGTGGCATAGACACCTAAACTGAGAAGCCATGGTCTTCGAGGGTTCTAGCTGGAGCTCAGCTGTTACCAACAGTGCTGTGGAATTCAAAGAGGCACAAATGGAGGGTGTAAGGGATAAACATTTCAAGAGGAAGGCACATCAAGCCAATCCTTGTTGGGACTGCCTTCAACCTGAAAATCAATGTCCTCACTGAGAAAGAACACACGGATTAAGAATGGGTCTCTATAGTCACCTATGGACCCACCGCCAAAACCCTACACTTGGAAGGCAATCATACTCGGCCACAAGTGGTAGCCTATGAAATAATATAATATAATATAATATAATATAATATAATATAATATAATATATAAATGGGAGATAGTACTAAGTTATTTTGATCCAAAGAAAAAGATCCTTACACAAAAGCTAATTCTGAATTAACACTTTTAGGAAGGAAGTTTCCCTTATACGTAAAACTTGTCATGGTGGGGAGTAGTGTCTACCAAGAAAGGTAAGAGGAATTTATTAGACTTCAGAGGGAATGGTATATATTGCATTTCTTCAGTTATAAGATGCACACAAATTTCAATACCCCAAAGAGGAAAAAATATTTATATATATATTTATATAAACTGACCCACAATTCTAAGATGCACCCCATTTATAGAGATGTTTATATGGGGGGAAAGTGTATTTTAGAACAAAAAGAAATGCAAAAGAGATTGAGAGAGGGAAAGAAATTATTTTTCAGGCTCTCTGATGTAAGGGACTTGCAATTATTTCTCCAGTGTGCCAAAGACCAGGACCATATTTGTGCCTACTAACTGCAATTGCTTCTTTCTTTCCTAAAATTCTCCCACAACCAATAGCACTGGGACCGACATAAAAACGGTCTGCGCCAAAATACTCCTTCCTCTAGAACAAAAAAAGAGCATGACTTGAAAGGAATGTTACAACTTGTCCATAATGACAAAACATCAACATTTTAAACTGACAAAGTTTTAAGAGGGAACTTCATTAGTTACTGAATGTTAATCAATGTGCAGAAACTGAGTACATGAGTTGATCTTACGAAATCCATTGGCCTCAATTTACTTTTTTTCATGCAAGTGGATAAAGTGGTTTAGACATATGTTTCCAGGGGCATGGTGTGTGGAGACAGTGGGTTTTCAATTGAAAACATCTGGGAATATCCCAAGGCTATAACATTCCTGGAGTTTTTCCAGATCCAAGTGGCAACAATGGCTTGTATGTCTGAGAGGGGGCAGAGGAAAGTATTGTTTTTATTCAGTTGAAGGTAAAAGTCCACAGTAAAAGTCTGTTTCGTTATTTAAGGAAAGAGTGAAAGAAACTACATGCTATCTTTCATTTTTCCCAGAAAAAAAATATTTCAAACAATCACCAAGGGCAAGCAGTTGCAGATTTACAAAAATCACACAGTGGCTCAGCCTATGTTTCCACCCACAACATCAGAAATACTGTCAAAATTTAAAATTTAGATTCTAAATTTGACAATTCTTGGGAGAGCCACAGATTTTGATTGCCTTGGTAGCCAATTCAAAATTTGTGGTTGTAAAGAAGCGTTAATCCCACCGCTTGTTAAAAAAATTATGTAAAGAAGCACTAATCTCACTAGATGCCACCAAAAATTATGTGAGGAAGTATTAATCTTCTTTAAAGCCACTAATATTCTGTGAGGAACCTTCTTTTAGATATCAATTAAGCTGCCACCAATATGTTTAGAGACGCTGGTTTAGGTCTCTGTTTATCTTTAGTTGTGTTGTGAGGTGACTTTGGTAGTGTGGAATGCACCAAGCATGAAAGCAATCGAGGAGGCAGGTTTGAAATACAAAGAGAACAAGTTTTATTGTTAACAGAACGTAATTGTTGCAGTTTTGAGAATTTGAACTTGGCACAAGGCTTGATGTTACAAAATGGCTGGTTTGAGATACATGTTTCTGATGATACAATTCTACAAACGTCTTCTTTAGTGAAGTGCTTATACTACTTCAGAGTTCCCTATTGTGAATGTCCACACTGTTTGCCCTATACTCGGAACAAACCACTGATCACCAGTCTTTCCTTACTGGCAATCCTGCAAACCCCCTCTGTTAGATTCTTTTAACCTAAGCAATCTAACAAGGTAACACCTTCAGCTCTCTTGCTGAAGAAATATTCACAAATTCTAGGAACTACTGAATTCTCACAGCTTCACAACAGAGCCTTAACTGGCTCTCCTCTTCCCCGCAGGGTCTCTTCCGCCTGACTGGAGCTTAACTGCCACTTTCAAACCTTTTACTCCTTTAGCTCCGCCCACCTCCTCTGCTGCCTTGTCTTGTCACCATGGCAACCTATCCCTCACAGCTAGGCCATGGCAACAAATGTAAACCACAAATACAGTTTTAAACACATTATAAATAACACTTTATAATAAACATTATAAATACAGTTTAAACACATTATAAATAACACTTTATAATAAACACATCTTTACAGTGGTTACCTGAATATTACCATTTTGTTTGTTCTGAATAAGTACCAACTATTCTATTTGTAAAGTGTGGCTCTGCCCCCTTGAAAATATAATAAGTAAACAAACAGGGCTAAACCAGAGTCTCTTTCACAAACAAAGTGGTATTACTGGGTTGTAATTATAATTACATCCTCTGGAATATGAGATTTGTAGTTTAGGAAGAGGGATTCAAAATTCTCAGCTAAAGAACTCTGGTGCCTAAACAAACTACAAATCTTAGAAGTCTATAGGACTGAACCATAGCTGTTAAAGTGGAAGCATAGTGCTATGATGACGCAGTATGAAAAGGTCCCTGCTGTCTCTGTGGGTCTTCTTGCTCTGGAGCCAGAATTTAAGAAAAATAGACTTGATACCTCTGCCAAAATCTGCTGGGTATTGATCTCTGTTTTTGCACTGGAGCTTTGTTGTGAGGTCAGGTATGGGTCCAGTCTCTCCTCGTAGATATTCACTGCAAAAAAACACTGTAACTGCAGAAACAATCCTTGCTTTCTTCTAGAGAAAAGAAACAAGGGGTTGTTTTGGTGCTAGGTGAGTAGATGATTTCAACGCCTCTGTCCAGTTACACATCCAAAGAGCTTATCCTATATACTTATGTATAAGTCTAGAATTGTTAATGAAAAAATCAACCCAAAACAAACCTGGGTCAATTTATCCACATCAATGTGACTACTGTACCCTAACTCTCATCAAAAAAGGAGACATCCCCTTCCTTGAGAAGATTAGTCAATCCCAGGGAAACCTAAAGGAAGCATCAATCCCCTCTACTCTTTCCACTGTGGTGCTGCTACTGGCATTTTTAATGCCTGGGCAATGAATTAGCTATAATGACCCCATGACATGGCATCAATGCTTTTCCCTCTCTGTGGAATGATACTTGACTTATGTATGGGTCATGACTATGGATATACATGGTAATTCTCCAGCAAAGGTTGACTACATGAGGTTGACTATGGATATACATGGTAATTCTCCAGCAAAGCTAGAGGGGCTTCTTTTTGGAACTGATAAGCTCCCTCTGTCAGCTCCAGCTCCCCATGCGGGGACATGAGAGAAACTTCCCATAAAGATGGTAAAACATCAAAACATCCGGGCATCCCCTGGGCAATGTCCTTGCAGAAGGCTAATTCTCTCACACCAGAAGCGACTTGCAGTTTCTCAAGTCACTCCTGACATGGAAAAGAAACACCAATATATACAATAGAACACTTGCTGTGATGAGTGCTGAAAGTGGAACTGGAGGACTTCCTATCTATTTTGTAACTTTTGTCAAAACAATGAGCTATCATATAGCAAAACAATACTTACTTGCAAACAAGCTTAGCTACTACATTTACATGCAACAGATGATGGGAAAACATGCCAAAAGCTGAGTTTCCTAATAACTTTGTATGTGAGATGGGATGCACAGTATACAGCTGTGTTAAATCAGATAACTGCTGTGGTCAGACAACTTTCAAAGTAATATTTTATCGTGCCAAACCCCAAAATGTAAGCCCATATCTTAAAACTCGGAGCAAGAATTTCCTGCAAGCTAAGATTGTGTAAACAGTCATCTCAAGTCACAATACTGTCTGCTTAATATTGTCCTAAGAGGAACTTACCACACATGAGACACCCAGACACACAATGACAAAATGTTATCTGGATTTAAAATTCCAGCAAAAGTTTTCATACTTCAGTGTCTATGATAATGAGTAAGTTGATAGACCTAGTCATTGGATGTGCGTGATATAACTCAGCTGTCGAGAAAACAAAATGTTTTCTTGAAAGGAAAAACATTCTAGCTTTGTTATTATGCCATTTAGCACCAGCAGAAACTTTGTAAAGCCAGTCAGGATCTTGCTTTTCCAGACAATCCAGAAAAATATAATTACCGGCAATATTGGTTTTCAGCTTTTTCAGATCAAGGACTTATTGTGCACCCCAAATTAGAAACACAAGAATTTTGAAAAAATATATATCTGTCCTCCTATCCCTCTTTTCTTTATAAAACCTAAGGATTTCAGGATACCATCATCACAAGGAAAATGATGACACTATTGCTTCTTCTATGATCTACATGGGTGTAACCCAAAGGCAAGCCACAGTTCACCTGTGGAAGGGTTAACATTTGATCAAAAAGCCATAATTATTTTTTTTTATTTTTAAAACTAGCTGTACCTGCCATGCGTTGCTGTGGCCAACCTTCCCTCCCTCTTTCTCTCCTTTCTTTATTTCCTTCCTTCCTTCCCTTTTTTATTTTCCTTCTCTACCTCTTTCCTCCCTCCCTCCCTTTTTCTTTTCCTTCCTCTTTCTCTCCTTCCTTCCTTCTCTACCTCTTTCCTTTCTTCCCCCTTTTTCTTTTCCTTCCTCTCTCTCCCCCTTATTCCTTCTCTGCCGCTTCCCTTCCTTCCTTCGCCTTTTGCTTCCATCTTTCCTTCTCTTTCCTTCTTTCCTTTCCTCCCTCTTGCCTTCCCTTCCTTCAACTTTCTCTCCTTTCATCCTTCTGTACCTCTTTCCTTCCTTTGCTCTTTGTTCCCATGCTTCTTTCTCTCTTTCCTTTCCTCTTTCTTTCTGTCTTTCTTTCTTTTCTTTCTCCCCTTCCTTTCCTCCCTCTTCCTTCCCTTTTTTCTGTATCATCATTTAGCTTTTTGGGGGTTTTAAGTCCTTTCTGCTGTTTTTTTTGGGGGGGGGTATGAGTGGTGGTCACTTGTTGGTCTGTTAGGGGTATGGTGTCCAAATTTCGTGTCAGTAGTTTTTGAGTTATGTTAATCCCACAAACGAACATTACATTTTTATTTATATAGATTAATTTGTATTTAAACAAATAATATAAAACATACATATGAATATACATACTAACTAATAAAAATAAAGTTAAAAATATTTTTTTCTAGAACAAAAGAAAACATGTCACGTACAACATTCGAAGTGGAAGAAAACTTTAACTACATACAATCTACATTATCTAATCTATGGGCTTTACATTCTCTGTCTAATTTATAATATGGCTTTTAAAAGATTTTTCCATTCATGACCACTTTCGTCATGAGAAAGTTTTACATAACTCCAAGTATATAGGTATATAAAATAGATATAAAAAATCAAACATATACTGATAACAAACCAGCATTTGCAAGGCTTGCTAATCAGGCAGCTTTTCCCCTTTGTGGAATACAGTTGAAGCATTTTATGCAGAGTCCATTGTAAACACTGCACATTGCTGCTAACAGTAAATGGTGGCATTCAGAAACCTTTTACTGCTACCAAATGTATCATGACCCCAATACTGAGCTAAGGGAAACCCATTTAGGGTCGGGACCCAAAAATTAAGAAGCAATGAGTATAACATGGGTTGCAGATATCTTAGAAGATGTTAAACCCCTTTCAGCAGGTGGCAGCAACTCCCAACCAACGTTTTCAGCTCTTTGACTAGCAAATACAATGTCTACCTTACTTGTGATATCTTATGATCTTTTTATTCCCCATACAGTGGCAAAGGAAAAGAAAAAAGAAAGGCAAGCCAGATGGCAGATACGTAGTCAGCTGCCCAGATGTGCAATACTTTTCTGACCAAAATGAATCTTTAGCTTTAGCCTGAGGCTTGTATTACATGCCTGTCAGACCCCTTTTAATAATTCTAAAACAGTACCAAATGTTTTAAATATTAAAGAAACAACTCCTTATTGGTCCCCAAGGGTTCCTAAATTACTTCACAGATAAAGATGTGGGATAATTAATACAGATGATGTGAGAAAGTTTCCAAAACAGAAACCAGTTCCAACAGCTTGCCACTGGATGCCAAAATTGTAGAGTCTGCATAAGTGTTTTTGGTATAGGATTAAGAGCTGCTGAACAGAAAAAGTCTTTAATAAGAACCAGGTTTTGATTTTATACAGTATGATTTTTAAAAAGTTCAGTTCAAAATAGTTGCACATTTGTATCCACTACAAAGAGAATAAAAGATGAATAACAACATTAACAACAACAACAACCATCATCATATAGGTTGCAGGAGTGGTACACTGGTCCTTTATTTTTATTTGGGATCAACTGTACCCAACTGTTTCTGGTGCCCCTAGAATTCCGTTAAAATTGTGTCACATCTATGGTGCCTGCAAGACTTATGAGCCACATATTATCCCCCTCTGATCTAATATTTATAAAGCTAATGTATGCGGATCGAATATACTGTAAATAAAGTTGACCTAGGTATACCAAGTGCTCGTTTTAAGCCTTATTTTAAAAGGACTGGATGAGGGCTAATAAGTTGAAGCTTAAGCCTGACAAGACAGAGGCCCTCCTGGTCAGTCGTGGGGCAGATTGGGGTATAGGATGGCAACCTGTGCTCGATGGGGTTACACTTCCCGTGAAGACACAGGTACGTAGTTTGGGGGTCCTCCTGGACTCATTACTGGTGCTTGAAACTCAGGTGTTGGAGGTGGCTGGGAGGGCATTCCCACAATTAAAACTTGTGCACCAGCTGCGACCGTACCTCGAAATGCCTGACTTGGCCACGGTGGTTCATGCCTTGTTACTTCTAGAATGGATTGCTGCAATGCACTCTACTTGTGGCTGCCTTTGAAGATGGTTCAGAAATTGCAATTGGTGCAAAGATTGACATCCAGGTTACTAACTGGGGTTAGCTACAGGGAGCATACCATGTCCCTACTGAAGCAGCTCCACTGGCTGCCGATAAGTTTCTGGTCCCAATTCAAAGTGCAGATTATCTATATATATAAATCTGTAAGGGGCGTCCAACGGGACAGCAAAACTCAAAACCCCCTGACGAAAATTTACCAAAATTCCCATGCACATACCTCAACCCACAAGGTATGCACAAATCTCATCAAAATAGCAAACAACATTTTACCAAACCCACAATTTCCAAAACAAAGGGAGCATGCGCAGAAGTGCCCGGCACGAGTCCCCCACCGTGTGCACATTGCCGGCCAATGCTCCCTCGCCGCAAACCATGCCCCCTCCCTTCGCCACCCATCCCTACCCGCCCTGACTCAATTCTTTCCCTCCTCCACCTCCTCCGCCGATCACGCCCCCTCCACGGAAGCCACGCCCCTTCCTTCGCCGCCCCACCCCTTCCCGCCCAGACTCAATCCTTCCCTCCTCCCATCCCCTCCGGTAAGACACGTCCCCTCCCTTCGCCATCCCGCCCCTTCCCACCCAGACTCAATCCTTCCCTCCTCCCACCCCCCTCTGGTAAGACACGCCCCCTCCCTTCGCCACCCCGCCCCTTCCCGCCCAGACTCAATCCTTCCCTCCTCCCACCCCCTCCGGTAAGACACACCCCCTCCCACACCCCCTCCCTTCGCCGCCCCGCCCCTTCCCACCCAAACTCAATCCTTCCCTCCTCCCACCCCCCTCCGGTAAGACACACCCCCTCCCACGCCCCCGCCCTTCGCCGCCCCACCCCTTCCCGCCCAGACTCAATCCTTCCCTCCTCCCACCCCCTCCGGTAAGACACGCCCCCTCCCTTCACCGCGGCAGGCCCAATCAAGGAAGAGGAAAAGCATCGAAGGAAGGAAGGAAACAGAGAAGGAAACATGGAAGCAAAGAGTGAAGGAAAGAAGGAAAGAGGTAGAGAAGGAAGAAAAGAGAGAAAGAGGAAATGAAGAGGGATGGAAAGAAATGGGTAGAGAACGAAGGAAGGAGATAAGGAAAGAAAAGGAAGGAAAGAGGAGCGAAGGAAGAAGAGAAAGAAAGAGAAAGAGGGGGAAGGAAGGACAGACAAAAGGAAGAATGGAAACAAAAACCAAAGGAAGGAAGAAAGGAAAGAGGCAGAGAAGGAAGAAAGAGAAAGGGAAGGAAAAGAAAAAGGAAGAAGGAAAGAGGAAGAGAAGGAAGGAAGGGGAGAAGGACAGAAAAGGAAGGAAAGAGGAGTTTGTTTGTTTTCTGCAGGCCTTTGATAATGTTTTGACAGTTGCCAGAACTGACTGCCAATTATTTAGCACTTTATATCTACACTCTACGGGCATATAGCTGGACTGCTACATTGATTTATGGATCTTTCAATCGTTATAGCCATATGTTACTGATTCGATTTAACAGAGGTTGTTTTTATTTAATTTATATATCTCATTTGTGTAATATGTTATTGATTTCACATGTTGATATATTTTATTTTTATGTATTATATGGCACCTTTATGTGCTATTGTGTAAGCCGCCCTGAGTCCCTATGGGAGATGGTGGCAGGGTATAAATAAAGTATTATTATTATTATTATTATTATTTAGTGACAACACACATTCATAACAAAAAGATTCAGTAAACTATTTTATTTAGCACATGGCATGGACCTAGGACCAGTGACTAAGTAGAAAATGTGATTAGAGACCACAAAACCAAGGTATTATACCAAGGGTCCTCAAACGTTTTAAAAAGAGGGCCAGGTCACAGTCCCTCAAACTGTTGGAGGGCTGGATTATAATTTGAAAAAAAATAATAATTTGAATTCCTATGCACACTGCACATATTTTATTTGTAGTGCAAAAAAACACTTAAAATCAATATAATAATTAAAATGAAGAACAATTTTAACAAATATAAACTTATTAGTATTTCAGTGGAAGTATGGGTCTGCTTTTGGCTGATGAGATAGGATTGTTGTTGTTGTGTGCTTTCTAGTCATTTCATACTTAGGTTGACCCTGAGCGAGGGCCGGGTGAATGACCTTGGAGGGCCGTATCTGGCCCCTGGGCCTTAGTTTGAGGACCCCTGTATTATACTGTAAATTATGTCATGTTACTATTTCACCTAGTTCAGGCCACTGAATTTTAAAATATATTTTCTTTAAATTATAAAAATCTCCAAATTATATATCTACTGTGGTTATGGTACAACATAGCTGTGGCTGAATTAGTGGGGACAAGTAGCATATATCATATTGTCTTAAATTCAAGGAACTTAAATTGGGATTTTCCAATCCCACAGTATAACAAAATAGCAAAAAAATCTAGTCAGTTATGTTTTCAGTTACCTTCCAAGACAGCAGCAGCTCCCACATTCCCATTGCATAATCAAGATGCATGCATAAAATGTATTTCTTTATTTGCAGTTGCTGATTCTGTGGTCTGAGTATCCAATAAATGTCATGTTATGAATTGTGTTCCACAAGCTCAAGCACAATTTCACATGTGGTAAGACCAAGCTATAAATACACGATCCTTCAAGTTCACCAGTGTAGTTATTTCAGATCAATTAAAACTTGAGTGTCTTACAAGTCATTAGAAGGCATCCATTCAAATTATTTGTTATTCACAATCCCAACCTTGAAACTTGTACAAATCAAGTTATGAAATAAATATTCACATCCCTTTCATGTGACTTTTTCTTAATATGTCATTATATATGCAATGCATTTTTCTACTTTTGTGTTTTAAGAGGACAAAACCGTTACTTTAATAGAAGAAAAAGGCTGGTGAAAGAGTTGCCAGTAAAAAGGTGATGACAGCTGAATCTACATTCAGGGACTATAATCAGCGCCAAGTCCATTTTCACAGATGTGGAAGCTACTTATTCAAGGGATGTTTCCTGATGCATTCAAAACACTTTGCTCGAGTCTATATGGAACAGAAGTAGATCCGGGGAAGAGACCTTTTGGCTGCCTTTCATTATTTTTCTTTCATTTAATATTAAACAGAAATCCTGATACCACAGGATGCATGGAATTCCCTTTCTTCTACATGCTTTTGATTTGAAAAGGTTTCTCTTTAAATACATAATCCTCTCCCTTCCTTTTTTCCTCCTCTCTCCTCTGGCTGTAAACCAGATTTACTAAATTCGTTTGTACACCCAACAATCTACTCCCAAAATGTAAACCTACACTGGATATTAAAATACCATATTATATTTTTCTTCCAACATTCCCATTATTATTATTATGACAACAGATGATTAGATCATATTTTCAGCTGCAGTTATGATATAAATATAACAGTATGTGTTAAATATATATACACTATATAAAATCCTAATTTAAACTGTTAGTGGGAGAAGAGTATTGTCAAGTGAATCTTCATAAATAAATAGTATTTTTGGTTTGTTGTTGCTGTTGTTGCATGCCTTCAAATAATTTCTGACTTATGGCAACGCTATCACATTTTTTGGCTGAAATGATACAGAATGAGGTTTGCTCAGAGGCTGAGGGAGTGTAACTTAACTTGCCAAAGTAGCTGCTGTGAAGTTGGAATTAGACCTTACAAGTGCATACTCCCTACTGAATACACAGCTGGTAACAAGTGAACTGAGTATCAGATCCTAGAAAAGTATGTTTATGTTGAGTATAAAGACATGTGCAACCATGCTGTTACTATGGCCTTACTTGAATAATAATTCTCTCTTGAAAGACTGCGTAATGTAACTTGTTGTTTTGTTCACAAACTCTTCAATACTTTGTGCAATGGAATGGAAAAAAAATGAGGTAGAGTCTCACTTATCCAACCTTCGCTCATCCAACATTCTGTATTATCCAACACAGTCTGCTTCCTGCCCGGATCCACAGCTGTTTCAATACATTGTGATGTTTTGATGTTGAATTAATAAATACAGTAATTACAGCATAACATTACCGTTATTGAACTGCTTTTTCTGTCGATTTCTTGTAAAGCATGGTGTTTTGGTGCTTTATTTGTAAAATCATATTGTAATTTGAAGTTTAATAGGATTTTCCTTAATCCCTCCTTATTATCCAACATTTTCACTTATCCAACATTCTGCTGGCCCATTTATGTTGGACTAGCCATCCCCTGCCACGCGTTGCTGTGTACATGTGCTTTGTGTGTGTATATGTGTGTATATATTTGTGTATATATATGTGTTTGTGTATATATATGTGTGCGTGTTTTTGCACATGCGTTGTAATGTGGTGTTTTTTTTTGCTTTTTATGTCTCTTCCTCTGTGTTTTTCAGTGTTTTTATAAGTGATGATCACTTGTTGGCCTGATATGTGTATTGTTTCCAAATTTGGTGTCAATTCATCCAGTGGTTTTTGAGTTATGTTAATCCCACAAATGAACATTACATTTTTATTTATATAGATGAGACTCTACTGTATCAGTAAGACAATGAGGTACTAGTAAGACAATCAGCACGTCTGTGGCAAAAGACACCCCCATAACTGTTAAATGACATAGGGGGTTTGTCAAAACAGGGTTTCTTAAAATAGGGAAAAGTCTTACAAACCAATTGAGAGGCTTAACATTTTAAATTCGACTTGATATAAGAATCTCCCTACATGGTTTATCAGACCAAAAGCAAATCTTGCACCCATATATCGTCATGTTGCCTAAAGGATGCTTTTTTCCCCAACACATTGAGATTTCATGGGGAAATAAAGCTGCAAATTTCAACAGTATCATACACTGGACAATTCTAGGGCCCTTCCAGACAGGCCCTACATCCCAGGAGCTGATACCAGGTTTTCTGTTTATCCCAGATTATCTGGCAGTGCAGACTCGTACAGTTTAAAGCAGAAAACCTGGGATCAAATCCTGGGATATAGGACCTGTCTGGAAGGGCCCCTAGAAGAACTTGCCAAAGCACCTTTCAGCCTAGTTAGAATATGTATTTTTCTGATTTTGAAAGCATTTTTTGGAATTTGTTATTGTTTTGCTCACATGAACATGTTACTCAGGTTTTCTTGGTTCTAATTTATTTCTGGTTCATTTTTAAAGAGTCATTTTATAACACGTTCCATGTATTTTGATCCCAAAGGGGTTCACAGTAAAACTTCTAGAATGAAGAAGTATCCTCCTCCCCCAAATAATAAAACAATAAAATCTTTCAAAATTATTGCTTAAATTGCTTATATTATTTTGATTATTTTAACTACAAGCTACGAGTAACAATGCTAACAATAAGGAAAATAATCTGGAAAATGCCTGGACATACAGATATGTCTATTTTACTTGGCAATGGAAATATCCAACTCCGTATCACAGTAAGAAAACCAATCTAATGGTGGATTCCACAGCAAAGAAAGTTCTCCTTTGAACCACAAGCAAATGACTAAGAGCCGCTGCAAACTAGCGTCTTGGGAGAGCAACTGTGCCAGCACGACCAATGACGTCGAAGACTCCGCCTCTTTCTCCATGCCCGCGTGGTTTTCCCTTTGCTAGGGCAGCGATGCGAGCATACTCTCGCTATTGAATTCTGTCAACAGCGAGAGTACGCTTGCATCGCTGCCCTAGCAAAGGGAAAACCACGCGGGCGCGGAGAAAGAGGCGGAGAAAGAGCCAGAGAAAGAGGCGGAGTCTTCAACGTCGGCTGTGCTGGCACAGTTTGCTCTCCCAAGACGCTAGTTTGCGGCGGTTCTTAAGCATGGGACAATTATAGTGTCAACACCCAGGCAGCCCATCAGAAAACGTTGCTTCTCAGACAACCTATCCTGAGCTGTTTGCACCTTATAAAACTAAATACACTCTTTTGACCGTGACTTAGTATCTATTATCTACTTTTCAGCATAGAGAATGCAAGGTAGGAGGTCTCACTAACAAGCCTTGTGACTATGATCTACACAAATGTTTGTCACAATGTCCAAATTAAATCCAAGAACAGCCCCACATAGAAAGTATTATAGTAGTCTTATCTTGAAAGTCACAAAACATGGATCATTTTCTATCATTGTGTATGAATGGTCCTAGCTACTATAACAGCTGGCACTGCTATCTAGTCTTTAGTCTATAACAGCTGGCACTGCTATCCGATAACAGTGAAAGGGATAAATTCAAAAGCAATCTACTGATCAGGCACCTGTATCTGTAACCCCATCTAGGACAAGAAAACCACCCACCTCACAAGCCCGAGAACCAACTATCCAAAGGTCTTCTGATTTTTAAAGATTTTTTTGTTTCTTAAAGGCATGTACGTTAGCTTTGAGCAGTCTTGGCTTAAGCTGGAAAGGCAAATCATAAATCACGCATATGTAGTCAAGGTATAATATTCTGGCAGACCAAGGTTGGCTCTGCTGAGAACATAAATGTGCAGACTAAAGTTGGCTCAACTGAGAACAGAAGTGCCAGAAAAAGATTCAAAATGAATGTGCTTGTGGTCTGAAGTCAAACAATACATTCCAATATTCAAACTGAGCTGAATTGGCCTGAGTACTACCTGCATTGGATAATCCAGAAAATGTATGTAATCTGCAACATGTTCCCTAGAGCTGGGGCTCTTAACACTTTATCATTCGTGACCCCTTCTCGCCTGACCAATTTTTACATGATCCCAGTTATATAGGGATAAAATAGGTATAAATATCAAACATTTACTGATAATAAACCAGCATTTTCAAGGATTATTAAACAGGCCAATTTTTCTTTTTGCAGAGTACAAATAATGCATTTTCTTCAGACTGCATTGTAAACACAGCATGTTGTTGCTAGTAGATTTGTGTAAATTGGTGGCATTCAAACACCTTTTACTCTTGCCAAATTTTTGTGACCCCAGGATTGAGGAATGGGGACCATATTTGGGGTTGGGATCTACAACTGAAGAAGACTTGGTCTAGAACAGAGCTAGAGTCAGTAGTTCCTCCATTTTTTAAGACTTTACCTCATTAGCCCAAGAATCCCATGGATCATGGGAATGATACATCATTAGCATCATGAGGACCACAAATTCTTTCTCTCCAGGAAGTTTGGAATACTGAACTCACAAATCCAAATAGAACAATGGCGAGAATCAAGATAAGAATGCATAGTTTTCTATGTACACAGAGGGTCTTTCTATGAATCTAGGAGAGCATTCTCCTTCCTATAAGAAACCCCTGAAACCCTTCCAAGCAGTAGTCCATTACATACTGCAGCTGCCATTTGAAGCCAAAACCAGCAACGTCCTCAGAGCACACAAAGAGAGACACACAAATTCCACTGGTTTCATGCCACCATTTTGATATTCAGCTATATAGGGCTTTTAAAATGAATTATTACTACCAAAGTTTGGCTATCAATAAGGTATGGGTTTTAAAATCTGTAGGACTACTCATCAACATCCAAATGAGATATTAATTTGTCATAGACAGTTAACTTTTGCCATAAAATAGTTGTAGCTAAAGCCCTGGATATCTATCTATATCTATATCTATATATATAATAAAGAAGAGTGTTTGTATCGGACAGAGGAAGGGCGGAAGGAATATGTGGCAGCGTTCTGATTGGCTGCCGCTGTGGTGCTATTTGCATATGGTCTCTGATTGGCCAGCTTCAATAGGAGCCCCTGGTGGAGAAGAGGGTTCATGGCAGAAACGGGGCATGACAGAAGGAAATTTGCATATGGTCTCTGATTGGCCAGCCTCAAATGCAAGATTCCGAGATGAGAAAGAGAGGAAAGGAAAGGCCGGGGGCTGGGTCAGAACACTCCCAATACAGACCGAAATAGGCACACAGAGCCCCCATCACCCACTCTACATCCTACTGCAGTTTGGAGGACTATGTACCATGGATGATGGGACTTGCAGTACCATCACTCACATTCTGAGACCGCTGTTAACCTCATCCAATGACTGCTGAGGACCAAACTTGGCACATAGACCTCTCATGACCCACTTTACGTCCTGGTGTGGTTTGGTCGGGGATGGACCCTGGATTATGGGACTTGCAGTACCTTTGCTCAATTCTTGAGACCACTGCAACCCTCATCCAATTACCGATAAAGACAAAACTTGGCACATTGAGTCTCCATGACCCACTCTACATCCTGGTGCGGCTTGGAAGAGGATGCACCATGGACGATGGGACTTGCAATACCTGCACTCCCTTCCTAAAACCATTATAACTGCCAACAATGATGGATCAGGACCACAATTTACACAGAGAGCCTGCATAAGCTACTCTACATCCTGGTGCGGTTTGGAAGAATTTGACAACGGATGATGGGACTTGCAGTCACTTCACTCACTTCCTGAGACCACTGAGACCCTTGCGAATGACTGATCAAGACCAAACTTGGCACACAGAGTCCCCATGACCCACTCTACATCCTGCTGCAGTTTGAAAGGGGATGGACTTTGGACGATGGGACTTGCACTACCTTCACTCACTTACTGACACCACTGCCACCCTCATCTAATGACTGATAAAGACCAAACTTGGCACACAGAGCCCCCATGACCCACTCTATATCCTGCTGCTGTTTGTAGGAGGATGGCCCATGGATGATGGGACTTCAAGTACCTTCACTCACTTCCTTAAAATAATGCAGCCGTTACCCAAAGACCAATAAAGACCAAACTTGGCATACAGAACCGCTATTACCCACTTTCTCTAATAACCCGGGCAACGCCGGGTCCCCAAGCTAGTACAAAATAAACAAGGGAAGAAGTCTGGTAAGGTGCACAAGGTCACACACGTTCTTTCTTGTTCAGACCTCTCAAATTAAAACATTTGTCTTTTGCACACTTCTGAAGTACCCAAGAAAAAGATTTGTAAAGTCAAATATGGCATGCTCATTACTTTTTCACCGCCCAATTGTTTTATTTTTAGTGTAATAATCGTAAAAGTTTGCATGTCACCATAATTATAGTTTATTATGGTCAAATTAATTTCATAATCTGTGTGAATGTTTAGAAGAAAAAGATTGACATATAAAAA
Organism: Anolis sagrei; assembly: GCF_037176765.1. Lineage (NCBI taxonomy): Eukaryota > Metazoa > Chordata > Lepidosauria > Squamata > Anolidae > Anolis > Anolis sagrei. The sequence goes on along the minus strand of NC_090025.1, from coordinate 74,969,693 downwards.
GAAAATTAGCTCATGTCCCCTAACATATCAGAAATAAATCAGAAACTATAGTAGAAATATTTCCTTACAAAATATTCTACAAGTGACTGACACAATTTTGAAGATAATCTTATATTTTCTCAGGTAATCATCTTCAAAATCCAACAATTTATCAGGCATAAAACTATTTCAATTTGCATTTATAGCTTCAAAGAACTTCATTGTTTCCTTAGGGTTAAAGAAAGATCTATCCCTTGAATCACTACAATAGTCATAAATATTCATTATATCTGTTTGGTAATTCTAAACTAAGATCTAAACTAAAATCAGATGTTTTGGCTGGAAACACATTTATTTTAAATGTTAAATATACCATTTAAGGAGGAAAGAGACCAACTTTCTCTAGTACCTCAAAACAAAAATCCCTTCTAAAAATTGAAATACTACTCAGTTTTAGAAATGTGCTTACTAAATACATAATGCCTATCAAGTGCATATACTTCTATTAAAGAAACTCTTAATTTTAAAGAAGTCCTATTTCTGCCAACAAGACTTTTACGAACTACATCACTGCCAAAATCATAAACCAGTTTGAATATTAATATGGTAGGCTCACGTATTACCATATGTGAGCAATTTGTTCCAGGACTCTTTGCATGATACAATTTTTGCATAATATATGGAACGCTTCCTCCCAGCTGACATGCCACTGAAAGCTGAAAATACTGTACATTACACAGTCAAAATACCACCACCCCACGGCTGCTCTGTGGACAGAACAGTAGCTGAAGGTGGGGGGGGGGGGGTGAGAGGTAGGGAGAGAGAGTATTAATAATAATAACCTGCAGCCAAGTTCTGCATCCTAACTGACGCTTCCCACAATTTCATATATAGGAAATGTCAGAGACCAAAACAGGGATCTCTTTCATATAAGCCATAAGCTCTAGGAACGAGTTACAACACTGTTCATAAATGGGTTGTTATAAGTTTTTGCGGGCTACATGGCCATGTTCTAGAGCAGGGGCCCTCAAACTTTTTAAACAGAGGGCCAGGTCACAGTCCCTCAAACTGTTGGAGGGCCGGATTATAATTTGAACAAAAAAACATGAATGAATGAATTCCTATGCATACTGCACATATCTTATTTGTAGTACAAAAAACAATACAATAATTAAAATGAAGAATAATTTTAACAAACATAAACTTATTAGTATTTAAATGAGAAGTGTGGACCTGCTTTTGGCTGATGAGATAGGATTATTGTTGTTGTTGTTGTTGTTGTGTACTTTTAACTCATTTCAGACTTAGGTTGACCCTGAGCCAGGTAAATGACCTTGGAGGGCCGTATCCGGCCCCCGGGCCTTAGTTTGAGGACCCCTGTTCTAGAGGCATTCTCTCCTGGCGTTTCGCCTGCATCTATGGCAAGCATCCTCAAAGGTAGTGAGGTCTGTTGGAACTAGGAAAAAGGATTTATATATCTGTGGAATGACCAGGGTGGGACAAAGGACTCTTGTCTGCTGGAGCTAGGTGTGAATGTTTCAACTGACCACCTTGATTAGCATTTGATGGCCTGGCAGTGTCTGGAGCAATCTTTTGTTGAGAGGTGTCCCTAATTGTTTCCTCTCTGTTGTTTTGCTGTTGTAATTTTAGAGTTTTTTAATACTGGGTGATGGTTGGAGTTTTTATGTAGATATCTATCTGTGTGTGTGTGTTTTCTGTAAATAGTGTGACCCAATTGTTGATCTGGCACTGCCAGGCCATCAAATGCTAATCAAGGTGGTCACAGATATATAAACCCTCTTTCCTAGTTCCAACAGATCTCACAACTCTGAGGATGCTTGCCATAGATGCAGGCGAAAGGTCGAGAGAGAATGCCTCTAGAACATGGCCATATAGCCCAAAAAAACCTACAACAACCGACTGTTCATAAAATTCCTCACTATATTGTAATGCGGATGGCATAAAAACTTAAATTATTATTGTGACTGAAGACATCACACCATGTGATACATATGGTATGTCTATCCCCAGAATAAATGTTTTACAGGTCTCCAAGATATCTCATCCTCTCTTGACATAATCCACACACTTCAAACATATTCCTATTATAGTCTTCAAGTTGAGTGATCAGATAACAATAAACATCAAGTCTCAGACAAATAAAAATATATCAGTATGCATTTAGTCTTCACTTTCAGATTTGATATGTATTTTCAAGAACATTTTTTCATGCTTGAATTAGTTATGGTGCAGAATTTAAACACAAAATTCCATTAAGAAAATAGTCCTTACACCTGCCCCACCCATGTAGATGTGGAAAGTGTCTTACTTTGGTTGTGCCAAGCAACCCGGTGCTATAATATTGCAACTGGCATCATCACTCTGAAGGCTTGTGAGTTCCAGCATGCTGACTATAACGTCATTCATATGACCCTGAAGTTTAGGAAGCACAGAGAGAATCTTCTCTGCTAAGTTGTCACCGTGATGAGCGACTGTTCCTGGAAAAGGAAAAAGATCAACTCAAAGGGTATTCACAACCAGTAACATTGGATAACAGTATATTTAAAAAGAATATCTGATCAATCTCAACATTAGGAAGAAAAATAATTTTACATATTGGTTCTTTGAATTTTTTTTAAAGAAATAGCCTACTACTGCTAATGACATCAAATTCAAGAAAATACTTGTGCTACTACCTCCACCACCTCTAAGAAGGACCTAAAAATGAAAACAAGGTTGCATGTAACTGTCTAAAACATTGCCTGCAAGCATTTTTTATGTCAGGAACAACTTGAGAAACTTCTGGTGTGAGAAAATTGGCTGTCTGCAAGGACGTTGCCCAGAGGATGCCCAGATGTTTGATGTTTTACCATCCTTGTGGGAGGCTTCTCTCATGTTTCCGCATGGGGATCTGGAACTGACAGAAGGAGCTCAACCTGCTCTCCCTGGATTCGAACAGCTGACCTATCGGTCAGCAGTCCTGCCGGCACAAGGGTTTAACCCATTGTGCCACCAGGGGCTCCTGCAACCTGCATGAGTCCCAGATCTACTCTCTGACCTTGTTAGTCCCACCTACTATAAATGTCACTGCAATTCAAACCACGAAATTATAGGAGTTGTAGTTTTACAAAATCTTTAACCTTTTCTGTCAAATAGTACTCATGCTTCACTAAACTGCAGCTCCTCTGATGCAATTGCATTGAGTCATGACAATTAAAGTAATGTCAAATTGTACTAAAATGACAGTATAGATGCACCTTAAGATATCAAGATTCAGCTCTCTCCTTGGCCAATGTAGATCAGCAAGTGCTGAATGGCCACATACAAAAAGTCATTGTTGCCTCCTAACTCATAAATCTCCTTCTTCCACTGCAGTAAAGAAAATTAAAACTGTGCGCTGATTTAGGCATGAACAGAGAATGGGCCATAACATCCCAAAATGCTCCAGACAGGTAGACACAAGCAAGTATGTTGAAGTCACTCAGAAATACTATTCTTGAAGTTGTTTACATGACCTCAAGCTAGCTCTGCAGGAAGATGGTTAGGCAATCTTTGCACGTGTCACAATAATCCTAAAATGCAATAAAATATTGCTTTCCTTTATATCCTGCTGACAGCAATGATCATCTAATTCAGTTGAGGTTTCTTGGCCTTTGGACACTTAGGTAAACTCACAATCATTCTGGAGGCCAGGCTGGCTGTCCTTCAGTTTGTGGATTTGCCTAAGTGCCTGAAAGTCAAGAAACCTCAACTGAACTTGATGGTCACAGTTCTAGACTGGGACTGAAATATCCCTCGTTAGTCTCCAAGTCCATATCCTGAAGTCAAAACTATTTAAACTGCAGAATCAATAATCAATAACAGCAGTATGGTTTCAATGCACACAACAAAGCAACCACCATCCAAGCACCTGTGGTTGCTCTGCACTTAGAAAGGCTAGAATACATGGGTTTTTGGTTATAAGAAGATCTTTGGGTATCTGTTGTGCTTTCTCAATAATACAATCAGGGTGAGAACTCTCAGTTCCCTGTGCTGACAAATGTTTTTAAGAAATTGTTTAGTTTAGTGAGACCTTCAAGCATGGTGTCTCGAAGTTTGCCCCATTAGAGCTGGTCCAGTCCAAGTTTCTGAGATCGGCCTTGCAGGTACCTAAATGCGTTTCTAATGCCACCCTGCGACTAGAGACGGGTTTTATGAGAATGGAGGCCAGGGTGTGGGTGGCCATACTTAACCTCTGGCTCAGACTGTCCCGTGCACCCCTTGGCCTTGCCCCACTAACCATGGAGGATGACTTCCAATCCACATGGAAGCAGGCGGTAGCATCCAAAATCTCCTCGTTGGGATTTTCTCCAGGTCTACTATTAGCTATGGATTACAATCAAGCCAAAGCACTTATTAAACAACGTATCACAGACACAGAGCGCCAACTAGATCTGGCCTCGGCTCCAACCTTCCTTGTCAGTGAAGACAGCAGATACCTTGCCTCCCCTATGGCATATTTAACATACTTAGAGGTTCCTATTCATCGGAGGGCTTTCACCCTGGCCCGATGCCATGCTCTCCCATCAGCTGTACTCGAGGGCCGCTACCGGAAGATCCCTTTCCCAGAGAGGCTCTGCCCCTGTGACTCGGGTCATGTGGAAACAATAGAACATGTGCTCCTTCAGTGTCCGTTCTACAGGGATACCCGTGCCAGGCTTATCTTACCCTTGATAGACAAGCACCCAGGCCATTCAGGACAATTTTATACCTCCCTGCTACTTGCGGATACTAATTCAGCTACAACCTACAATGTCGCAAAGTTTTGTGCAGCAACATACAAAATCCGCCAGGGAATGACTAGTTCCAAAAGTCAACTGTGTGTCCAGTAATCTTCTTCCCTGAATCTACAATTTGGTGATGGATCTGGGCATTGTATGTTTTTACCCTGTTTCCCCTTCTGCTCCCTCACCCATATTGTGTTTTTAGTAGTTGTATTTATATTTTTAATGTACCAAACATGCCAGGGTTGTATGGAAACGTGACACTATTTCCTGTGCTGGTCAATGACCGAAATAAATGTTTTTGATTTTTTTTTATTTGGTGTCTCGAAGAAGACAGCTACTTTCAATACCATGTATTTTTGTATACAGTACTATCCAACATGCCATCTACTTTCGGAAGGATGCAGGACACCCATGAAAATGGGGGGAAAAACATATTTTTCAAAATTTGCAAGAACACTTCTCCAGGAATCTCTTTATGCACAACTTTCATCAGAGACTTGCAACAAAATCGCACTAGAGGATCTAATGCCTAGAGAAGTAGTTTCTGAAGGAATTTTAGGTCCTGGGTAACACTACAAAGTCAACTCCTGCTAGAGATTTACTATAGACCTCACCTCTGAGGATGCTTGCCATAGATGCAGGCGAAACGTCAGGAGAAATGCCTCTAGAACATGGCCATATAGCCCGAAAAAACCCACAAGAACTGAGTGATTCCAGCCATGAAAGCCTTCAACAATACATTTACTATAGAGTTGTGCTAGAGATTTTTATTCATTAATCAAATCAACGAATAATTAAATCCAAAATAGTTAAACCTGGAAATGTGTAGAGGCAATTGTAATTTCAAACAGCAGATTATAATCTCCAAAGATCAGGATTCTTACCTGTCAGATCTAAAGTTCTGTCCACAAAGATGAGAGAAGCTTTATTTTGTGCCATTTTCCTTCTGGCCTTTGCTTGAGAATAACTTGCCAGATCACCTGCAATGATCCTGCTCAGTGCTCCGATCGCAAAACATTCCTCCCTAACACTGAGAAACTCGAATAAGCTGTTTAAATCAGAAACCAACGACCTGATCTCAAGCTGCAGCTCTGAAGACAGGGACGAGAAGTCAACATCAGTCAAGTGAGCAAATTTCTTCTTCTCTGGCCTAGTACTATTGATCTGCGACAAATCTTGACCCATTAAGGGGAAAAGGCATGAAAAGGAAGGTGCTACCAAGAGGTGTGGCGAGATGGGTGCCAAGAATAAGGAAGCGTACTGCACCTCTGCCGTGTAGTTCATGTTGCCCATCCACTGGCAGAGCTTTTCTTCAAATTGCTCAAAGACCACCTGGTTACCACCTTCAGCCTCGGCGCTGCTGGGGGCTCCATGGGCCTGCAAGTGCACGGCGTGGTTGACCGCTGTGAAAACCACACAGTACTGGAAGTTGCTGAGACTCACAATGTCACGGATAACATCCACGGTTCGGCCTTTCAGCAAGGTGCTAACCACAAAAACTGCCTTGGGTTGCTCCGCATGGCCTGACTCAAAGCTGGAGAACTCCTTGACATTGAGCGCTCCAGCTTGGAAGAGCTGTCCTACTCCGCCACAGGCCCAATGGAGGCTCTCGGCACAAGGGGAGTCCATGAACACAACCGCCCGCTTGACCTTGGCAAAGACCTGCTCCCAAGCATGATGGCAGAAGGAGAGCAATCCAGCAGGTGAGGCAGCAAGGGAGGAGGCTGAAGACATCTTAGGAGGAGAAGGAAGGGGAAGGAAAAGCACAGGAAGAAGAGGAGGACGAGAAGAAAGAAGAACAGAGAGGTCAAGGAAGAAGAAGGGAAAAAATAAGAGGAAGAGGAAGGAGGTACAACAGGAAGAAGAGGAGAGGAAGGAAAGAAGAGGAAGAACAGCAAAGTGGAAGAAGAAGAGGAGGAGAAGGAGGCAGCAGGAGGATCAACAGAAAGAAGAGGAGGAGGAAGAAAAAGGACAGGGAGGTGGAAGAAGAAGAAGGAACAACAGGAAGAAGAAGAGGAGGAGGAAGAAAAAGAACAGGGAAGTGGAGGAAGTAGAAGAGGAAGGAGGAGGAGGAACAACAGGAAGAAGAGGAGGAGGAGGAAGAAAAAGAACAGGGAGGTGGAGGAAGAAGAGGAGGAGGAAGGAGGAGGTACAGCAGGAAGAAGAGGAGGAGAGGAAGGGAAGAAGAGGAAGAACAGCAAAGTGGAGCGAGAAGAAGAGGAGGAAGAAGAGGCAGGAAGAGGAGCAGCAGAAAGGAGGAGGAAGAAAAAGAACAAGGAAGTGGAGGAAGAAGAGGAAGGAGGAGGAACAACAACAGGAAGAAGAGGGGGAGGAGGTAGAAAAAGAACAGGGAAGTGGAGGAAGAAGAAGAGGAAGGAGGAACAACAACAATAGGAAGAAGAGGAGGAAGAAAAAACAGAGAGGTGGAGGAAGAAGAGGAGGAGGAAGGAGGAGGTACAACAGGAAGAAGAGGAGGAGAGGAAGGGAAGAGGAAGAACAGCAAAGTGGAGAGAGAAGGAAGAAGAGACAGGAGGAGGAACCACAGGAGGAAGAGGAGGAAAGAGGAAAAAGAACAGGGAGGTGGAGGAAGAAGAGAAGGAAGAAGAAGAACAGAAAGAGAAGGAGGAAAAGGAAGAATAAGGAGGTGGAAGAAGACGAGGAGGAAGGAGGAGGTGCAACAAGAAGAGAATGAGGAAGATCAGGAAGGAAGAGCAGAAAGAGAAGAGCTCAAGATGTCCTTGCCTTCCTCCAAGCCTCAGGAAGATGTACCATCAAGAGGGCCAAGGAGAAGGAAACCTTTTTATTCACGTTGAAGGGAGTTTGGCGAAGGAGGGGGAGAATTCACCACAAACAGACGGAAAACCCCGTCACTCATTCAGGAAGAGACCCAGCAGCACTCTTCTGCCAGCATCACCAGCCCCACTCCTCTCCCATGCCTACTTCCAGGGCTGGCGCGGGAAGGTGACGTTATTTGGCAGCGCCCGACGCCGATTGGTGGCTGAGGGCAGCCAGAACGCGGAAGTCAACGTGGGATGTTTGCAGCCTCTCTGATTGGTCGCTTTGGAGGGCGCCGCTGCCAGCTGAGGAGGGAATAATCTGAGTTGTTGAATTAATGCAGTTTGACTCCACTTTAACTCCCATGGCTCAAGGCTAGTGAATCCTGGGAGCTGAAGTCTTACAAGATCTTTAGCCTTCTCTGCCAAAGAGCGCTGGTGCCTCACCAAACTACAACTCCCATGATTTCCTTAGCAATGAGCCATGGCAATTAGTGGGATCAAACTGCTTTCATTTTTCAGTGTAGATCCCAACCCTCAATTGCCCTGTTTTCTCTCAATGCCCCCCCCCCGTATTTTGGAATATCTGCATTCACCTTTACATACATGTTATATATTATGTATAAGTCTGAATGTAATTCTATTTACAATCATTTGGAATAGTTATGTGCTTGAAATGTGGAGGCTCCTTTGGAAGCTTTTAAACAGGCTGGATGGCCATCTGTTGGGGGGTGCTCGGAATTCAATTTTCCTGCTTCTTGGCAGGGGGATGGACTAGATGGCCCACGAGGTGTCTTCCAACTCTATGATTCTATGAAAAGTGCCACTGTTTCAGCCACCCAAGTCAACAGTTTTGGATTATGAAGTATTTTGTGAATTCTGGCAAAGGGATGCTAACCTGTCAGGCCCGTAGCCAGGATTTCGTTTCGGGGGGGGGGGGGGCTGAGTTTCGGGGGGGGCTGAGTCTGAGTGAAAGAGGGTCTACCCTAGCAAACCTTTTGTATCGTTACCCCAATACCCCCATGCATATGGGATATATTGAATATGGTGATCAGATCATGATATGAATAAACATAACAGTTTAAATAATGCACCAGTAAGGCCTTTTCGCGAGCCACCCTGAGAATTTCAGGGAGGCTGAAGCCCCCCGCCCCCCACCCGGCTACATGCCTGTAACCTGTATTGGAATTAATGCTGTGAAAGACAAAGCAGGATTCCCAGTTAGTTTATTGTAATCCTGTAAACACTTACTTACTTAGGCGATCCCTCATTGTCTGAATAGGATAGTCTTCCAAGATCAGTGTACTGGTAGTGGGTCCATAGGTGACTGTGGATCTCTGTTCTTGATCTGCATGTTCTCCCGCAGTGAGGGCATTGGTTTCCAGGTGGAAGGCGGCTCCAATCAAGGCTTGACGCGCCTTCCTCTTGGCACAAAGGCGACAATTTTTATGCTTATATTTTGTTTTGTTAATCTTATCATTATGTTGTTTTTACTTTGTATGTTTTGTGATGTTACCTGGGAACCGCTCTCAGTCCCCTCAGGAAGATGGAGCAGTATATAAATAAAGTTTTATTATTATTATTATTATTATTATTATTATATTGGCACATTTCTCTCTTTCGCCCTCCATTTGTGCCTCTTCAAATTCTACAAAATTAAGATTTACTTTTGCAAAGTTGGATGGGTACTTCAAAAGGTGCTTGTACTGATTGGTATTTATGCATTTTATATAGTGAAAGGACCAAGGCAGTGACATCTCCGGCCCACCCTGTTTGGGTATCAGCCAGCACACCAACGACTTAAATCAAGAAATAGTTTTCTAAGATCTACTTGCTGGAACACCTCAGCAAGCAAGAGTCCAAAAGTGGCAGGCTCAAACCCAGAACCTCAATCAGTGGCTGATACCAAATGAGAGACTCCCTCCTAGGCACACAGAAAACTGGGCGACTTGGAAGGCGCTGAACAGACTGCGCTCTGGCACCACGAGATGCAGAGCCAACCTTAAGAAATGGGGCTACAAAGTGGAATCCATGACATGTGAGTGTGGAGAAGAGCAAACCACCTACTGCAATGCAACCTGAGCCCTGCCACAGGGCTGCAATGCAACCTGAGCCCTGCCTTGCAGCAACACCAGAGGCATTCCAAGTATCCAGCTACTGGTCAAAGGACATTTAATAGAATACCAAGCCTGCAAACTTTGTGTTTTGGTTTGTTTGTTTGTTTGTTTTTAATGCAGTACAACCGTTTGGTTCACTCCTGACACAATAAATAAATAAATAAATAAATAAATTTTAATATATTTTAATGATTTAATGGTTTCAATTATTTTTAATACTCCTATGTAGTTCTATTTCAATGCTTACATATTTTTCATTTTAAATTATACATTTTAATTTTTTAACATAATTAGCCGCTTTCTCTTTTTTAAGAGAGAAAGGGAATGATATTATTATTATTATTATTATTATTATTATTATTATTATTAGATCTGTGATAAACCAGAATACTTAATACGACTCAACTTTGTTTCATGTAATGGTTCAGCCTTGGAACAACAATATGGGATGTGATAATACAGAGATGTAAGTATATGCAGAATATCTTCATCCCAAGCAACACTTATGCACCTGGAAGCATTGCAGGATAAAGGGTGTGATTCCTAAGCAAGGCTGCATTTTAGTCCCTCTTATTTTACAAGTTTAGTTTATTAAGAAATTGACTTTCTGCTTCAAATTTAGCGAGCAGTGTGAGAAACTGAAGACCCTGAGGAATTAAGGAACAGAAGACAGCACTACAAAGAAGGCACTTTCCTTATGAGAGGTTGTGAAGGTAAATATTTAAAAGGAAATGGAAGGAGAGGAGGGAGGTTTAAACTAAGAGTGGACATTTATAGTTTATAAAAAAGGAAACAAAATGTACTCAGGTAACTTGTATGCTTCAATAGTGAGCCATATTAAAAGGCAGTTGATGTGTACAAAATTGGCATTTAAGTGTCTCAACCTTTGAAAATGCTAGTGTGTATATATATATATATATATATTTACGACATGTATATGCCGCCCTTCTCACCCCAAAGGGGACTCAGAGCGGCTTACAAGGTATATATACATACAATATATTATTAACATAGTACAATATCAGTTTTAAATATTGCTATATTGCACTATATCAGTTATACTGTAATATTATTAGTAATATTACATGTAATATAAATATATAATTATAATATCATATTATTATTACTAGTATTATATTGCATTACATTACAATATTATAAATATTATATATATATATACAATATATTATATTTTATTATATTATAACATATTATTAGAATAGCACAGGAGACAAGATATATAGAAGACACTTTCAAAGTACAGGCAGTCCCTGAGTTACAAACATCTGATTTACAAATGACTCATAGTTAAGAACAGGGGTAAGACAACAGGAAGTGAGAGAAATCTATCTCTTGGAAAGGAAATTCACTTCTGAAAGAGTTATTATGCGGAACGGGTATCTCCACTGAAGATTTATCACCAATCCTTGTTTCATCAACAAACCAAATTTTTCAAAATCCAGTTTTCATAGTAACAGAAAGTGAGGTGAAATCCGAACAGAAGCAGACAGCAAAACAAACAGCACAAGGGTGTTAACTCTTCCCTATGATATCCAAACATAATACTGTATGTGTGTATGTATGGAGTTACATTCTAAAAATGTACCTGTTCCAACTTACAAACAAATTCAACAAATCTAATCTGTATTTTAATTTATTTTAATGTATTAATGTATTTGATATTAATATGTTTTAGCTTATTTGTGTATGAATTTCCTGTTGTTAGCCGGCCTGATTCCCATGTTTTTTTAAAATGTCAGAACCAATTAGGAAATAACAACAACAAACTTTATTTATAACCCGCCACCATCTCCCCAAAGGGGACTCTGGGCGAGTAACATGAGCCCAAGCCCAAAAATATAAAAGCTCTAAATAAATAAATAAACAATAAACTCCAGAACAAAACTACAGAACCTATCTTGTTCATAACTTGGGGTCTGCCTGTAAATCTAGACTGAAAAAAATGTTTTGAGTAAATCTACTGTTCATGCTCGGTTTCACGTATGTTCCTCAAATACTGATTTCTCCACCTTCCTGACAATGTGGTTGTGGAATAATTGGGTTTTGTTTCATACACAAGCTGAGTCTGAGACACTTCCATGGTCTTTAGCTTCACTGAAATAAGACGGCCATTGTGTATTAATTATTTATGAATAAAAGGATAAAATCTAGCTGTTTTACTCCAGAAACTTCATCTTTGTGGCTGACACAAACTTTGAATTGGTTGAGACGCGATGAGATATTCATTGAAAAACTAGAGCAAAAGGTGCTGCAGGATGTCCCACAAAAACTTTTAAAATTAACCTTTTCCATGTTTTTTATGTCAGAACCAATTAGGAAATAACAACAACAACAACAACAACAACAACAAACTTTATTTATAACCCGCCAACATCTCTCCAAAGAGGACTCTGGGTGACTAATTAATACAGCATAATTAGTCACAAAGCAACAAAAATACGTTCCAACAGAATATATAAAATAAACAAAATAAAATGAACAATGCAAAATAACAGTAAAAATTAAACACAAAGGACAGGCCAGATGCATGAGATAAAATGTTAAAACATTAAAACCCTGGGTGTGATAGGAATAAAATAAATATTTATATTTGTAAGGGAGGAGCCCAAGATGAAGGAGCAGTGGGAAATGACATTTAAAACCCAGGGACAACAATAATGTTACATATGCCCCTTCCGCACTTCCCCTATAGCACAGGATCTGATCCCAGATTATCTGTTTATCGCAGGTTATCTGGCAGTGTGGACTCATATAATCCAGTTTAAAGCAGAAAATCTGGGATCAGATCCTGGAATAAAGAGCAGTGTGGAAGGGCCCATAATCTGCTTTGAACTAGATTATATGGCAGTGTAGACTCAAGACCCTTCCACATAGTCATATAACCCAGAATATCAAGGCAGACTAACCCACAATGTCTGGAATATCTGAGTCCACACTGCCATATATCCCAGTTCAAAGCAGATGTGGGATTTAATTCAGCTGTGTGTAAGGAGCCCCGAATCATATAATAATAATAATAATAATAATAATAATAATAATCCTTTATTTATACCCCACTACCATCTCCCGAAGGATTCGGTGCGGCTTACAAGAGGCCGAGCCCAAATCTATCTATCTATCTATCCATATAATAAAAGTCAAAGTTTGTATGCGGCGGACGTGTGGCGGTGTATGTGCCAGCATTCTGATTGGCCAGCCTGAAAGTTCCAAGATTCTGATTGGCTGCCGCTGTGGTGCTATTTGCATATGGTCTCTGATTGGCCAGCTTTACAGGAGGCCCTGGTGGAGAAAAGGGTTCATGACAGAAATTGAGACATGAGAGAAGGAAATTTGCATATGGTCTCTGGTTGGCCAGCCTCAATTCCAAGATGACAAAGAGAGGAAAGGAAAAGGCCAGGGGAGGCTGGGTCAGAAAATTACCAATACAGACCAAACTTGACACACAGAGCCCCCATGACCCACTCGACATCCCGGTGCTGTTTGAAGGAGGATGAACCATGGATGATGTGACTTCCAGTACCTTCACTCACATTCTGAGACCTCTGCAAACCTCATGCAATGACTGATCAAGACCAAACTTGGCACATAGACTCTCATGACCCACTTTACGTCCTGGTGTAATTTGGAAAAAATTGGAGATGGATGATGGGACTTGCAGTGACCTCACTCACTTTCTGAGACCACTGAGACCCTCGCCAATGACTAATCAAGACCAAACTTAGCACATGGAGCCCCAATGACCCACTCTACACCCTGGTGCAGTTTGGAGAACAGACCATGGATGATGGGACTTCAAGTACCTCCACTCCCATCCCAAGATTGCTGCAACTCTCATCTAATGACCGATCAAGACCAAACTTGGCACACACAGCCCCCATGACCCACCCTACATCCCGGTGCTGTTTGAAGGATGCATGATGGATGATAGGACTTGCAGTACGTTCACTCACTTCCTGAAACCATAGCGACACTCATTCAGAAACCAATAAAGAGCAAACTTGGAACAGAGAGCCCCCATGGCCAACTCAACATTCTGGTGAGGTTTGGTGGGGGTGTACAGACTATGGATGATGGGACATGAGTACCTCCACTCACTTCCCAAGATCTCTGAAACACTCATCTAATGACCGATCAAGACCAAACTTGGCACACAAAACCCCCATGACCCACTCTCCATCCTGGAGCAGTTTGGAGGAGGATGGACCACAGATAATGGGACTCACAGTACCTTCACTGATTTCCTGAGACAACTGCGAGTCATATAAATAACTGATAAAGACCAACCTTGATACACAATTCCTTTCTCAAATAACCCGGGCAGCACCGGGTCCCCAAGCTAGTACATCAATAAAAACCAACAACAGCAATACAAACAATAAATAAACTCATAAACAAAGCAATAAACAGTAACAATAACACCACGACGCATTAAAAACCTATGGCAGGGCCAAATGTAATAATTAAAATTTTAAAAATGCTGGGCATGACAAGGTGACCTATAACTAGGATAGGTATTTGGAGAGAGATGGAGCGAGCAAATAATCCTAGATCATTAGTAAAGTGCAATTAGGGACATGTTGCTTAGAATCATAGAGTTGGAAAAGACCTCATGGGCCATCCAGTCCAACCCCTTGCCAAGAAGCAAGAAAACTGCATTCAGAGCACCCCCTACAGATGGCCATCCAGTTCAAATGTGGATTATTTGCCTTGATATTGTGGATTATATGGTAGTGTAGAAGGGTCCATCGGCTTGAGCCAGGCCAGTTAAAAAGTGGGGTCTCAAACTGCATGAAAAGAATGCAGTTCCAGATCCCACTGAAAGGCAGCCTGAATGGGCCACTTCATGGCCAAGGGAGGGAGGATGCAAGAGCTCTCTTCTGCATGGCACGCGCAAGCGCACCTTCCCGGGCTCGAGCCTGTCCCTTGTGCGCGTGCGCGGGCCAGTCCCGTCAAGGCGCGGAAAAAGAGAGAGAGAGAGAGAGAGAGAGGTCTCCCCCGTCGTGCGTTGCGAGGTTTCTTCTTCCGTCCGGCAAGCAGCCATGGCGGCGACAGCAACAGCGGCGGCAGCAGCGGGAGGTGGCGAAGTGGAGCGAATTTCGGCCGACCTGAGTGGAGCCGGCGCTGGGGATGAGGAGGAAGAGTGGCTCTATGGCGGTACGGAGCTAAGCGAACTTGCGTGGTGTTTCCCCCTCAGCTGAGGCGCTGGCAGGACTCACTAGGCCCCGCTAGGCCGCATTTAGGCCCCGCTCTCGCCTGGCCGGGTTCTCCGTCTCAGGGAGTGGTTGTCGCAGGCCTCCGAATAATCCCGGAAGCCAAGGCCTTGGATGTATTTATATTTATCCACCCTGCACCTCAAAAAAGACCCAGCCAGGAGCCCTTTCTCCATTTAGCCGCATCTCTTCCGTCCCTTGGAAACAGGGCAGACGCATGAATATATTGTTGTTGTTTGTTTATATCCCACATTTTCATTCCACAAAGAGAACACCGGGCTCTTCCACACAGCCATATAATCCTGAAGAATAAGGTAGATAACTGGGTTATCTGAGGGCCCTTCCAGACAGGCCCTATATTCAAGATCCAATCCCAGGTTTTCTACTTTAAAAGGGATTGTATGAGTTTGCACTGCCAGATTTTTTTTTTGTCGTGTCAGGAGCGATTTGAGAAACTGCAAGTTGCTTCTGGTGTGAGAGAATTGGCCGTCTGCAATGACGTTGCCCAGGGGATGCCCAGATGCTTTGATGTTTTTACCATCCTTGTGGAAGGCTTCTCTCATGTCCCCGCAAGAGGAGCTGGAGCTGATAGAGGGAGCTCATCCACGCTCTCCCCGGATTCGAACCTGCAACCATACCTGCCAGATAATCTGGGATAAACAGAAAACCTGGGATCAGTACCTGGGTTAGTGGGCCTGTCTGGAAGACCCCCGAGTCCATGCTGCCATATATTCCAGTTCAAAGTAGAAAATGTGGGCTTTTATTCAGCTGTGTGGAAGGGGCCTGGGTTATCTGTGGCCCCTTCCACACAGCTGAATAAAGTCCAACATCTGCTTTGAACTGTGTTACATGGCAGCATGGACGCAAATAACCCAGTTCAAAGCAGATATTGTGGATTACCTGCCCTGGTATTCTGGGATATAGGGCTGTGTGGAAGGGCCCCCAATTTCTTTTCTTTCTTTTTTTTTTGCAAATAATTTTTATTAGTAGTTTAACAGAAAACATAACAATATATTTAATAACAATAACAATATATAAAATAACATAACAATATCTAATAAAACAGAAAGAAAAAGGAAAAAAGGAAAGAAAAAAATCCAAAAAAACCCCATCCATCCATCTATCTACTCTCTGTCACACATAAAATTATCAAACAGCCTCCATACCCAAAAAGGAGAGAAAAAAGAACGAGAAAAAATAGTTAGGGCCCCCAATTTCAAAGCAGGTATTATGTGATTTTGTTCAGGACCCTTCCACACTGCCATATAACCCAGAATATCAAGACAGATAATCCACAATATCTGCTTCGAACTGGATTATCTGAGTCCACATTGCCATATAATACAGTTCAGTGTCGGTTTTATACAGCTGTGTGGAAGGGGTCTTGGTCCTATTATGAACTCTTCCCTGTGGCCACATTATTTTTATATTTATTTAAACCCCGCTTTATCTCCACCAAAGGGGACTCAAAGCAGCCTAACATCAAAGCATCAACCATTTAAAATATATAAGTATATAGGTATTAAGACAGGATTAAATATGAACAGTAATTTTTAAATCCCCAGTTAAAACCATTTACACAAATATAAATCTAAAAACCACAACACCCCCTGGCTAGATCTTAAACGTCTGCATCTTTAAAAAGTTTTAGCCTGCCGGTGGAAGGACAGCAGGGAGGGGGCCATTGTGGCCTCCCTGGGTAGGGAGTTCCAGAGTCGGGGCAGCCACCAAAAAGGCGCTCTCTCTCGTTCTTACCAATTGAGCTTGAGGTGCAGTTGGGAATGAAAGAAGGGCCTCTCGTGAATATCTTAGGGCCCTGGCGGGTTTGTACAAGGGGATGTGGTCAGCCAAATAGCCTGGACCTGAACCATCTGGGCTTTTAAGATCATAACCAACATTTTGAATTGTGCTCGGAAACAGACTGGCAGCCAGTAGAGCTGCTGCAACAGGGGTGTTGTTCTCTCCCTGTAGCCATCCCCAGTGAACAACCTGCTGCAGCTCTTTGGATCTGCTGAAGTTTCTGAGTACACTTCAGAGGCAGCCCCACTTAGAGCCTGTTACAGTAATCCAGACAGGATGTAACTAAGGCATGTACCACCATGGCCAAATCTTGCTTCTCAAGGAATGGGCACAGTTGACACACAAGTTTTAATTGTGCAAAGACCCTCCTGGCTACCACAGAGGTTCAGCACCGAGTCTAGGAGGACCCCAAATTGTGAACCTGTGTCTTCAGTGGAAGTGAAGCCCCACTCAGCACAGGCTGAATCCCTTTTCCCACAATATCTGCTTTGAACTAGGTTATCTGAGTCCACACTCAGATAATGTGGGATTTCCTGCCTTGATATTCTGGGCTATAAGCTTGTGTGGAAGGGCCCTCAGATTATACAGTTCAAAGCAGATATTGTAGGGCCGTTCCACACTGCCATATATTCCAGTTCAAAGCAGATAATATGGGGGTTTCTGACTTGATATTCTGGAATATAGGGCTGAGTGGAAGGGCCCATAGATTATCTACCCTGATATTCTAGGTTATATGGCGCTGTGGCCCATAGTCTTCACTTGCAGATGGTTCTGCGTGCACCAGCTTTGTCTCAGGCACAAACATGTTTAAAATATTGAGTATAAAATTACCATCTGTGGGTATATAAGGTGTATAGGAAACAAATGAATTTCCTGTTTAGACTTGGGTCCTGTCTCCAAGATAACTCGTATATGCTATTATTACAAATTTTGGAGCACTTCTGGTCCCAAAAATTTCAGAGAAGGCATATTCCATTTTAGAGAAACAGGTCAATGCAGGACAAATTTCTGATTTAGTAGCTCCTTTTATTTTCTCCTCCCACATCTTTCCCAGCACTTTAGTTTTATTAATCTACTTCCTGTGTTGTCAAAGGCTTTCATGGCTGGAATCACTGGGTTGCTGTGAGTTTTTTGGTCTGTTGCCTCATTTCCAACAGACTTTTAAACAAACCTCTGAGGATGCTTGCCACAAATGCAGGTGAAACATCAGGAGAGAATTGTTCTATAATATGGCCCTACATCTTGAAAAACTCAAAGTAACCCAATCTACTTCCTGTTTCTCTAGAAACTACTGATAGTGACTTCAAGCATATAATGTGTATACCTCCTTGCTGAGATAAACTACTAAGTGTGCAAACTGTCCTGGTCTTTTTGTGACTGGGAGTTACTGTCATTTTTATATGTCAGTTGCTTGTGTTATGTCTTAAAGAATGCAAACACAATATGGGCATGTTTGACGTTGGCAGGGAGTTAAGATACAAAGGGAATATGGTAAGGAAATTGATCTCAACAGGATAGGAATGTAGGTTCCATCAAGTTAAATAGTATTTAAGGACAGGGATTAGGCATCCCCCAAAAATTGGGAGTTGTTGCAGGTAGTATCTGCATATGTAAACGTATAATGGACAGTAATCCTGTAGTCCACTGAAGTATTTACATTTGTTATTTATCTTTCCATATTTGGAGTACTGTAGATGCCTCTTGTGACAACTATGTAGACTAGTGAGATTATTTTTTACTAATTCCCAAAGTAGAAGAATGTAATTCAGGAACATTTGGACATGTGTGATCTTCAATGAAGATTGAAAGAAGATCAATGTGCAGGCAGACACTCCGCCCCCAGAACTCATCACTGTGTATGCTTATATCACAAGTGATAAGTTATATGAACTGACTGGTACAGTGCCAGTACCGAGCAGAAATCTTGTTCATTTAAAGAGGCAAAAATATGTGGGTGTGGAAGATCCCAAATTGTTTATAGGTCCTCTTTGCATAGTGACTAAAAATAGAAGAAGCACAATGTCATAGCAGCTTGCTCCATATTAAGGCTTTCAGCAGAGAAGGGGAAATTGTGCTGGATGTTGTACCAGTCCTGGAGATTTGGTTTAAACAGAGTCACCAAAGGCCTGGCTGTACTCTTCTGATGCTGAACGTAATCTATAGCCATCATGTGAATTGCATCAGTATATACAAATATCTACGACCCTAATCCTCTACCATTATGTAGAAAAATACTATTAAAGGTAATAATTCTTAGAGGCATCTCCGGATTTTAAATAGCTCGTAGGCCATTTTGTGAAAGATTTTGGAATAGGTGTTTTACATACTTTGCTCATGGGGTAGGTCTTAAATTTTGTGTGGTGTAAAATGTACTAATTTCCGCAGGCTAATGAGAAGCATAGTCAACAGGGTTTGTGGCGGGATCCATTCCTGAGCAGGAGAAAGGCTTGTGTCCTGCTTTCTCCATTTACTCCTTAAACTGGCTGTGGATAGCTGGGAAACCCTCCTGGGATGGTTATTTGGCAATTGTAAGGGCTGTAGCATGGAAGAAACATGAATGAAAGAAAGTTCCATCATTCCATAATTTAAGACAAAATGTTTTCTGGGCCTGAAGGGAGAAAGCTTTTCCTGTTCATTTTATGTATGTGATGTTGATTTTGAAAGCACAGAAGCTCTAGCAGGAAAGAAAGAAAGTGATGTTAACTTTGATATAGGATTCCTTGTGTTTGGAGAAATTATGCTTTCTTACAGCATATCGCTAATAATGTAATGGGAAGGACATTTAGGAAGTAATTTGGTTTCCATCTATGTTACTTGAAAATTATTTGCTTAGTTAAATTTTGCCAGTCTTTCTTAGCAAAAAAAAAAAAGTTAATTTATGAATATATAAGTGTAATTTTGGTTTAGAATCTCAAGTCATGTGAGGGACGTCTTCCATTTTTATAGAACTTATAAATATGTCAAAAATCTCTAAAATATAAATATGAATGCATCAAACCCCAATAACGTGGTTATAGAATTCTGCTGATGTATATTGGCAACTAACTAGGAGCCCCCTGTGATGCAGTGGGTTAAACCCTTGTACCAGCAGGACTGAAGATCGGGACATGAGAGGAGCCTCCCACAAGTTTAGGAAAACATCAAACATCCAGGCGTTCCCTGGGCAACGTCCTTGCAGTTTCTCAAGTCGCTCCTGACACGGGAAAAAAAACAACCCCTAGAACCAGAGCTTCTTCATTATTTTGGACAAATCTTGATTGCTATACTTTTGACTACATATAAATCCACTTTTATGTGAATTAAAAGTGTGTAATAAGCCACATCTGTGGACAATGCTCTTTAGTATTCTTTTGACAGGAGCATTCCATTTATGAGAGCAGGACCAATAAAACAGTAGTTATCCCAAATTACACTAGGATTGCACACTAGTTTGAGAAATAGAACCAAAATGGGAGATGGATGCATTTGTAAAGTAAAAGCTTAAAGTTTATGAGGGATTCTCTCAAATGCCATTGTAGTCAGAATTTTGAGATGATATTATTGTTTTTAATAGATGAGAATGAAGAGGAGAGGCCAGAGGAAGCACCTGTCAGGTTGGTATTCTATAACTTACCAATCTTTGCATCATTGAGTATCAAATGTGTTGATAATAAATTCATGTAAATTTGGGGAATTGGTTGGGCTATATAAATGTTTGTCCAATTAAAACATTTTGGTGTTCCTAAGTAGCTAGGTAGCATATACAGCATTTGGGTTTTGGGCACAAAACAGTTGGAATTCCCATTCAACTTTGGAAATCTACTGAGTTGCCTTGGGTAAGTCACTAAGCCTCAGAAGAAAGCAAAGGCAACCCTCACCCTTGAACAAATCGTGCCAAGAAAATCCCATAATGGGATCACCTTGGGGTTACTATATGTTGGAAACAACCTGAAAGTGAAAAACAATAGAATAATTAACTTGTGTTATAATTGAAACATATTATTTATTTATTTATTTATTTATGCATTTCTACCCTGCCTTTCTCACCCCGGAGGAGACTCAAAGCAACTTTACATACAGGCAACAATTCGATGCCCTAAAACACAATGTACACTTAAATAAATATTAAAATAGAATTTGACAAACATATACAATATTTTCCAACTTGAAATCAGCTATGAACAGCAGACTACCCTTTAGTGAGTGATACATTTCTGTGAAAAATACGAAGGGAAGCTCTAGTTGTTAATGATCCAGATAACTTTTCCTTTTGTAAGCTGAATAGTAAAACAGTAACACAACAAGTAATGATCTTCAATGCCTCTAACAAGCAAGAGTAAAACGAATGGAATAAAGGTATAACAATTCTACTTGACTACTCAGTTTCCATAAATATTAGTTTTGTTACAAGCATGTCTTGTGTACTAACAACATCAGGTGTAATTTTAATCCAGATAATATCCAGTAATTACTTTCTATGATTTTATTTTCAAGCGCTCAACCTACTTCTGGAAATGAAGAAGAAACAGTAGCTGAAAATGGTGTAGTGAAAACGGTAATAATATTTTTAAAATTAACATTTCACAAAATGAGGGTTTTAAAAAAAAGTTTTGATCAAACTTTTTGTGGTAGCTATTGAACTTTAGTCAGTGGCTTTCATCACAGTGTGATAACCTGTAATCTATGCATTCAGTTAAGCAAGATACTATATGATTTTAAAAGATTTTTAAAAAGATTACATAGCAACGGTAATAAGATAACACCCATGCCTGTTTGTTGAATTGTGAATAGTGTTCTCACAAGATAATATTTAGTCTTTTCCCGAACAACTATATTTCTGGTCCAAATTGCATCCCCTCCATCTGTTACTTTTTTCCCTCTTTTGCATCAGGTTTAGGCATGTATCTATCTACGCTTAAAATCCCTCAAATGGGGAAGCAGAGTGTTATGATGCCATTTAGAACAAGGACAGGGTTTGTAGGGTGCAAAGAGCTACATTCTGTACACTTACTGTGTTCAGAATGGGCACAAGTGATGATATTGTACACAAAAGGTTTCTTTTCATACCTATTTCAAGTTTGTGGCAGTCACTTAATTGGGTATATTTCATGATAATTATATTTCCTTTGTAGAAAGTTACAGAAGCCGAGGATGATAGTGACAGTGATAGTGATGATGATGAAGATGATGTTCAAGTCACTATAGGAGATATTAAAACAGGAGCTCCACAATATGGGTAAGTTGCCTGCTGGTGAAACATTTGTGTTTCAGGACACAGTGACTCAGACTGGTGTTGAGGCAATATTTTATTTCAAGCAAGGAAAAATGTGTATTGGAAGATAGCTGTTGTAGATAATCAGCTTCTCTGTTTTCATCTTTCTGGGCATCTGTGCAAATGAATATATCTAGGAATAGGAACACCAGTAACATTTTTAGTGGATTCCAGTCTTTCTAAGCCTTTGGCTCCCAAATTAGGTTTGACTAACATCTCTCATCCCTCCAGTGTGACCAGTGGACTGGGATGCTGGTCTCTCTAGCCCAACAGCACATTGGGAAGGGTTGGACTAGCCATGTATGTGGAACTTCATGTCAGCCTTTCATAATGGGAGACATATAAAATGTCAAATACTGTAGAATCTTCCTTGCAAACTTCACATTTTCCCCAAGTTCATGACATTAAAAATTCCATCTAATTATAGACAATAAAGCTCTCAGCCACTAATCATTTTAAAAAGTAGTCTTGAGAAGGTAATGTGTTGGCTTATTTTGGAAGTACATAGTGCAATTTCTAGAACTCTAGATTTTATTTGGAATTACACAGCACTGTAATTCTTTAACAGGCCTACCCAGTCAATGTTAATGTCAAGACCCAGAATCCTCAAGAACGCCAAACACAATACTACAACAGTTAACTTGTGATTTTTAACCTGCATGTTATCAGTGAATTCTAACTGGGATTTTACCTGTGTGTATCTTCTTATATGTGTTCTATTACTGTTGTGTTTTATCTCTCTGTTTTAATCATGTACTCTGCCTCGAGCCACAAGGAGAGGTGGATAATAATAATAATTTCCAAACTGAAAACATTGAAGTTAAAGTCTTATCATTTTCTTCCTTTAATATATACATATTATTTTAGATATGGTGCAGCACCTGTGAATCTCAATATTAAAACAGCAGGACGATCTTATGGCTCTTCAGGTGAGTGTCTTCTAGGGTACTATGAATAGAAAAAAGATAGCAGTTCAACCAGGAAAGATTTAGAAAAATGGCCACATCTTTACCTTTAATGTATGCTTTTATCTGTTTCTATAAACACTAATATTATCCTTTTACATTCACAAGGATTCAGTTTGAATTGTAATACTGTCATTGCAGGAATCAGTCTTGCAGTAATTTTACGAAATAACCCATTTTGAGAGATGTAGCTAGTAACTCAGTGAAAGAAATATCAGAGATCTCCACTGATGCAGTTCAGTGATTAAATTTTTAACATTAAATACTCAGCTAAAATGATGTGCCAATTACTTCATATTACTCTTGCTTCTTTTTTTTCTATAGCAGGGTAATTCATTATTTCTTATTCTGTGCGGGCTCATAAGCACTAGTATACTGCTTTTGTGCAAACACTTTAATTTTGAACTCAAAATATTATGTATTTTCTTAGAATCATCTGTAATTAATATATTATCATTTCTTCTTAGGAGCAAAAGTGAAAGGAGTTGATCTTGACGCACCAGGAAGCATTAATGGTGTCCCACTATTAGAAGTTGATTTGGATTCATTTGAGGATAAACCTTGGAGAAAACCAGGTAAGGCATGTTTTTATATCATTACAGAGGATGGAAGAGTTAATCTAAATTGCAGCAAATGAGTAAAAAAGCCATTGCTAGACTTATTCGTTGATTGTTACTGTACAGAATGATATGAACACAACGTGTAAGTGAGATGGTATAGCACTGGATATCGGCTGCATCAAGGGAGGTCAAGATGAATTACGTGTCTATCCTTCTCTCACTGGCCAGTGAGGCTACAATATGAAACAACCATAAGGGTCCTCCTTCTGATTATTGCAGCTTTGCTAACAGTGGGAGGGGAGGGGAAACTTTATCCAGCTGGACCCTGAGAGACTTCCTTCTCAGGGTGCAGCTGGTGCCCAGTAGAGTAGGTTGGGGGTTGGGTCAGTTATGATAATGCCATTAGTGCCATGAATGTGACTGCACATGGGCCATGAATACAGATTAGTTATGGATGCATAACTTTGCTAGGCATCTGTGTGATTCTGAATTTTGGCCATTTGATATACTAGTGAAGCAAACAAATCATATTGTTCAAATAAATTTGAATTAAAGATGTTTAAAATAAATAACTACAGCACCCAAAGAAATTGAAGTTTCTTTTTGAACAACTACTGGAGGAATTCTGGTTTATTGCATTTTTGCTAAAGATATAATGCTTGGCCAAGTGCTTTCTCCTTTGGAACATGACTAATTCATTATTGCTAGTGGCTATAGGAAATAGAGCAGTAGAATTGTTAGACTTCTTTTTAGAATAGCTCTTTAGTGGGTTTTCACTTCCAAAACCAGCCGCTAGAAATCTTGGTGGAGGACTGGATTCTTTTCCTTCTTCTATGCCAGTTTGTTTAACTTGTAGAATGTTTGGTTCCCCCTTCTTAAGGTGCTGACCTCTCAGATTATTTCAATTATGGATTTAATGAAGACACCTGGAAAGCATACTGTGAAAAACAAAAGAGGCTACGAATGGGACTTGAAATTGTACCAAATAAAATTACGGTAATGAATACAATCACTAGTTACCAGATTACAAAAATACCTTTTCTTCTGAAGTTGATATACTGTTGCATCCAAAGTGAATGTTAGAAATTTTTGTGTGTTGAAAAGTTCATACCCTTCCTTCTTGTTACTGTCATCCAGCAATTGTGCTCCATTTCTTTGTTGGCCTTTGTGTTAATAGTATAGAACCATCAAGCTACAACTAGCTTGTAATCTGTTGTTAGTTGTAATGTAGCCCATTGGTCCATAATGTGGTGTTTTAATGGGCAATGTGTTATTTAACTTAGGCCGAAGACATTGCTATGGAAGTAACGCCAGGGACAGAGATTCCAGATGGCACATACAATCTTTTTAAGGTGAATGTTGGTAAACTTTCCTTAGTCACTCTAATTACTGTTTGCCATACCACTTCCAAGATCTCCGTCTAAACACAAGACAACATACCTGTTTTTCCAAGTTTTTGAAATGTATTGTTCACATTTTTTGCATGTAGAACCTTGTGTTTTACTTTTGTTGCTGTAAGCCTGTGACGTGATGGCCTAATGTACTAATAATTGCTCTGGCAGTTGTTTAACTTCTTGTATGCTGCATCCTTTGAATAAGATGAGTTACTACTGGACAAAAATGTTGGTGCTGAATGTATCTTTATTTTGTCTGTAGCATTCAAGTGAGAAAATGCATCAGAATGCAAGTAGAACCAGTTGAAATGTTGCCTCTCTCTTTATGTGATCTAATCATAAGTGGTTGATTCTTATATTCTGGTCTAATTTCTTTCCAAGCAACTGTATGATGACTAGAACAATATATTCCCTCATTTGCATCATAAAATTAGCATGTAAGGACGAGTCTTCTCTGGTTGTTAGTGACCCCACTTCTGTGATATGCATGATGGACTGAGGAAGACAAGCATTGTCTTAAGTTTAGAAGACCAGAGAAATAAGAAGTTTGCCAAACATCTCTAAATAATAACAGTGTTAACTCTTCCCAGTCTTACATGAAGTAAATGAGTATTCTGTTCATCTCTGCTATGTGAGGACAGAGGAAGAATCACTTGCTTCTGAAAAATAGAAGGAAACTTGTCAAGAATGTGATAATCATTAATATTGGTGGATTCTCAAATAAATATTTCACATTAAGAGAATGTCCTCTTATTGCGATGGTGAGAGAAAATGGCTAGGGACTTGCTGAGGAAATGTGTATTGCAGAGAGAATCCCACTAAGACAGATTATGCCTTGTCTTTTGAAGCACATGCAAGAACAGTGTGGTAAAACTTAACGTGAAAGGTCCTGTACAAAGAAGGCCATTGCTTTTTCTAGTGACATTTGGAACATTGTGGAATTTTTTTCAAGGTTGAGACAACAGGAACATGGGTTTACTCTGTAGACTTCAACTGGTATACAATTGGCAATTGGAATAGTCTTCATTTTTATTTTTATGTGAGTGAGTTGTGGTATGTTAGTCTCATATAATTGACTTTATAGAGAGATATCACTATAATGACTGAGTCAATGTATAAATCCTCTGTTCATTGTGCATAATATATGCTTGTAACTTAATTCTTGCAGAAATTTCAGATAGGAAGTCATCAACTAGTTTTCTGAATGTATGTTGAGTATCCACATTGGGTACTTAAGAACTGTTTGAAGTGAAACTTGGACTAAACCAATGTGGTAATGATAATTTGAGCCTTCTGTCTCCTGTTGTTCTTTTAAAAATCCATACACTCTGCCAGGGACCTCAGGATTGTGTTTAAACCTTGAAACTATTCTGAGGCCCCTTCCACACAGCTGAGTAAAACCCCACATTTTCTGCTTTGAATTGGAATATATGGCAGTGTGGACTCAGATAACCCAGTTTAAAGCAGATATTGTGGGATTTTCTACCTTGATATTCTGGGGCCCCTTCCACACAGCTGAATAAAATACCACATTTTCCGCTTTGAACTGGAATATATGGCAGTGTGGACTCAAATAAACCAGTTCGAAGCAGATATTCTGGGATATAGGGCTGTGTGGAAGGGCCCTAAGTTATATGGCTGTGTGATAGCGCTCTAAGAAAAAATACCTTACTCAAGGCCTCCTAACAACTTCCATGTTCATTGGGCATTTTTTTAAAAAAAACTCCCCCATCTTCCAACCCAGAGTGCATATAAATAGGTAGGGGGAATTCCGGAATAATTCCATGGTGAAATAATGTTTACTAGTGCTGCTTGTTTTTAACAACCAGGATTATCAAGGCTACATGTGCTTTAGCTCTGAAGGTATTAACCTGAGAATATGTATCTCAACTCTTCTGGCCTTAAAGTGCAGCAGAAACTGATATACATAGTTGTACAGCATTGGAACATTCTCTGTCATCAGTTCAATGGGGGCAATTTTTTCTTCCCTAATAGTTCCTAATAGTAGCCTTGTCTATTATATGAAGTTTTGTCACTGGTTTATGTGTAAATATAGCCTGCTTTGTTTTGTTGGTGGTGTTCATGCTCCTGACCACCGCCATGATCTCTAAAGGTAATGGTCAGGTTTCATCATGACTGTGATTTCAGTTCCACATTTCTTATCTATAGTGATGGCACAATGAACAGCTTTTCAAAAGTGGAAACAATATTAGTGTTTTTTTCTAGGTGTTTGAAATCTTTTTAAAAAGTAAACTGTGTTATAATGTTTAGTTTTTCTTCCTCTTCTATACTAAAGAAGTGTGGGTGTTGTGTAGGCATAAGAACAGTCTGTTTGGAATTCAAAGAGCTACTCTATATTATCTTCCTGGGCAAACCTAGTGGAGTATTTGAGGTCAGGATCCTTGGAACCAGGGAAGAATATTCTTGTGTAAGATGAACAATCATCCTCATTTAGAAATTGTAGTGTCTTCTTTTCTGTACTTTCTTTGGGAGATGCCCTAGGTTACAAAAATGCTAATGAGAACGCTTTATTCTGAAGGTGCAGCAAGGCAGAACTGGAAACATGGAGAAAGAAATATTACTTCCACCACCCAAAGCTGAGTTTACATCTCCCCCACCTTTATTCAAGACAGGAATCCCATCAAATAGGTCAGTTGCACTGTCATATTTTCATTCTACTATACAGAAAAATACTCTCAAATGCTTCTTTTACTACCAAACTGGAAATGCAAGTGCAGTTATATATAAAATAATGTTAGGAAAGATTAAAGGGAATTTGAATAATCATCGAAAGTAATAAGTTTTAGCTCAATGCATTTGGAGTAATTAGGCACAGCTTAGTCTGTCATGAATTTTACTACTTATTTCCCTCTTTCCTCATCTAGTTCAGGTACATAGAAAAGCTCAAGTTGTTATTAAGACAAGAGACTATGGTTGATTTTAACTGTGGTTTAATTGAAACAAGCCAAATACAAATAATGAGCCATGAAGTTGGATTTTATATCAAAATGTAGCTAAATTGAGTCAAAGTTTAGAATTCCCGAGGTCACTGTGGCTTGTATTTTTATGGTATAATCAAAACCAAAAAGTAGGGTGCGGAAATAAAGAGTAGTGTGTCATTCAAAGAACCCAATGGGTCAGTACATATGCCAGGACCCGACCTTGGCTTTGCATTCCATGTGTAAACAGTATACTTGCGTGTTTAAATAGATGGGTAATTTCTTAATTTTAGGCAAAACATTCTTTGCTGTAGAATCAAAACTGGAAGGCCATAGTTTGCACAGATACTACAGATTCTGATTAAATCAACAGATGATCCTAATATCCAACATCTATTTATTGAAATTCTGTGGTGAACAATGATTTTACAAAACCCAGGAAGCTAGTTGCCAAATGGGACAAAGGAGCAACTGGATAGGGTCATTCAGTATCTGAGCCAACATATTACTAATGATAGGTCATTTAATATGTTCAGAATGGGAAGTAACATTATTTAATTTGCATTTAGCTAAGGTGGGGAATTGCTTAGGTTTATATTATTACGTATACATCTGGTGTTTACATCTGCATTTTTGTACTGCGATTTAAGCTGGTTGGTCACAGATGCAGCTCTAAGATAGCTTTTGTGGCAATATAGACTGTTTCCTTTTTGTTTTTCTTAATACCTATTTATATATTGTAGCTGAATTAGATGTGTTTTGGTTAAAATATATTTAGCACACTTCTTGTGTTCACATAGTATTAAATTAAAGAAAATTGTATTTTGGAGACAGTGGCTAGCATCAAAGATGGATCAGCCACCTGCTAAGGACCCATGGCTCTCATTGGTCTTGCTAAGCCCATGGTCTAATGTAGTGGGTCTTCTCAGTATTGACTTGTTTGGGGTGTCTTGAGATGTCTTGAGTCATTAGCTTCATGATGAAACAGAGGCTGACAAGGTCCAACAAACCCACCAACAAGTTATCTCTTTCAATCAATTTTTGGAACAAGGGATACTGAAAGATGTAACTTTCAATAAGGGATGGAGGCATGGACAAAAGGACTTTTGGTACATATTGTGGTTTCTCACTTCCTTCCTGTGGAAGGAAGTGGCCCAGGAAGTGGGAAAACAATATTGAAAGTGAACAACTGGTTCCACAGTGATTCTGTGATGAACAATGTTGCATATTGGACCATGGTCTGCACTTTCATGTAGAAGAACTTTTAAAAGATGAGTTGTATATCTCATATTTGCTAAGAGTTTCACAAAATTTATCAAGACAACTTTAAACTAAGTTATATGAGACTGGGAGAACTCTATGCCAGAGAGCAGAGGGATGAACATAACTTAATTGTACATGGATATAGACCAATAGCACAAGAATGGAGGAATAAACAGAAAAACAACAATAAAGAATCAGGTGAATAGAATGATGCGTGGTCTTCTGTGTCTTTACATCAATGTACAAGCATGGAAAATAAAATGAATTTGAATTCTTAATACAGGCAAAGATGATTTATAAACATCAGTAAAATGCTTTCCCAAAGAAATAAACCAGACAAGATAGAAGCCAAAGCATTGCATGTCATGGATTAGAGCAGTGGTTCCCAACCTTTGGTCCTCACAGTGTTTTGGACTTCAACTCCCAGAAACCCCAGCCATATAATCAACTATTAGGAATTGTGGAAGCTAAAGCCCAAAATACCTGGAGGACCAAAGGTTGGAACCACTGCCTTAGGGAAACAATAGTGACTAGTAGTATGGGTCTACTGTAGGCCTCCAAGCCAGATTTCAATGATACCTAGAACAAATCACAAAATACTCAATACAATCCCTGGTGTATCGGTATATAAAACAGATATAAAAATCAATCATTTGTTGTTTAGCAAGTTCAGCATTTGCAGGACTTGCTAAACAGGCTGATTTTTCTTTTTATAAAGTACAGCTGAAGCAATTTCTGCAGAGTCCACTGTAAACACTGCACATTTTTGCAAATATGGAGAGACAGTTGAACACAGAAATATTGAAGTGTTTATTTTGTAATACTCCTTTGTTGGTTTCTACTTTTTTAAAAGAAAAAAAAAGTTTTCTGATGATTTGGTAACCCAGTTTGCAAGGAGAACTGTTTAAATGAATGGTTTTGTCAAGTGTGTGTATTTAGGCTTGTGTCTCAAACAATTGTATGTATTTAGTTCATAAAATCAATAGATAGTAGATAATGAGTTGCAGATACCAAATTGGATTTAAAATGTGGTTACTAAAGGAGAATGAATATGGTGGTGTTGTACATATATTATTTAATTCCATTTCTAGTCTTTCAGTAGACGTCATGCTATAGTTAATGTCGAAAGATGTGATGGGTGGAATGAGAGGGATGGGGAGAGAGAAAAATATCTTAGAATAGGGAAAGATAGAAACATAAGAAAAGAAAGAACATTTATCTCACCAGAAGCAGCACCTCTTCTCAGTCGCAGACGAGCACTGCAGCCAGAAAAACCAGTTCAGGCATTGGGAAGTGGCAGGATCGATATGGGAGGGCTGATTCGCCTGAACTAAGGTAAGAAAAGTTTTAAAGGTCTTAAATTTTTTGAATTATGATATATGATTTGCCACTCCCCCATAAGTTGGATATACATAGACAAGACTATCATACTGAATAATATTCTTGACTATGTATATGATCAGATTTGTGACACTTGCCCCATTTCTAAATTTTAAATGTATATGCAGTTGAAAATAGTAATAATAATTGAAGGGCAAGCATGTGTATAAATGAAGAATGTTGATGTTTAGACTTGAGTAATGTCTGATGATTGACTTAAATACACCACTTAGATTTAGATATATGAACTATTTGTGTGTGTGATCCCCCTACCTTATTTTAAAGCTTTTTCTAGCATAATTGAAAGAAACAGATTCTAGAATATGTTATTGTAGAATGGTAAATAAAAGGTTTAGGACAAGAGGCCTCTATAGTCACTTTTCCCACATTATTTCTAAAATACATATGGTATGGTGATTGCTGTGTAAGACTGCACACTGCTTCACATAATTACAATTTTTGGCCTTGTTTCCTTTCCTGATGTTATGCTTAGCCAAGTTATCATTATTTGCCATTGAATCTGCTTTCACTTCCAGTATCTCATATGAATGAGAGCCCTCTAAGAGCCCCAATCAGTGACAGCTCTGGTTAGGACCATGCAAATTGAGGGCCATTGGTTGAGTCAATCCATAGGTAATTCAGTGTTCCCTTTTCCTTCTGTCTCCCAGAAGCAGTGTTGTCTTTTCCAATGAGTGTGTCTAGAGAATGATATTCCTATTATATGCTATAATTGTTTTCATATCAGATCCTAACTTTAGCAACATAAATCCTTTATTCATAACTTAACTCATATAAATTAATTGTATGTACTTTATTAATGTATGGCATTTACAAAATATAAAGGCCTATATTTTTATAAGCTGTTGTGCAAAACAGTGAACCCTCTGCTACTTACATTTTTTTCATTAAAAGAAATGAAATGCAAACTGTAAATTCTCTAATATAATAAAGTGAATTCACAGACAATTGTCCTTGGAAAAACAGAAAGAAAAACTCTTGCCCCATGTTTTCCAGCTATTTCCCCGCATGTTACACTTCAGAACGTAATGTTAAGTTTGAGAAGAATCCCTTCATTTCAGACCTCTCGGATGTGGTGGGCAGAGATCATCCCTCCAGTCTCAGATTCCTCCCAAGGTGATCAAAGCTCCTCAAAAACACAGAGCTAAAAGGGCAAAACTTGGTCCACAAGCTTGTAGTTGGCAAAGATTGGGGCTGTGAACAATTTCAACAATGATACTAGTCTTCTGTGACCCTTGAAGTACCTTTGAAGGATAGTACAGCTATTGGAATTATTTCCCACCTCATCTCCAGCCCTGAGCTCGACAGTGGCACTGGGGCTAATGTCTGCATTTATGGGGTTATCATTATTTCATTCTGTGTTCTACAGAAGGATTTTGTAATACACCAGGAGCAAGGATGTTTCCATTCTGGCAACTAAAATGCCCAAGGGCCAAATGGCTGCAGGTATCAATGCCCATGCAGTTTTTACCCTCTGGGTAGTAAAGATGAGAAATGGAGTCCAGTAGCATCTGGAGAGCATTATCCAGTTCTGACTTACAGGATGATGCTGCCAATATTAGATATTTTTCTTTGCTTTTTTTCAATCTTCGTTGGAAGCCAAAATTTAGTCCTGTGTCAGAGAAAAATTTGTTTGTTTGTTTGTTTTGACCACTCATCAGCAGAACTATCAGAAGGCTCCTTTCCTTCTAGGGAAGACATTATGTGTGTTTGGGAACAGTTTTACAATGCTTGAGTGTCCCTTATCTGGAATTCCAAAGTGCTTCAAAATTGGATGTGGTTGAGTTATCTATGATTTCTTATAGTTCTGTGTACACAAATTTGTTCTATGCGCATTTTTAAAAAAATGTGTATAATTTTACAGTCAAACTGTGTGTATAAGGTGTATTTGAAACACAAATGAAGTTTATTCAAGTCCCATCTACAAGATATCTTATGTATGCATTTACAGATACGATATCCCAAAATCCAAAGCAATCTGAAATCCAAAACACTTCCGGTTCTAAGCATTTCAGATAAGGAATATTCAACCTGTATATCCCTTTTAGAAGTAGGTGTTGCCTTGCACTGCTTGGTACTTTGAAATTTTCATAGTCCCAAAGTGGGAAGCAAAGCTGGAACTTTCCTAGGGGTCAGAAGAACAGTCACTATAATCAACATGTTGGATTAAATTGTGGATCCATGTATTACCGTTTTCACTACATAGATATTTGCTTTCTTTTCTTGGAATGGCTTTTGTGGGAAATCATCTGTGGTGTGGTTGTGGTTATTATAGACACGAACATTTTGCAGTACAATTTTCTCCTGTGCTTGCTGTTCTTCTATGCTTCTTTTATTTCATCTGCTGCATGCTTTCTTATGTTGAAGATTTTAAAGGCTTTGCGTTTTGGGTTGTGTCTTCAACTGTGTGTTAGTGCCTTACTAATTTTGCCTTCCTTGAAACCAGCATTGATTTGACTCATTTGTAATTTTTAGACATGGTGATTAATGTTGTGACTTGTTATTTTTTATGGGTTTACATGAAAGACAGTTATAGTCAGAATATCTCACTAGTTTGGCTGAAGCATTATTTAGAAGTGGAAGAATATTGATTCTTAAGTTGATTCTTTATTTGTTAAGTTAGAAACGATATATTAAATATTTTATAGTGAGTGCTTTATCAGCATAAATCATCCTTTATATGGGGTCTTCCCTCAAGCCTACACTGCCCCCCGCATCTGAAAACTGGGAGATAAACATATTTTTTTTTAGGGAGAAAGGGCTTTTGTGTGTTGGCTTTGTTTCATATTTGGAGAGAGAAGCCTTTATTTTAATTTACTTTCTTTGGCTGACGTCCCACCCTGTTAAAATGTATGGGACTTCTGCAGTTTACTTCAGTGGGATGTGAACTATAACCATTTGTTTTGCAACAACCCAACAAATAATATCATGGGTTTGTTTTCCTCCTGTGTGTGTCATTAGGATGGTTCTTTCAGTAGATTTGGAAAGTTTTGCAATTGAGACAAAATTGCTGATTTTACAATAATTCTTCCCATCTCCTTGTTCTGTCTTTATAAGCAGCATTGCTCCATCTTAATATGAGAATATGTGTTAATATCAGCTGAAGATATTGAAATTAATCAGGGTTGCTTTGAACTGGTGGCTGTTATTTCGGATGGTAGAGTTAAATTGGGTGCCCTGGTGATGCAGCGGGTTAAACCACTGAACTGCTAAACTTGCTGACTGAAAGGTCAGTTGTTAGAATCCAGGGAGTGGGGTGAGCTCCCGCTGTTAGGCCCAGCTTCTGCCAACCCAGCAGTTAAAAAACATACAAATTTGAGTAGATCATAGGTACTGCTTTGGTGGGAAGGTAACAGCGCTCCATGCAGTCATGCCAGTCACATGGCCTTGGAAGTGTCTATGGAAAACTCTGGCTCTTCAGCTTAGAAATGGAGATGAGCACCACCCCCAGAGCCGGACACGACTAGACTTAATGTCAGGGGAAACCTTTACCTTTAGAGTTACATTGGGAGCAATAACACCGTAACTTCTGCCAGCCCAGTGCCTGCAAAAAATATATGACGGTCCTGACTCAGCGCTTTGTACCATTTCTTCATGTGGGATTTCAAGAGAAATAGTTGCTTAACAGTGTTCATTCTTGAAACACTACTGTAGAAGTGAAAGATGACAGAAAGCTGTCATATACTGACTAAAATCTTTGGTCCATCTTGACTAGTTTTATCAACTATGACTGATAGTGGCTCCCTAGAAATCTTCCATAATCTACCGAGAGGCAGTAGTATAGCCTGGTGGTCTTCTATTGAGATGTTAACCAGGGCTTATCTTGCTTAGCTTTTTAATTCAAAGGAGATTGGATATGTTCAAAGTGGTATCTTTTTATTCTCTCCATTACTTAATATTAGCGTTTTGGGTTACTACTATTTCCAGCTCCACCACCGCTATATCAAGTTTTTGCTTTTCAATAAAACCCCAAAGGTATCTTATATTTCTTAAAATCTTTTCTTTTAAAATATTAATTTTCATACTTGTGAAGAAGTTTTAGGTACAGTATCTTGTGTGCTGAATGTTTCAGTTACTTTCTTTTGAAGCAGAAAATCATTACATTTTCCTTTATAAGTAAAGTTACAAGAAACACTTCAGCTCATTATATTTCTTAATTAAAATCATACTGAATCCTATAAATACTTAAATGTATTAAGGAAAAAACATTTTTCTGAGTATTATTGCTGATTATTTTCTTGTTCATGTGTACCATTTTTCTTAGATACATATTTCTTTTTCAGAAGGCTTGCTGGCGCTATAGATGTGATTGGACA
This sequence comes from Anolis sagrei, assembly GCF_037176765.1. Lineage (NCBI taxonomy): Eukaryota > Metazoa > Chordata > Lepidosauria > Squamata > Anolidae > Anolis > Anolis sagrei. Next base: position 74,934,940 of record NC_090025.1, on the reverse strand, counting down.
GACTATCACAATCAGCCGAGTAGAAGGAAGACGTCGTGCCAATGAAAACAGCAACATACAGGTTTATGTTTGTTTTTAATATGTTAATTAGTGGATTAACAGACATCTCACTTTTTAGCTTGAGTTTATATACAGAATTTGGTTTCACTTTTTTAAAAAAAATATCTCAGGGCTATATATAAAATTTATTTTCCAATTTTGTTCAATGGAAAGCAGTTGTGTTTCTCTTTTCTGCTTCTTGCCAAATAAGGAACTTGTGTGTTTTGCCTATATCAGTGGGTAGATCTCTGAATTATAGTCAGAAGTCTGGCTATAATTCAGAGATTTACCCACTGATATAGGCAAAAGACACATGTTCCTTAGTTTGAGAAGTGGAGACCAACCAATTCCCCCTCCCAACCCAAATATATAGTGTATTTCATTACATATGCTCACATAAGTGATACTTTCTATCTGAAGCCACCCATTTTGGAACAAAATGTAAATAGAGCACACAGCTATGACAACTTCCTTATTTTTTGTATTAACCTCTACTTTTTGAGCAACATTATTTTCTGGATACACTTTATACACTTTTGGTGTTAATAAGTAGTATAGAGTGTGTATTTTATTTTTCTGTCACTAACTAGCATGAATACTTTGTAAGAAACAAAATCTGCATTTTATCCTTGATACATAATAAAAAGAAAGCAAGTACAACTTAAGTACAACTTACATCAACATGTCATTTGCTGATGATATAAATATACAAAAAGTCAGTGGATTCCTCCTTTTAAAAAAGGAAGCATTTTGTTGTGCAGGAGGTTTCTCTTGTGATTTCTTATCTCAGACAGGAATACTGTACTTAAAAAATTCTCACAGAGAAAATCTCCTTGTGGTTTCATTATTCTTGTGCAGATGTACTTTAGTTAAATTAGGCCAAGAATCTTGGGCTTTGGCCATTCAGTGTTAGAAGGTAAATATGTATTTCTGCTTCTTATAATTAAAAAAACTTTTAGTTGCTATTTAATGAGGGAAAAGTGTTGTTTTTTTTCTCCACTTTTTCTAAAGAAAATTTTTCGGTTTTATTTTCTAGGTTCTTTCTGATCGCTCCAGTACTGAAGTGGATGGTGGTTTTTCCAAGCCCCCTCCGTTTTTTCCTCCAGGAGCTCCTCCTACTCATCTTCCACCTCCTCCTTTTCTCCCACCGCCACCGTCTGTCAGTACTGCCCCGCCTCTGATTCCTCCTCCAGGTAAAAGCAGAGAAGAGAAAAAGAATAGCATACCTTTGTGGTCTTTCTCTTTTACTCATTTGGTTTCGGCGTGAAACTGCACTTTTGATGCTCTGTAAATTTTTTCATCGTTATCGTTTTCTGGAAAAATTTAGTTTATTTCTTCTATTTTCACACAGTTATTTCTCTTTTTTTTGTTGATATTTACACTTACCTATTCATTATATTAAATCCAGTTTTAGCCTGAACTAGTTTTAAGTCAAACTAGAGTAGACCCATTGGAATCAATAGGGCTTTTGTTGACATTGAATAATAAATCCTTTTTATTTCAGTGAGCTTGTTCTTATTGGAACTAAAGCTGGATTTAATCTATTGTCTTTTCATACTAGACCTTTTTTATTCATTCTTTTTTTGGATGACAGGCCTTTGTTTTGATGAGTTTGCATTACATTATATATTATTTTATATAAAGGCTGGTACTTGCCAGTCTTAGAACAGAATCTGATTCAGTAAAGACTACCAGCTGAAATTGCACCCAGTTTTTTCATATATAAATATGTGAAGGGAAGTCATAAACCGCCTTGAGTCGCCATTTCGGCTGAGAAAGGCGGTATAGAAGTAAAGCAAATAAATAAATAGGGCGGAGGAAGCAAGCTTGTTTTCTTTTGCCCTGGAGACTAGGACATGGAACAATGGCTGCAAACTACAGGAAAGGAGATTTCATGTGAACATTAGGAAGAACTTCTTGACTGTGAGAGCTGTTTAGTGGAAGTCTCTGCCCCGGAGTGTGGTAGAGGCCCTTTCTTTGGGGGCTTTTAAACAGAGGCTGGATGGCCATCTGTCGGGGATGCTTTGAATGGAATTTTCCTGCTTCTTGGCAGAGGGTTAGATTGGATGGCCCATGAGGTCTCTTCCAACTCCACAGTTCTATGACTCACAGCTACTTTAATTTTTTAAAAGTAGTTGACATGGAAATTTTAAAACAATATTTACTTTATAAATGTTTTTAGATATAAGTATGAAAATTTCATACTAATGCTGTACACATGATGCAGCTAATGTTAAAATAATACATGTTTTCCTTTTGGTAACAATGAATTCCTTTTTGTTATTACTGATATTATAAAAACAAGGTAAATCAATTCATTGAAGTATATTTTTGTTAGCTGGCAACTTGGTGGTAAAATCGAACATTACAGAATACAACAGTTACAGATTTTTCTTTTTAGTATTCAGGTTTAAACTGAGTAATGTGCTCTTCATCAAAAACTTGATGTGTATATTTTTCAGAACATAATGGAGTATTTTCCATAAATGGTTATTTACATTAATGTCAGCAATATCCCAGTAAAGTGAGGTTAATTTTTGAGAGGGAGATTTTTGGGGAGGAATAATGGTGGCAGTAGTGTCACAATTGTGACTTAAGTATTTATTGGGAATACAAAAGAGTTACCTAGATTTACTCATCTGTAACTGTTTCATATTAACAATCACTATTTGTCACTAGAGTGATAGTATTGCCACAATCATAACTCCACCCCAACCTATTTTAATGCGCATACAGGTTGGTCCATTCTGCCAGTGATCAGTGTATAGGTACATGATATGTCCGTCATGTTTGGGAGTAGAGGTCAGGCCAGAAGCGGTCACTTGGTTAAATAGCTGGTCCAAAATATTTGTCATAGTACACAAAGATACAAGTGTTCAATTTTTTAGCAACCTAACCTGATTTTTCAATGCTAAATATGAGCACATAAAACACTTAGGATTTTTTTTACCAATTGTCCATCTAATGATTCATATACTGTATCCTTCATTTCAACATATTTCTGTTTTTAAAAGGGCACTAACTTTTGGACATTGTCCAGATCCAAAATGCCCTGGTCTTTCTTTAATGTTTAATTGCTTTTATATGAGTTACCTTATGTTTGTGTATCATATCTTTTGATCCTTGTAGTTTAGAATCTCTAGCTATTTACCATCTTTTATTTTTGTGTAAATTAAAAATGATGAGCAAAATGTTATTGTTTTAAATGAATGGCATGTAATACTTGATTGATTGATTGATTGATTTAGAGAATTTTTACCCTGCTCTTCAGCCACAAAGGCATTCAGAGTGGCTTACAAAATGTTTATTTGCTCTCAGGTGTGCAATCTGTTATGACCTAGCCCTCATTTTCTTGGGGAGAAAAATCATTATTTGTACTTTATGAATGGGAAGATTAAAATGTAATACTATTTTAATAAATTTTGTTAATTCCTGACCTCATAAAATGTAGGTACTAGAGCACGATTTGTATCCTCAAATCCCTGAGTTTATCTAATAGAATCCTGGAAGTGCACAACCCATATCCTTGTTTTCATTTACCTGTACCTGGGGGGAAATTGTCTCTTTAGGCATCTACTCGACCCTATAGAGCAGTTATATGGTATTCTTCCCCATAAGTTTCCATAGAATCACACTGAAGGAGCTGTCAAATGCTTTGAGAGGTTTGGAAAAAAACTAGAATGAACGCTTGAAAAGACAGTCCCAGCCTATATATGTTAGAATGAAAAATGTAAGCAACGGAGAGAAAGAAAAAGAATCATTGCCTTTTGCACCCAGTCATGAACCTCTGCATGGAGTCCCTGGTCAAAACTCCCTGCTTAATTGGTTTCTTTCAAAACTGTTCCTGTCACTCAGTCCCAAGCAACTGCCTCTCCACTTTGCTGAGTAGAACTGCTCCATAATAGAAGGATAGCTTCTTTTCCTTGTCCCAAGCCACTCTAGTGAAAGGCATTTTAAAGAAACATATGGTTAAATTTTCACAGAAGCTTTCATCTGCAGAAGTTCAAAGTTAAATAAAATGTGCATGTGTTATAATCCGACAGGCATATCGATGGAAGCAAAAAAAGAATAGTAACAGTTGCACAGGTTTATGACATGAGTCTGTCCAATATATTTCTTTTGCTATCTCTTGTATTTTTAGAGCACTTGGAAATAACCATTAAGAGCAGTGGCTTTGGCTCCTTGGGGCTTGTTTTAATTGTGCTGCTGCCAGCATTCTATCTTCAAAGCTTGTACAAAAATAGAAGCTTCTCATCCCTCTTTACTTTAGAATGGGGGGAAGTTTCTTGTTAGTTTCTCGTTACCTAATATTAACTGGAACTACTGGCCAAAAAGTTTAAGCATTCAAATAGAAAACATCCCTCAGAAGATCCTTTGAAAACGATCGTGCTTTGAAGTCCTGGTCTCTTCTGCTGTGTTCACTTAACTGCTTGAGATGCAAATACCTTGTGAGACAAAAAGAAGTGTCATTGTTGGGAAACATAACTCTAGAAATCTATATGGTTGCTACTGGAATAACTCACCGTAGGCTTTTTAAAAAGCAGTATAGCAAATGATCAGGAATGATCATTTTATTGAATCATCTATAGTGACTTAGGAAAGTGGCTTAGGAAAGTACTTGTGTCAGTATTGCAGTTTTAGCAACCTATGCTCCCCAATGTGTGATAATTTAACAGATTTTAATTACAAATATGATCTATTACTGTCATTCCCATTTCCATGAATAAAAAGAGGCAAAACATCAGGTTATTCAACATAAATGACGTAAGAGGGGGAAACAGCACAATGCATGTAGAAAAAAAAGAGGAAAATCCTAATTGAATAGTTTTAGGGGACTAAATCCAGATGTTAGTTCCACTGAGGCATTGAATGTTTGCCCTTTTTGTTTATTGGAATGCGCCCCGAGTCCCCTTGGGGAGATAGGGCAGAATATAAATAAAGATGATGATGATGATTATTATTATTATTATTATTATTTAATAGTTTCAAATCCATGCAGTCCCTGACTTCCAAACAAGATAGGTTCCGTAGGCTTGTTCTTAAGTTGCACAAGTCAGAACAGATACATTTTTAAACTCCCACCAATTTTTAATTTTTTATAGCATAAGGAAGGGTTAACAGCCCTGTAATATTTGTTTTGTTGTTTGTGTCCCTGTTCAGAAGATTTCCCCTCACTTTCTGCCCCCGTGATAATTGGATTTTGAAAATTTTGGGTGTAATGGAAATAAGACAGCTTCAGTTGAGATACCTTTTCCCATAACTCTCTCAGGAGTCAATTTCCCTTTCTAGGGATAGATTTCCTCTCACTTCCTGTTGTCTCACCCCATTTGTAACTAGCCAGATGTTTGTAACTCAGGGACAGCTTGTAGATAGATCCACTGAATCACTTGTTAGTACTTGTGTGAATCCCGATCATTGTTTAATTCTGATATTGTTGAAACAAGCTATTTGATTTACATTTTTTTAAATCAATAATACTAACTTATTTTGGAGATGAACCACAAATAAAATACAAAGAAAGGTCAGAAGAGCATTTGAAAAGCAAACGGGTAAAACAATGTTTCAGAGATACTTTAACACATTACTTTGTTTCTCCCACTCTTTTTAATATAATTTTTATATAATTTTGTTAATATATTGTTCTATTAAACTTAGTAAATATGTGCAAGGAAGGAGTGTCAGGAAAAAGCGAAGTAGTGCATTTGGGATTTTATTCTGTATCATTTGTTTTTGTTGAGTGTGATAGAGAGCATATCTCCATATTAGATCCATGCAGATTTTTCTGACTGAATTAGATTGTACTCACCTTTTTATCAGTACTTTTTAGCAAAAATGTATTTGTCCTTAGTGTTAGTATTGTATGTCTTGTGTCTTTTTTTATAGACTCTGAATATTATTTTAATAACATTAACCTATCATTTTGCATTTTGAATTTGCTATCTTGTGTGTTATCATTGAGGATATAAAGGCACAGGTGGGTTTTTGCATTGGATTGTGCATGCACATTGAAAGACATTTACAGGAAAAAAGAGAATTTTGGATGTTCTTTGTACTGCATATTGTTTACATGTAACTTCATTTAATGTATAGAGTAAATTTTCTGCAGTGTGTTTCATTTAATGCCACTTTGTATTCTAGAAGATGATTTGTATTGTAATTTGGTTAATATATTTTACTGAAAAACACATGGTTTTAAAAAGAAAATATCCTTAATATTTATTCTGAAGATCTGAATATATAATAGCTTTTAAGCAATGACCCCACCCCAGAGAACCCTTCAAGTGCATACAGATCAGCTTGAGTGCATGCAGTTCATTTTTTTTCACTTTCAATAACTATAATGCCATATTATAGTTGGGTTAGATTTCAGCTGCTTGTGTAGACTTCTACTAAAGCGTTACTGAATCAGAGCCACTGTAGACTGATACTAACCAAACTTAGTTTACCACCAGCTTTTATTTGCTCTGTTTTGTTGGCAAAAATGCCATGATGCCTATTCTGAAAATGTGGACATGAGAGTATCAATATAAATGCATTACCTAAATGACTGGGTGCATTTTTTTTGTTTTTGTTTTTAGGTATACCAATAACAGTGCCACCACCAGGTATATTTATTTGTTCTAAAAGTATTTTGAAGTAATTTGAAAAATAATGTGGTTTCCTTTTTTGGTATGGCATTTCATTACTTCCATCGTTTACAACACAATACATTTGTCTTGGGGAAAAGCAATCATATTCAGAATGGTATTTACTGCCTATATGTAATAAATAATTCAAGAATGCCATCAGATACATAGATATTTAACTATATAGTTGAATAGGATTGTTGCAGGTCTGGTTTTGAATATTTCACATCTGTGATTCATTGTTGCCTAAGTTGGTCTTAATTTGCATATTACTCTGGATTTAAAAAATAATAATTTGTCATAATAATCTAAACCAACTCGTTGATTTCTCATTTAAATTTTTCAGGCTTTCCTCCCCCACCTGGAGGGCCACCACCGTCTCTTATACCAACAATAGAAAGGTGCGTTCCTGTTTAGAAAACAATCTAACATCATAGAAACTGTACTTCCATTATTGTGCTCCTTGTAAAATCTTACTTCTAGCTTTACAAGCCTCACGGCCACTTTAAGTTCTAATTGTCTCTACATCCAGTATATTTAACATTAAAACAGGAAGAAAGAAAAAAAACGTTTTTTGTCAAAGACATACATGGGCTTTTACACACTAGAGTTTCTCCTTGACTTACCTTTTTGATACAGTGCCTTCTTGTCCTCCAAAAGTCTCCCTCAGATGCTATTTGCATTTAGAGGGGTGATTGGTCAAGTTTATATATGTAATTCTTCACTAAATTTCTTCTTGAAGGGTAGTGGCAACGTATTCTGTGCAAAAATGGCATAAAGTTGTTTTGCACAGAAAACAGAATTTTCTCCATTGAAAATAATATTTCAGCAGAGAAATTTGGAGAAAATGTTTTCTATGCAAATTATGTGCAAGTTTTATGCAGAACAGACCCCCCCCCCTTCCCCAGTCATAAGATTTTATACATAGATAACAGCATCTAAAGTACAGGAATTGGTCTTTCTGTGTTGAAATGTTGATTTCCACACAAAAAAATGTTTTCTCCTTAGAAAATTCTTTTTTTCTATACAAAACAATCACGTGCAGTTTTACACAGAATAAACCCCGAACTGTAAAGATTCGTATCAGTTCAGGATTCTTATCAGCAAGGGTTCTAAATGCTCAAAAAATGTGTTTTTGTTGATTTTTAAAATACTTCCAAGTATTTTTCCCATCCCGAAGAAGGCTGTACCAAAGTGGTGTAAAAGAACACTATTTGATGCCTGCTGGGTACATTTGAGTGCCTAAGAACACAATACATATTCACATAGGAAACATGTTCATGTTTCCCGCCAGTCATGCATTGCTTTTCTTCAGGTACAATGAACTATATACATTCTAAAATGTAACAGTTTGCTTTCTCAATGACCAGATGACAAGGGGATAAAATATACCATAGGTTATCTCTGCCTTTTTGGGAAGGAACAAGTCAGGGCACTGTGGTCAGGTGTCACAGCACACATCTGCACAGCACACATCTGTTCTCTTTTTTAAAAATTGAACTTCTGTTCAAATAGGAAGCCATCAGACACGACATATGAGGTGCTGCCCTATCCTGACTTTTCTTCTTATCAATTGTTATTCATTTGATATGTCTAAAATGGATTGTTTAAAGCCCCTTGTGGGGCTCCAGATGTTATCTAATAGTGAAAAATACTGGGAGTTGCTGTCCTACTGCATGGGCCTGAAAAATCACACAATTCTAACTTCTGGTTTAAAACATTTTGGAGCAAAATAACCTATCTAATCTTTTGAGCAGACATAGCTTGTCATCGTTTGTCATTGCTAGTCTGCAAAATAAGCATTTCTACTTGTGTATAATCGTTGATAATAAGGACTCAGTCAAACAGAGAGTCCATTCCTTGAGGAAGAAACTGAAATCCCTCCATGTTGGGGCTACAAGGGTGGTAAAAATACTGTATTGTGGTGATCTGTGTATGATCCAATTCTTTTTCCTACATGACTAGCTTATTAGAGTAGGGTGAGAGTGATCGACGGAGCATCTGCAAGGAAGCACATAAATATTAGCCCCAAATGTCTTGGGAAATACTACAATTTTGCTTAGAGCATTTCAACATCCCACCTTACAGAGATTGCAAAAGGTTATATGTTCTATATAGTACATTTACTAATAAGATGACCTGACTTCTCATCCAACAGTGGACATTCCTCTGGTTTTGATGGCCGCTCAGCTCGTGCATTTCCATATGGTGGTGGTAAGTGTTTTCAATGTTAATAATGCCATTCCTCTAAGCTATGCTTATGTTACTGGTCTTTAATTGGAATAAACTTGTGTATTGTATTATTTTACTTATATTTGCCCTTACATATGGATTTCTTTTCACCTTGATATATTTAAACTTTATTTTAATATGCATTGATTTAATATCCAAGATTTATTGCATACAAAGAGTACGCAAAGTGTACAGAATTATTGCTTGAAAATAAATTACTGGCAGCTTTCTGGTAAGCAAAGAAATGCCTTATGGGACACGGCACACCCAAGCAATTGAAATGCAGTTTGATTCCAGCTCCCCATCTTTCAGTTGGATAGTTAAGTTTTGCACATACTGAAAATAAAAATATACTCAAACAAACATTTTAATCTGGGTTTTATTTGTCCCTCAGGAATAGGCAGGCAGTAATTATTTCCAAATGTTGGAGACATTTGGCTTGAATCTGGTTTTTATTGACAGCAATTGGTGATCACTTGAGTTACCTTATCCTAGTGCCCATTCTCTCCTTTCTCTAGTTTATATGAACATTAAAATGTGCTGGGGTGTATGGCGACTAAGAATTCTTGACTGCAAGACTAGAGTAAAATGGGAGGAGCACATGGTTGTGAATGAATAGACTAGAATTTTGCTTCGCATAACAAAAAACAGATGATGATCAAAATGACTTTGTCCATGAGAAGCAGATGTCTTGATGTGTGTGTGCTCAAGTTTTCTGTCTTCCTAGTCTTGCACATTTCAGGGGGTCTTCCACATTTGTTCTCTGTGCTCAAACAGTAAGATATTTTCAGTCTTTCTTTAATTAAACACATGATGGGAAGGCTGTTTTCAAAATCTGTGGTTGTTCAGTGAATCTGCTAGAAAGTCTTGCAGATCTCTTTGCTATCTTGTATGTAATTTGAAGCACACACGGAGGCTAGTTGCACGTTTGTTTTCTTTCAGTACAAAAGTTTTTGCAATAACAGGAAACTGTACATATAGACATAATTGTTTCAGAATAGGTAATTTACACAATTTATTCAAAAACACATTTATGGAGAGTACAGAAGATTTTTCTGAAAGTGACATTTTAAATCACATTGAGAGCGCTGATTCAAACTTGCATACCCGAGTTTTGTTTTGCGGTCTCTTTCAAACAATGTGAATATAAAAATTGTTACCTTTTTCTGCCCAGAGTATCTACAAATACCATGCTATACTGGATGTTACTTGTTTTCATCTTATGAAGTCATGAACAATGAATCAAATCAATTTAAGACTAAGAATTATTAGAAATTCCATTAACCCTATGATTTTCCTTCCAATTACACTATGGAACACAATTTTTGTTCCTGGGTTATAAATGTCATTTCCCAATTGGGTCCATGATACAATCATGGAAAAGGTTTATTAAACTCCAAAAACTTGGTTTTAGCGGTCTGCACAAAAGGTTAAAAATCGCACATTGAAATGTTTTAAAAGGCAGCCACAAAAATGAAGTTTCTGAAGTATAACAACTACTTTCAAAATAATACAAAATGAAACAGGAAATAACATTTTCAAACCAGGGACAGAATTATTTTTCAGATGTTGTTACACAGTGTTATCTATATCGAAAGTGCCAAATTACTTGAATAAGGCTGATTTAGTGATAGGTGCCACTTGAAAATAAGTTCACAGAGTGACTTCTCTGTACAGCAGAGATTAATGTTGAAGTGGGGATGAGACAAACCTGTTTTAGGTTGAAACAAATCCAGTCAAATATAACATACTACTTTTGAGAAATGAAATAACTGCTGAGCAATGCTGTACTCCTGCAGACTAACCAATAACAGACCACAGAGTATTGCCTGATAAACAAAGATAATTTCTAACTACCTTGACATGTTTTGAGTTTATGCAGTCTTTACATTGATTATATCTTTTTCTTCCAACATTACGCAACTCATTGTTGTATTGCTGGAGAGACATATATGCACTATGTCAGTTCACTATAATGTACTGAGTTAATCTGACTGGGTTTTTTTTTTTTTGTAGTTCTGTTCAGTAGCTACAAAATTTCTATGTATTTATTATTTATTCATATATTACAGAACAGTGGTTGGGGTCTATCGATAATTGTATAAATGCACAAAACGGTCCACATATACACAGGGCATCATTGCTTAGCTAAGGTCTTGCTTTTCTGCGCAACTTCTTATTTCCAAGTTGTTCTGTCATAGGACAACATGCTACAGTTCTCTATCTAATTGTCAGTTAAATTTCCCTTCTTATTTAAACTTCGTATTGGAAGTCTTAAATTGATAGGAATGATGTATTCTTTAGTGAAAAAAAACCCTACCCTTTTCCTTCTTACATTTCTCAAATTAATAGATTGTCCTATTTATTTCCCTATTATTGTCCAGAAAATAAAAATAGTTATTATTGTGTCCATATACTTCAGTTTAAAATGTGAAATATCTACTAAGCGAGGTGGGTTTTTTTTTTTTGTGCACAGTTGATTTCCAGTATTTGAAAAACATATTGCTGCAAACGGGTTAAAACTTCAGACAAAACTTAGTACAGGAATTCATATTGTAAACTTAAAATAACGAAGGGAAACAGATTATTTGGGCAGTACATTTGTATTTATTATTGTGATTATTGCCAGGGGAAAAACCTATTTGATTCTTAAAATTTCATTGTTCAAACTACCTTATTTTATTTGAAACTAGCCTCAGACTTGACAACTGGATAATAACATGCAGACAGAATACCTAGAGTTTTTGACTTTGCATTTTAGGTTTCAGATAAACTTGTAAAATGGGATTTAATTAATTTCAAGTATGATTCAAAGTACGCTTTTCAAGTATTTATAGCTTCTTCTCTTTTTTTGCTTTCTAATGCTAGCATTTTTTTTCTTTAGTCACTTTTCCGCACCTTGCAGGTTCTGCCCCAGCATGGTCTAGTCTCATGGATTCAAGCAAACAGTGGGATTATTATGCACGAAGAGATAAAGATCGAGAACGAGAGAGAGATCGAGATAGAGAAAGGGACCGTGATCGGGACAGGGAGCGAGAACGTACTCGTGAAAGGGAGCGGGAGCGTGATCATAGTCCAACTCCTAGTGTGTTCAACAGGTGAGTGTGAGGGGCTAATTCAGATGCTGCATTATGGTGATCTGTACTAGAAGCACACCTAAAACTTGTCCTACAAAAAGGGTTGAGTTACCTTTTGCCTATTGTTGAGGAATCAATTATTATTATTGTTGTTGTTAACCATAATCATCTTATTATGTTTATTTATACACCTTTTTCTCTCCACAAAGTAGACTCAAAGTGGCTTACATTAAAAGCATAATCAGTTGTTTCAAATACAAACCATAGGTTCAAAAGTAAAAAGTGTGTCTGAAACAAAGACAATTTTTAAGATTATTTTCTTTCATTTTTTATTGCTAGGAAGAGATATTCTTGCTGCTAGTTGCATTTCAAAAGATTCATAGATTAGCCTAGTTTGCTTGACGTTTTACCCAGTATAAAATCGTTGCAATATTTATTTCTTTTATATGTTCATTTGTATAGGAGTAAGCATTTAGTCTCAAACTCAGAATAGCATGGATGGTGATTGAGTGTATCTATATTTGTCCTCATATTGTAATTCAATTCATTTCGTTTTTGTTCGGCCAAGGCACTACCATTATCATTTAAGTAAAAGTGAACCAAAAAGCCATATTTATACCATAATCATAATGGAACTTAGTCTCTAATAGTTCTTATGTCAATTTTTTTATTAAATGTTTGGTGCCTGAACATGATCCCAAAGTTATTTTACTACATCTGTGTGCATGGGAAGCTTTTGCTTTACTGCTTGTCCTCTGTTGTCTGAGCATCTGTGCTGCTTATTGAGCCATATTTGGAAACCAGTACCTTAAACAGCATGAGGTAGTAAAGGGTAGGGCACCTTTGTATTGAGATGTGTGCACATAATGCTCTTTACTGGTTGTGCAAAGCCTCTTCTCAAAATCAGTCTTCAGAGAGACATTATCTTCTAAGATAAATTTTCAAACCTTCAGTTAGTGTTCTTTTGCAGACATAAAGAGTAAGAGTTCTGCTTGCTGTTAAATGCTTACTAATAGATCCACAATCCAGCCTTTATCCTGTTAATCAGGATAGAGGAATGCTTTCTTGTGTTAAATTTTAACATTCCTCTCTTGCTTATGCAGCTAGTCTTTCCATTTATTTTGCACGGAGACTGTGATGAATGCTTCTAATTTGAAAATATCTCGACACTATTTGTAATCATTTTCTTTCATTCTTTAACTTTAACATGTTATGTCCACAAATAGGGTGTAAATAATGTATATTTTCATATTGCCCAAGAAGAGCATAATGAAGTCACTGTTGTCTTAGTTAATCCAGTTTGGGGGTGCATGTTAATATCCTTAGAAGCATAGAAGTAGCGTGGAGTTATATTTAGGCATTAAAATGGTATATTCCTTTGTTCATATGCAGTTTTCTGCGGCAGTGTTCTATAGTTAATGTATATTTTTTTCTTACAAATTGTAGGGTCAGTGTCTTAGATGTTAGGATCAATTTAACATCTGTTTTTAAGGAGCTTGACTGAAGGCCAGAAAAAGGCTGGTCATTCAAGGGTGCTTGAAATGATCCTTAATGATTTCCAGACCTGGAGAAGTCTCTGTGTTGCTGCCAAACTTATCAGTAAGGGAGGAGGGAAGAGGCTATGTGACCGAATTATCTGACATCTGCAGTAAAGCTGCTGCCACATAGCTGTGTGAGAAATCAGGCGGTCCTTAGCCTCATTTAAAAAATGGTTACAGGAGTGACATAGAAAGTGGGAGGTTTATGAATTACAGATCCTTCAGATATGACACTCTTGAACAGATATTGTTTCGCCATTTAATAGTCTTTGTTTTAATAACTGCCCAGTGGCTTTTGTAAACACTTTTTTGATAAATTGAGTAAAACACCATAATTTCCAGGAAATACTCCTTTGTGAGTACCATAACAATGGGGTACCAAGAGCCTCTTTGTGTTTGTAGAGAATAAAAATTCATGGTTAAATCCTAAAGCATGAAATGTGTAGTCTGTTTTTCACATCACCAAAACAGTTCTCAACATGTTGCTATATTTTAAAGTAGCCAGTGGGACTTGATTTGCTGTGGTCTTTACAGCCATAGACATCCTAGTGCATCAGCATGGATTTGCTGTCATATGACTGAATTGATTTGTACACTTTGTTGCAATAGCTCCAAACCAGTTTTCAGTTCAGATTAAACTAGCTAGTTTGTCATACTGATCTCACATAACTGGCTTAACCCTTATGTTTTAAAAAATCTGTTTACCATTTTGCCTTAGCACGTGCTGCACAAGTTAACTGTGGAATACATTTTCTGCTAAGGCTATAACAATGTATGCTTCCCTCAGAATAGCTGGATGAGCTCTTACTATCCTAATGAGTTTTGGAAATGAATGAGCACATGCCAGAAGTCTGTAGTTGCATTTATAGGAAGTGCTTTTTTATATATTTATTATTAGCCACCTTGAGTCCCTATGTTGGGGGAGAGGCTGGATAAAATTAAAGCAAATAAATAAAATGCAATTAAAATGTTTACTCATGAAAGATGGGTGTTGTAAGATGGTTTCTTTGAGGTTAAATGCAAGATTTGGAATTCGTTGCTCTCTGAGAGATAGTTGTACTGTGACTGTCAGCAGCCTTAGCGCATGATAAGGGATCGTGGCTTTTGCAGTTCCACATTTACAGCACCATATGTTCCTGGTTTAATGGTATACTTCTCCATATTATTCCTGCAAACCTTCAGATTTCTAGATTTGTGCATATAAATGTAATCGTAACTATAGTCTGCTTGGAAATAAAAACTAAATGTGAAGAAATGTTAACTTAGTTTATGAGTACAAAACATTTACCTTTCTCTCTAACATCAACTAATTTGTATACATAATATGGTAAACTACTTTTCAGACTGTAGAGTTTCAAAAGTAGTTTGATATATGACAAAGGAATTAGATTTCCCCTTAGAAATAAGTTTAAAACATAATAATGATCTAAACTTGAGTTGTAGTGGCTCATGTTCTTTGGGTAAAATGAAGTTATTCTTTGAAAATTTGTCGTAGAACAGAAATAGAGAAATATGTTCTCTTTTGCCAACATGCAGGCGATTGGTTTACACCAGAGGTAGAGCATCCATGTATTTTCCATATTCCCTCTGAAATAGAACAGTCCTTCAGAATTGTACTTCACTGGATATGGAAAGCTCCCTCTAACCACATCACCATTTTAAAATAGATACGGGGGAAACTAAGGGTATTTAGCGGTGCTTTTTAAATTTCTTGCTTACTGGAAGTATTTTTAATTTTGTTTTGAACAGTGATGAAGAACGCTATAGGTACAGAGAATATGCAGATAGAGGCTATGAGCGGCATAGAACAAGTAGAGAGAAAGAAGAGCGGCACCGAGAAAGGAGACATCGAGAAAAGGAAGAGACAAGACACAAGTCATCACGAAGGTTAGCTTTTTAATATATTTGTGGGGCAAAAGGAGGATAATTAAAAGTATCTGGAGTAGTATTGGCTGGTCTTGTGCTTCTTTTGGATTGCTGTGATTTAAAAACAGAATACAGGCAAAAGTTGTGTAGCATTCACTCTTCTTTCATATGATCAGTATAGAAATAGAATTTTAATCAAAGGCAATGGAAAATGGATTTTTCCACCAATTAAAGATTTTAGTTGATCTTCAGAATGTTAGTGAACACTTCTGGCAGAGAACTGAGGCGTAGCCATAACCTCTCTCTGGATGTTGAGATTAAGTCTAGTGTGCTGTCAGACGGATCCACTGAGTAAGCAAAGCAGTGTCTTCTGCTTGTCCATTTGAAATGGTGGAAAGTTTGCTGCCATCTTGGATAATGATGGTTAGAGTAAGAGGTCTGTCCTGCTAATCATTGCATCAAGTACTCCTCGGTGGGTCTTCTTAAGGCCTGGACAATTGCCTGAAAAGTGGCCAATCCTAGCTGCTGGTTCTGATACACAGATTGATTCAATTGAGGTCCTCTATTTCTTTTCATGTGTTAAAAGGAAAACTAAAAGTCAGAATCATATTATCTATAGATCATTGTAGAGTGGACAAAGATGATTTGTTTAACCTCTTGGAATGAATACTTGTGGTAAAATAAGGAAAAAGTTGGGAAAGCATTCAGTAAACCTATTTTAAGGCTTCCTCTAGAAACCAGGACAGAACTTGGTTAAAAATATCAACTTTCATTGGTAGAATAACTCTATGTCACTATTGAAAAAATCAATTTTATGTTGCGATGGAACAGTTCTAGGAGCCAAATGTGCTACCAGACCCTACTCTAAAGTAAATATTACAAAATTGAATCATGGTCAATTTTAATACAGACAGTATTTTTCTTCAGTCTGGCTCTGGTTTTAATTTTATGATGATACTACTTTATGTACTAAGTAATTAGCTTTGTGGTGTCAGAGGTTTTAGAAATAGCAGGCTGGCACTACATTTTACATGTAATTTAATAGCTTTTTTCTGTTTTTTCCCTGTGTTTTTTATTTTTACTTTCTCTTAGTAACAGCAGGCGTCGCCATGACAGTGAAGAGGGAGACAGCCACAGGAGGCACAAACATAAAAAATCAAAAAAGAGCAAAGAAGGAAAAGAAACAGGTGGTGGGGAACCTGCCCCTGAACAGGAAAACACTGAAGCTGCTTCAGCAGACTAGGCATGCGTGATCTTTGTCTACTTGCTTATATTAGTGCCAGAAATAGATTGCTCTAAATCTAATTATTTTTTTTCTGGATCTTAAAAACATTGCTCTTAATCTTGTTCTGTTAGTACAAAAAACCCCTAAGTTTAATTTGGATTTTTGAAAATAAAAAGAGTGATTTTTTTCATGTTAAAGCACATTATTTTGTCTTGCTTATACATCTAGAAATGTAAAGGTATGTGTGAAAACCAGATTATATTCATACATGGGATATTATATTGAGTGAAAAAGTGTACATGGAAAACTGTGCTGTGTTGAAATCCTAAGCACAGTTCATTTAGGCTTCATCGCTCTGCAGAATATTTTAAAGAAACTGATTACACCACAAACTGGAGAAATTCCGTGTGACCCCTTTAAAGATTCTGGAAGAATGAATTGGAACCATCATTTTGTTCAGTTCTTCGGATACATACTTTTCATGTAGTTTTTAATCCAGAGGAACAAAATTGAAACTAATATAACTTAAACCTTTTTCCTTTTATCTGTATATTTGAATTTATAAGTTTGGGGCATTGTGATGTTGCAGTGGCCTCTGTGGGTATGTCTGTCAGTCTATAGTGCTGCTTTGCTTCCTTAAGTCTGTGGAAGCTGTCTAGCCTTAGATCTCAGCACCAATAAACCTGGTTCTTTATTCTTACTTTCTCGGCTTTTATAAGTAGTTCACTATACCTAATACTTCCTGACATTGGCATGCTTATTCAGAACCAGCCCAGCAAAGGAGATACACAAAAAATGTAAAATAAGCAAAACTCTGATACAAAACAGCTGATGTCATTAGGATAAATGTGTATTCTTGTGCTTTTTTAATGAAAAGAACCCGGCCTTACAAATTACAATTACAGTATTTTGACAGTAGAAATTAAATTTAATTCACAGTTATTACACACTAGTAAACAACATAATTAAAAATACTTGATTCATACCAACCACAAAAAGGGGGGATTTCATGTAATCATCAAAGTTCTATGTTGTGAATAAATGCTGTCAACGTAATGATTAGAAAAGTATTGCAACAGTTATTCAAGAGGTTTTTGGGGAAACCTTCAGATAGGATATTAAATTTGTTTCTTTTAAAAAAAATTAATACTAGGTGGAACATACTACTGCTGCTTTGATTGAATATAAAAATACAAACATGAGACAAAGAGCAGCATGTGTACCCTGACTTATAGTCTTAGTGTATTTCCATGTTTAGAAAGTGCGTGGTTTTCTCTAACACACCAAAGCATTTTTTTTTCATAGAAGCATTCTGTTTGTGTTTATGCACATTTAAACTTCACACCTTTTTCTTTAGCAAGCAAATAGCTGAGCAGAAAGTGGAGTAAATAGATGTCCTTATTAAGTGGCAGGTTTTGTGTCAAGTGATTCCTTGCACTCCAATCGAAAGATGTCTTCATAAATAAGTACCAGGCCAGGATACAATGGTTAGAATAACTTTCCCCTTTAGTTCTTTTAGCATCCTTGCCAAACAGGCATGCACCATTCCTGAGATGTTTCTGCCATTAACTGCAAGGAGGATGTCACCGCACCTGGAAGGATGAAAGAATTTAAATGTTGCTGGTGGCTCAACAACTCCCGATACCGGAATTTCCCCTTTAAAAACCCAAGTGCTTCACTTATTAATCTTCAATATTGTTCTGCATCATCCAGAGCAACCATTCTGTAGTTCCTTCATATTTTTAACGTTTTTAGGAACAAATATGAAATTCATTAATGTGATCATTATTTGTTTGCAATGCCTGTTTTTAAGGGCCAAACCATATACCAAACATACCTCTGGTGTAATTTCTGTAGAAAATGTAAGCATGTATTTTTTTGAATTTCAGAGTAATATCAGTTTGATGTGCAAAAATTAAAAGACTTCCATTTACAGAGTTCTCAAACATTTATTAAGGACATTCCATCATGGAATTTAATCATAATTTGTAAGCCATCTGTAATTTTTGACTTGGACTCAAGAAGTAAAACTAGTAATTCTCAAGTTCACATTTTCCTTTCTATCAAGGAACTTTTCCAGATTTGGAACATTTAGGATTCTGCTCTGTGTTCCACAACATATACATTACAAACCCCATATCTCTGTGTCATATGTTTTGGGAGTTTGGCAGGATACATGAAACAAATAATTGTGAACTTTATTGAAACAAAGGACTTTTGCACCAAGAATATCATAGTCAAATTGGAAGATGTAGAGGACATATTTTGTTAGCAAGGATCAGTGAAACCATGGGTACTAGTACTGTGGATAATATAGCAGTCCTACTATAGCTCTATGGCAGAGTTATTGCACTGATATAAAAACAAGACCTAATTCTTTCTTTCCTTTCTGACTTAGCTTTCTGAATGCAAGGCAATATAAAATAAGCATGTTGCTTTCTGCTTTAGCTGTTAAAGTTTACCTAGAGACAACACAACAGTTTTCTGCAGGCCTTGTTACTAGAAGTGCCAGCAAGAAGAAAAATAAGTGTTAAGAAAACAATTTATGTCCAAGGAACTTTCAGCTGAGCCAAAATTTAAAGGAGACATGTTCAAGAAATGGAAAAGAGGGGAAATCATCAAAGAGGAATTTAAATGAATAACTAACACATGTAGAGAAAAGGGCCAAAAGGCTAAGGTGCAAAATGATCTCAAACTTGCCAGAGAAGTTGAAAAGAAGAAAAAGGGATTCTTTGGTTATGTCAGTAGAAAAAGGAAGAACAAGGAAATGGTAGGCTCTCTGCATGGAGAAGATAGTGAAATGCTGACTGGGGGTAGTGAAAATGCAGAGCTGCTCAACACCTTCTTTGCCTCAGTCTTCTTCCAAAAAGAGATTGGTGTTTGATCTGAGCAATATGGAACGGACAAGGTAATAGGGGAAATGCAACCCAAAATAGGTAAAGAAGTCATCCAGGAATTAAATGAATTCAAGTCTCCAGAGCCAGATGAAGTACGTCCAAGACTGCTCCTTGGAGAGAAGGATATTAGAGACAAATATGAAGTACTTTGGCCAGATAATGAGAGGACAGGAAAGAAGCTTAGAGAAGACAATTATGCTGGAGAAAATGGAAGGAAAAAGGAAGAGGGATCGACCAAGGGCAAGATGGATGGATGATATCCTCGGTAACCTTGAAGTGACTGGCTTGACCTTGAAGGAGCTGGGGGTGGTGACGGCTGACAGGGAGCTCGCGTGGGCTGGTCCATGAGGACATGAAGAATAGGAAATGACTGAGCGAATAAACAACAACATGTTTAGCCTGCAGATGAGAAGTTGAGAGGAGACATAGCCATGTATAAATATTTGAAAAGATGTCATAAGAAAAAGGGAGCATGTGTGTTTTCTGCTAACCTGGAGACAAGGACTTGGAGCAATGGGTTCAAATTATAGGAAAGGAGATTCCACCTGAACATTAAGAACTTCCCAACAGTAAGAGCTGTTCAACAGGGAATTCACCGCCTCAAGGTGTGATGGAATTTCCTTTGGAGGCTTTTAAATTGACTGGATGGCCATCTGTCAGGGGTACTTTGTCCTTTTCCTGAATGGCAGGGCATTGGACTAGATAGCCCATCTATGATTCTAAGGGGAAATCAATAAATATGATCTTGGTTAGGCTCATGAGGTGTTTTAAGTTGGTCCCAGATTCCTGCGTAAGTGGTCCCTTGCAGCGGTAATTGTAAATCCTTGCTTTAATACAAGGGTTAGAAGCATACAAAGAATTCAAGGTTTAATTTGAAACCAGGCAGCTGAATATATTATGGAGAGATACCTGGGTTCGGAATTAAGAGATGATATTCACTATATTTAAAATATATTGTATAGTCATGCCCATATACATTTACAATTATTTATGCACATGTGTTGTCTGTGGTATTAATCCATCACACACACAAACTGTGTGTGTAGACAGAAGCTGGAATCCTCTTAATGATTTATATAATGGCATAAATTCTGTTTATGAGAGCTAGCATAATGTAGTGGTTTTGAGTATTGGACTGTGACAGGAGATTAAGGTTAGGCCATGGAAACCTACTGGGTGACGGTGAGACACATATTTTCAGTTTCATGGTAGTGTGTTGCTATATGTTGGAAATAACTTGAAGGGACATAAGAAGTAGTTGCAGGTTTTCATCAGTAGTGCAGTGGTGATACCCTATTCAGAATGTTGTGGGCCCTGTGATGCAGTTGCCCATGCCTGGAAGGTTTGGCAACAATGGTTCTTTAGCAATGGGTCACCATTAATTAGAAGTTAACCCAGCAGAAGGCAATTACACCAACTCATACCTTGCGTCCAAACATGTTCCAAGTTTGCATCCTGACAAATCATGCAGAAAAATGCCTACAAGAGGGATCAATGTTGGAAGGAAAGACTACAAATTTCTTTTTTACCTGATTCTTCCATCGTTATATGCTGGTGTTCCTGCAACAATTGATTTGATGAAAAATGGCTTGTTCCCACTGCTTTCTTCATAACCTCCCACAATACTAAAGCCAAGACTCCCTTCTGTATTTCTCCGTAATACAATTTCTTTGCAACTGTACAAATACCTGCAGTGGGGAAAAATATTTTTTAATAGTCAGTTGTATAATTATCTCATAATCACATACTACTTTCTTAGTCATATCAGGCTGCAAAATTAATTCTTGATCTACATTGTATATTCAAATTGCCAATTTCTGTTGGATGGAGTGTTTGCACACAGTATGGAATGCTGCAGAAACTAAAGTAAATTGGGGTTAACAGAAGAAAACGTTGACGCAAATGTTCCTGTGTACCTGGAATGTTTCTTAATAGCTGAGGTTATAAAAAGATCTCTATCTGAAAATAGAATGAAAACTTGTCTGATAACATCTATTAGACTGCTTGACAAGTTAGAATGGGTAAGTAATCTGGGATACTTCAAATATGTAACCAAAAGTGGAAGTGGTCTTAGTTCTCTTAAAAGCATGTTGCCAAATGTTACACTTCACAGGTTTGCCAAAAGCAGTCAGATTCTCAATTTGATAGTCCAAATTTTGATTGTATTATTTAAAAACAGTAATTCAGATTACTGTTCAGGCATTCATGTTGCACAAAACACTTCTTCCTAATTGTATAAGGGCTCAGCTCCACTTAGAAATGTATAGTACAGTGTTACCTCCACACAGCTGAGCCAATAAAACTCTTTCCAGTCATTCTAATTTCAATTTTAGAGCAAGTACATTTCTAGTATCTATATTACTGGCACCACTCAGAGATAGAGTTTTAAATTAGAAGGAAGATTTTAAAAAATAAACAGGCATTGGTATTTTGCAAAGATTTGAGAGAATAGTTTTTTGCTCTTTTTCACTAGGGTTTTCATAGTACTGCTAGATGAAGCCCTTGGGAACTACAAATATTCACCTGCTGGCATGATAGAACGTCTGTGCGAAACTTAACTGACTCTAATGTGAAAAGCAGGTGCCGGTTGGCCCTTCCACATGAGGCCAGCACTATCGTTTTGCCATCTGCCTCAGGTTTGTAGCATTCGGAATACCATTTTTCATAAAGACATAAACTCACCACAGGATTTAGCAGTGCTTGCTGTGGTCATGCTTAAATGTTGCCAGGATTTAGTGGTGACTGATAGCTAAACATATAGCTAAACTGATAAACATATTAGCATCTGTTAAGCAAGTTGTATTGACACCATTTTATGTCAATAATTCTGAATGTTTTTTTGTTTTTCAAAAAGTTTGGGTTTTCCCCCCACACTATTACATATAACTTATCCCTAAGGGAAATATTTGCCTAAATTGACATCTGAAACAGGTATATCAACTCATATTCTTAGCACACCACTATATATTTGGGGTGCTGTGGGTGGTGTTTTGAATAATCCCTGTTTGTAAAGTTTTGAAACTGAAGATTTAAAAGAATTCTAGATCTACTCAGTAGTTTTCTAGAGACAATTTGGCTGGCTCTGAAAATAGCAGACGTCTCTTATAGCTGTATACAGTTGGAAAGGGATATAGCTAGAGTATATAGCAAGTAAAAAGGTTTCAGATTCAGTTCTAGGTTAGGACACTTCTAAAATCTAGATAGCTAGTAGCCAGGAAGTGTAAATGATAATAGAAGAGATAAGAACAAGATTCCAGTCCTACATATGTTGCTGAATTGTTCCCAATAGCACTAGCCAACACTGCCAGTGAAGGATACTGGATGTTGGACTCCAGCAATGTCTGGAGGACTATGTTTTTTATCTTGTGCTAGATCGTGGCTGTTTAACTTGACTAATTTTTCATTCATACAAGCCATTGTGGGTTGTTCCGGACTACATATGTTCAAAAAATATTCCAGTCATTGGATAAAAATTAGGGAAAGTGTGTCAATGGAGGGGCCATTTTTCCCAAAGTGGGGGAAATGTATCCGTGAAGGCCAATTTTAGGCTCCAGGGAGGTCTATTTTCCAGTTGAAAATGACTTGAAAATTGATTTCCAGTTCACTTCCTTTAGGTGGAAAGACTCTCCTACTCCTAAAAATGCACACCCTCCAACATTTCATGCAACACCAGAATGTGATCAAGATGTCATAACAACACAGGCTAGTACAGGCTACAACATTTTGCTTTTGCCTAAGTCTGTGAAGGGCAGTTTCTGCCCCTGTCTCTCCTCTGCTAACTCTTCAGTTAGTTGAATGCAGACTGCCTTCACACTTGGAAGGAGGGAAAAGGTGAGATAATAAGAGGATTATAATTGGGCCTATCCTGCCAAATTGGAACAGTTGGAGGGAATAAAAATGTTCCACAGAGGATAAGAAATTTATGAATAAATTGTCATCCATAATTCGAGAGAGCACGGGGGTAGGATCTGCCAAGGTTCCCTGGAGGGGAAAAGCAGTTCCTGGTCCATCCCTGCACTAGATGAACCAACACATCTGTCATACGAGGCAACTGCCTGTGTTCCTATATTTGAGATGATGTGGGATATCACAGTATATCAATAAATGCAGCTTGGCTACTTAGAAATATAGTTGTTTTTCAGATATTTCTGTTCTGATAACTGCATTTTCTAAAACACTATCTTGATTTGCTCTTTGGTGAACTGCCTTGAGAACAGCATGATAAAACATGTAGGTAAAACAGAAATGAAATGTTTGAACAAAGAACTAAGGAGTCAGCTGTAATGGTTCCACGGTGTGTGTGTGTGTGTGTATTTAAGAAGCACAGTAGGTTAAGAAAGCAGTTCCTTTTGGTTGTAATAATTGCACCCAGAAATCCAGTTTGTAATTTGATATCCATATGATGCAGGTGGGTGGCTTGACCAAATTGCTATTACAAGGAAAGTAGGCAGAGACTTGCTTTTCTTGGCTGCTAATGGATACCAAGTGGTAGCCCAAGTTAACCAGTTACAAACAGAAGCTTTATCAAAGGTTGAGGTGTGGGTGAGATTTTTAAAATTATAGATCAGAGTTGTGAGTGCAGAACTATTTCTAACCATAGATCTCCCACATGTGTTTAATACAGCAATCTTATGGATAGAAGTGGAGTTGCAGCATCATGAACACTAGATTCTCCCAAGACTTGCTGGATCTTTGCTGGAAAAGTTGAAGCAAAGCATAAGGAGTTGAAGCAAACCTTATTATTTGCTTCAACTTTTCGAGCAAAGATCCAGCCAGTCTTGGGATAATCTAGTGTTCAGAGTTTTAGGCCAAAACTAACAAAATGAAGTTCAACAGTAACAAATGCAAGATACTCCACTTAGGCAGAAAAAATGAAATGCACAGATAAAGAATGGGAGACGCGTAGCTTGAGAGAAGTACATGTGGAAAAGATCTTGAAGTCCTCATGGACAACAAGTTAAACATGAGCCAGCAATGTTATGCGGCAGCAAAAAAGGCCTGCATCAATAGGAGTATAGTGTCTAGACCCAGGGAAGTCATGCTACCCCTCTATTCTTCCTTGGTTAGACCACACCTGGAATACTTTGTCCAATTCTGGGCACCACAATTGAAGGGATAAGTTGACAAGCTGGAATGTGTCCAGAGAAGTGTGACTAAAATGATTAAGGGTCTGGAGAACAAGCCCTATGAGGAGCGACTTAAAGCGCTGGGCATGTTTAGCCTGAAGAAGAGAAGGCTGAGAGGAGACATCATAGCCATAAATATGTGAGAGGAAGTCATATGTGGTGGACTAAATTGAGCTAGTGACAGTAATAGCAATAATGAGGCACTAAGGAAAAGTTATCTTCCACCCCCTGATGAATGACAGATTAACTCAAAATATTCTGGAATGAAGAATGTCAACGTGTTGCCCAATTATGTATTTCACTTAGAATTAGGGTTTTTGGGAAGACTTATAGGAACCAAAGACAAGAACAGAGAAAGAAGCATCTTCTATTCCCTTGCGCCTGCAAATTAGGCTCAGAAGCAGCTGTATCATGGACAAAGTCGGATGGGCCTTGAATTAGGCTTAGGATAAAACTATCTATGCTCCAAATTCAGTTCCATCTTCTGAGCCTGAGTTAAGTCGCTTTATCTCTAATTACTAATTTCAGTGTCTTTAATGAACTTCCTGGCATGACCTTGAGGGGATGGATGATTTAAACATTTGGAGTTTAAACTTAAATGGATTGGGGCTATACTTAGTTTTACTGGAAGGCCAAAGCTGCTAAAACAGGTGGACATGGCTGGTGTTCTTTCAAAACCGTGTGAAAACAGAATGACAATTAGGTCTCTTCCTGATTTCCAATGTGGCTATTGGTGCCGCACTGAATAGTACACACACTGGAACACTGCCTTTCCAAAAATATCTGATATACTCTTGAAAGTTCAAGAATGATTCAAAACACTGCCAAACAGAGGTCATGGCTGTCCACTCCACTTGTCAGAGTGGATACAAGCAGAAGCCATAAATCAGGCTTTTGAGCTTCAGAATAGCATGAAGTTACATGCTTGCATGGTTTCAGATGGAAGAACAGCCGTTTCATTTAGGTGAGATTTCTAAACTGGACTTTGGTGAGTCATTGTTTAGTTACTCTGGTAGAACTGCTTATTCTCCTTTTCAGTAAAATAAGAGCAGTTATGAAACAGAAAGACTTGGTGACATTTGCATACCAGAACAAGGGATGTCTATTTTTTTAATCTGGGAAGCTTTGAGGTAGAACAAATAATGGTAGAAGGAAAGACAGGTGAGAGAACCTAGCTTCTTTACAAGCACAGGTGGGGTGGGTTTTTGTAAATGTAGGCTAGATTTCAGACGAAGCAAGTGGCAAAAACATCTCTGAGTATATTTCCTTGTATAAGAAAACTCCACTAACTTCATGGGATTGTGGTATGTTGATGGTTCATTTGAAGGCACACACAATGGTGCAGGAAGAGTGGAATCATGTTAGGTTTTAACTGAAGTACTCTTGCACCACCACTACTGTGCTCTGGCACCACAAGATGCAGAGCCAACCTTAAGAAATGGGGCCACAAAGTGGAGTCCATGACATGCGAGTGTGGAGAAGAGCAAACCAGAGACCACCTATTACAATGCAGCCTGAGCCCTGCCACATGCACAATGGAGGATCTTCTTATATTCAGCTGTATGGAAGGGGCCTCAAACACTTACTTAAATTGACCCGATTCTTGTGCGCAGTATTCCTCAGATGTTCAGCAAGATTCCTATAAAAATCCCATTTCATCCCAAAATATTCAATACTTCTCATTCCAGAAAGTGCATAGCTAAGGTTAGGAGAGAAGGGCAGAGATTTACCCCTTTACTCTTCCTTCCTTTTTTTCAGCTGCCTCCTGTCTTCCTTTCCTGCTACTCTCCTTCACTTACATCTCTTAACTTATGCTCTTCTATTATATCCACTCTTTCTCTCACCCTTCCACCCACTGGCCACATTGTCGAAATGCCTAATCACCGTCTCCCAAAGCAATTACTATACCCCCAACTCAAGAATGGGAAACGTAGCATTGGTGGACAGGAAAAGAGATTTAATGATGGGCTTAAAGTCAACCTTAGCAAGAATTGGCCCTTGAGCACTCTAACTAGAGGTCACCTGTGACCAGCAGTGCTGTAGAATTTGAAGAGGCATGAATGGAGGGTGAAAGGGAGAAACATGCCAAGAGGAAGGTGCATCAAGCTAACCCCAACCAAGACCGCCTTCCAGGAGGAAACGAAAGCCCTCACTGCGGGAGAAGATGCAGATCAAGAACAGGGCTCCACAGTCACCTACGGACCCAACACCAGTACACTGATCCTGGAAAACTATGCTACTCGGACAACGAGGGATCACCTAAGTAAAGTAAAGTCTAGTTTGAGAAGAACAATCAGAACTTCCAGTTTTCCCAACACAGTTTTGCAACTTCAGGAAGATGGGGTGAGGGGAAGCAGGGAAGAAAGTAGCTTGCGATCCATCTGGCTCCTCTTTAAGATTCGGTGGGCAGTTGTCCTGACTAGCACCGAATGGGAACTCTTCTCCTGAAAGGTTACATTCTCAGACGAGAGGGGAAATGAGTTAACATGTATTAATGTGATGCATGCTCTGGCAAAGTGACCTACTAAAGGGCTTCCAGATGTGTTGTGCAAAACTGAGAGAACAAAACAAAACAGAGCCTGAGTAATAAAGATGCTGAGTTGAACTCAGCAGGTGAGATTAACATATCTGACTGCCTCTGCTGTTAGGTAATTAAATCTGCATCTTGATGCCTGGGCAAACAAGCAAGTACTAATAGGAAATATACTTCTGTTCCTATCCGTTCTAATTAGCTTTTAAGCACCCCCCTCCTCCCATAATAACTTGAATTTAAGAAGTCCAAGGTACTAGTTCAGCATACTAATCCTCTTTGGTGTTCATATATACACTGTAGCCCTTTTCTGTTAGTAGTGCTGCAGCTGGAGATATGATTACAATGAATTTCCTGTTTCAGACCTGATGACATGGTGGGTAATTTTACTTTAGCCAAAGAGGCCACAAGGGAAAGGGAAGGACAGGAGTGTGTGCATAAATTTGGAACAGGGAGAGGGAAGCCCAGAACAATTTGCTGATGGCTTCAAAAAAGCAAAGATTTTCCACTGTATTTTTTAAAAATAAAATAAAATAAAATGGTTTCTTCATCTTCTACATTGTGAGAAAAGTCCAATAGGAGACATGCCATGCTTTTGAAGGTCTACCCTAAGGTAGTCATGAAACAAGTGTTTTCATGACCATAGTTTACACTTGAATTTTTATCTATTTATTTTAAAAATACACTTGAAACAATAAACAGATACTATAAAAAATGCCATGCTTATTAACGAGTTGGAGATACACATCTAGAGGTTGTTTAGTTATCTGCATCATAATTAAAATGGGCTTTGTGATAGAAAATTTCTGGAGAAAGGAACTCTGTGAATGCAAAAGTCCTAAAGACAATGGATTTCATTATGGCATCCATTTTAATGACAGAGGTAAAGATGAAGTAGTTTGGCCACATCATGAGAAGACAGGAAAGCTTAGAGAAGACAATGATGGTGGGGAAAATGGAAGGAAAAAGGAAGAGGGGCTGACCAAGGACAAGATGGATGGATGGCATCCTTGATGTGACTGGCTTGACCTTGAAGGAGCTGGGGGTGGTGACAGCCAACAGGGAGCTCTAGCGTGGGCTGATTCATGACGTCACTAAGCATCTGAAGTGACTGAATGAATGAACAACAACAACAACTGGCAACTTCAGGTCCTCCAGATTTTGTTGCGTTGTAGCTCCTATCATCAACGGCTACTTGCTGTGCAGGCAATGAGGATTGAGAAATGCTATCTAGCAATATCTGAAGTGTGACAACTCACCACTCTTGTATGAAGACTGCAACTCACTGACACATGGATGAAGTGTTGCTTTGGATTAGATTACTGGTTGCCAACCTGTGGTCCATGGACCACCAGTGGTCCCCAAGAACTAAAATATGGTCCACAGCCTCACCATTACTACACCATTGCAAAGAGACCAACTGGTCTCACAAAACCTTCTTATAGTACTGAAGCAATGGGGATGTTGGGAGCTGAGAGGTTGACTACCCATGAAAGGCAAGACAACAAGCTTCCTGACTGCTGCTTCTCCTCCTCCCTTCCCCTCAGCGGAGCTGTTCCATGTAGCACCTGGAAGGCGGGGGGGGGGGGGGGCACCATGGTGTCTTCATTTTTAGGCCTGTTCCTGGGGTTATTTGGAGTGCTAATTCAGCAAATTGCATTGGATAGACAACATCAGCTCTAGATTATTAAATATGGTTTTCAGTGGGCAAGCAGATGGCATATGTTCTGTATCAGAAATTAGAGCAGATGTGGACTATCCAATGCAATTTTGTGAATCAGCACCCCAAATAACCAAACCAAATCTAAAGTTGACCAAAAAACTGATTCGTAACCTTTTTGGTACTCATGTTGGAGAGTGGCCCCTGGTCAAAGTGGTCCCTGGTAAAAAAAAGGTTGGGAACCACTGGATTAGATGGACAGCTACACAGAGAGGCAGGAGGGGAGGAAGGATTACATTCAGGGAAATCCGAATAGAGGGTCCTAATGAGGGGAAGTGGTAACTGTGAAATTTCCCTCACAAATGACTGGTTGTGTAGTATCACAAAGCTTCCTTGCATAAGTGACGTCCTTAATGGCCAGAATCCTGTTGAAAACTTTTGAAGTGATTCTGAAGTCTCTTATGGGATGGTGAGCCTTCCTTATTTATGGGTTTCTGGGGTTTAGCTTGAGGGTAGATTTAAATCAGTGTCATACTGGCAAGATCACATTTTAAAAATTCAGGTTCAGACGAATGTTGCAGCGAGGCCAGATTTATATCCCAGGGAGACATTAAAAGGCACTGTGTGAGTGGGTGACAAACTACGCACTCTGCGGTTTTTGTTATTTTTCCTAAAAGTTACAACACAGCTGCTTCCGGCCCATTAGAGAGGAACATTTTCTTTTTCAGGACAGGGCGAGGGCGAGGGGGGAGACAGTTTGGAGAACGCATACCCCTGTGCGCACACAACTCTCAAACATCTGGGCAAAATCAAACAATTTAAGATACCCTATTGCTAAAACAGTGTATGGGTGTTTGGCAAGCGTCATTTGGAAAGGAGGCAGGGTGGTCCAGGAGCCCAGACCTATGTTTCAAGAGCTTTGCTTTTATATGCTTGTTCTCCATTAGATCTTTCACGGCTAGTAACCTTTTCCCAAACTGGACCTGTTTGGGAGATTTTTGGTATTTTAGAAGTTGCTTCTCGTGTCATATTAAAACTAGAATTGGTTGAGGAGGGATTAATTGCTTGGTTACAACCAGAATAGGGAAAGAAGAGGTGCTTGAAATAACGTTGTTTGACCAACTTCAAGAAAGATTGGGACTTGTTTATCACATTTTCTAGCAACGATAGGGGCAAATTTCAATTGTTGGATTTATGAATTAGAGCAGTGGTTCTCAACCTGTGGGTCCCTAGATGTTTTGGCCTTCAACTCTCAAAAATCCTAACAGCTGATAAACTGGATGAGATTTCTGGGAGTTGTAGGCCAAAAGCACCTGGGGACCCACAGGTTGAGACCCACTGATTTAGAAGAATGTTATTAAAAGCTGAAGTGTTGAAAGATTGCCTTTTTAAGGGGAGTAGGGAAGGCTGAGCAAAGGAAGATAGATGCTTTTGAACTGTGGTGCTGGAGGAAAGTTCTGAGAGTGCCTTGGACAGTGAGAAGATCCAACCAGTCAATAGTTCAAGAAATAAAGCCTGACTCTCATTGGAGGGAAGGATAGTAGAGGCCAAGGTGAAGTACTTTGGCCACATCATGAGAAGAAAGGAAAGCTTAGAGAAGAGTATGATGCTGGGGAAAATGGAAGGAAAAAGGAAGAGGGGCCGACCAAGGGCAAGATGGATGGATGGTATCCTTGAAGTGATTGGATTGGCTTTGAAGGAGCTGGGGGTGGTGATGGCCAACAGGGAGCTCTGGCGTGGGCTGGTCCATGAAGTCATGAAGAGTCAGAAACGACTGAACAAATGAACAACAACAACAACAAGGATAACAAGAGACAATGAATGCAAGGTTTGTAGAATAATTTAAGCAGTTGAATGTCTACTATGTGTTTATTGGTGTTTTATCAGATGGAGATCCAGAAGCTGGGGGACAGCAGGGAAAACCGTAGGGCAGCACCCAGTTTTGTCCCCTTATCATAGTTAGTCAAGGGCTGCCATCTCATAACATTTCCTGGCTGTCCCTGGCTTCCTTGCATGTTGTCCCTGGCTTCTTCAATGAGGATACGTATAGTCATCTGTACCTTCATTTCTTCCTTTTTGCAAACTTCCGTGATGGTGCCCTGCCAAAAGTAGCCCTGCATCATATCATGCACCCTGTTGGCTCTGTCCTGGCAGTGTGTTACAAGGAAGGAAAACTGATGAGGTCCTTAGCTCAGGGTGATTGTTTTAGGTTTAGTTGCATTAGATGAAGTAGTTTTAGTTTTATGTACTATATTATGAAAATCTGCTTTCTTGTATTGTTTTGGTTCTTTTTAGTGTTATCCATTATTTCTGAATAAAAAAGAATTATATAAAAAAGAAGTAGGAGAGAGTCTGGATTTAATTTTGATATTAATGCAAAACATCAAAAAAGAGGTGGTCAACCTCCATGAACTCCCCTTTTCAGAGGCTCCTTGGACTTACCGTGGAAGCTCTAGCCACATGACCCAGGTAGGAGACCATTCATTGTGACTGGGTGTGTTCTCCTCTGCGTCACAGGACGAATCCTCGCTCTCATCCAGGGAGGCCTTGCACTCTTTCAGTTCGAGTGCTTTGAGGACAACTGAGGAGGAAATGTTTTTCAAAAGGGCTACAGCCTCCCCACGGCTGACACCTGTCAAATCAATTCCATTCACATTGAGCAGAATGTCTCCTGGGGGGCAGAAAAATAAAACAGAAAATAGAACACACTTGCTCATTCAAAGCTCTACTACTAAGCTCAGGAACGTCCAACTGGCATCTTGATACACTGTGTTTTTTCTGCACCCTGACAAAAATAGATTCAACTGAGTACTGAAGGCTGGGGATCTGCATGTCAGCAGTGAAGTGAATTTGCCCTTGGTCTGAATCCAAATTTTAATCTATCCAAGGTGCTGGGCCTCTTTGTACGATAGACATAAATGCCTCAGAGAGCATCCTTGGAGTGTGGATTAAAACCCACAGCAGATTCATTGCCTCACTTACATGGAAGCTGCCAGCCACTATGGCAAGCAGGTTGTAAGATATAAAGAGATTCCAGATGTTACTCTTACAAATTACATTGATAAATATAATGTTATATTCCCAAACCTAGGGTGTTAGCTGGAAGTCTTTTGGCAGCACTAGCCCAAAGGATGGATGGGTTGCACAAGGATGCGAATTCAAATTCCAACTCAGCCAGCAACACTTAATTTTGGGTATGTGATTTTTTTTCAGTCTCCACCCACCCATACCAGCTATAAAAATGGAAAACAATAGTTTGGCAGGAAAACAGTTGTATTTGCTGCCCAAACTGAGGGCATAAAATTAGTTTCTTTAGAAGCACGACAAACAAAACTGTGCATGTGTGTGTATGGGTTTGTGTTTCATAATGCACTTGTGCAAACACTGTAGGGAAAATATGACTAAGCCCATGAGGTTCAATAGAAGTGAATAATTTCAAATATTTTTCAAATATGTTTTGTGGTGGGCCTTTAAGTTGCTTATGACTTATGACAACTCTAAGGCAAACCTACTACACAGTTCTCTTGGCATATTTGGGAGGAGTGGGTGGGTGAGGGGCAGGCCCGTAGCCAGGATTTCGATTCGGGGGGGGGGGGGCTGAGTTTGTTTCGGGGGGGGGGGGGGCGGCTGAGACTGAGTGAAAGAGGGTCTACCCTAGCAAACCTTTTTGTATCATTACCCAATACCCCCATGCATATGGGATATATTGAGTATGCTGATCAGATCATAATATGAATAAACATAGTTTAAATAATGCACCAGTAAGGCCTTTTTGTGAACCACCATGGGAATTTCGGGGGGAGGGGGGGTGAAGCCCCCCAACCCCCCCCCCCTCCCCCAGCTACATGCCTGGTGAGGGGTGGGGTTGCCTCTGCCTTCTTCTCAAGCTGAGAGTGAGACTTGCTCAAGGCAACCCAATGGGTTTCCAGTTCTCCCCGAGCCCGAATCCACCCTTCAACCACTGAACCATGTTGGCTCTTATTCAGACATGTACAGTGGGTGAAATCAATAAACTCAAAATTATACTTCTTATTTTTTTCATTGGGAAAATAGATGTGTTACACAAGGTATAGTGCTTGCATAAATAAAGAATTAAAAAGAGATGTGGTTTGGTGTATATTTGAGCAGTGAATCATTTATCATGAACAATACTGGGAATTATTGACTCCCGCCGGTTTTGTTTGTTATCAGTTCAAAGCTGTGCATTTGAAACACTTTGATCACTTCTATGCACCTTGACCTTCTAGAGCAGGGGTCCTCAAATAAGACCCGAAGGCCAGATATGGCCCTCCAAGGTCATTTAGCCGGCCCATGTTCAGGGGCAACCTAAGTCTGAAACTACTTGAAAGGACACAACAACAACAACAATCCTATCTCATCGGCCAAAAGCAGGCCCACACTTCCCATTGGAATACTAATAAGTTTATATTTGTTAAAATTGTTCTTCATTTTCATTATTGTATTGTTTAAAGTGTTTTTTTGCACTACAAATAAGATATGTGCAGTATGCATAGGAATTTATTCATGCTTTTTTCAAATTATAATCTGGCCCTCGAACAGTTTGAGGGACTGTGACCTGGCCCTCTGCTTAAAAAGTTTGAGGACCTCTATTCTAGAGTTTAAAAAAGTTAATTTTTGAGGCTACAAGACTGCTAGTTTTGAGGGTTTTATCTTCTGAGTTCTAGAAAAAAAATCTTCAAAGTGTAAAAAAGCTGTTAAGATAAATGATGGCGATGGATGATGGGTGCTGTAGTCCCAAAAGATTAGGCGTCACACTATATGCACTTCTTGTGAGCACCATTTGTTCAATAAGATTTACAGCTACAGGCCCAAAGAAAAATATTTCAGGGGACTTTTAGGAAAGCCATATGTTTTCCAATGCTACATCATAGCCACAACACCCCCCCCCCCCCCCAGTGAATTCAGGATGACAATAAACTTTTGGCCAATTTCTGACAAGATTATCAGAATTTTTAGAGGACACAGTTGTGGTTCAAATGTTTTAATTATTGTAAAATAAATCAAGCAGTTAATCAAAGATTTAAACAGCATAAGGATGGATATAAAAATGGGAGAATATTTATCCAGTTCCTATGCAAACTGAAAAATAGAGAGGAATATTGCATTTTAATAGCCCAGATTCTATGAACAAAGGGCTATCTCATATTTCACAAAACATCCAATTTATATCAAGTGATTTTGAGGAAAAATATGGTAGTACTTCTTTTGAGAAGAATGCTAATATTTGTGGAGAACTAAAACCATATTTGGAAATAAACAATACTCTGGAATAAGGAACCACATTTTTAAAAGCCTCCTTGTGGAATCTGGAGCAATTTCAAAGTTAATTTCTCCCCTCCTTTGTCCCAATGTATATTCAATTGTTTTAGATAGTGGCTTCAATATGGACATCAAACACTGATGACCACGGAACTGGTATTTGAACAAAGAACACTATGAGATTTGGGTTTGGAAAATGATTTCAGCTGCTCATCATACAAATGTGTGCAAGCAGAAGTTTCTTTTCAAAAAGCAATGTTAAGACCAGATTATTATTATTATTATTATTATTATTATTATTATTATTATTACTATTATTAAACACTCAACAAGATTAGTCCACAGCCAACAAGATCACTATGCTGGCTGTTGTTTTGGATCACATGCCAAACACTTCCCAAGTGTCTAGGACTGTGTGATGAATTGGCGAATAATGCGTGCAGATCCCACTAGGGTGGCCTTTTGCAGCTGACAGATGGTAATTTTGTCAGTGCCAATTGTGTTTAAGTGCAGACCAAGGTCTTTAGGCAGTGCACCCAGTATCACCACTGGGACCACATTTACTGGTTTGTGCCAGAGTCCTTGCAGTTCGATCTTTAAATCCTCATATCATGTCAGCTTTTCCAGTTGTTTCTCTTCGATCCTGCTGTTGCCTGGGATTGCAACATCCATGATCCATACTTTGCTTTTTAACATGATCGTGAGGTCAGGAGTATTGTGCACCAATTATTATTATTATTATTATTATTACTACTACTACTACTACTACTACTACTACTACTACTACGTTTATTTATACTCCACTTTTTCTCTCTACAGGGAGACTCAAAGCAACTGCTAAATTTATTTATTTACAATGTTGTAGTAGTTTGAGCACCTTACTGGAGAATGAACCCAGATTTTAATTATTACACTATGCTGGCTCATTTTTTCCAGCTGCTCCCCCTTTCCTTTTTCATGCATTAGAGAAAGGAATTTCCTTTAAGAAAACTGTTGTGAAGCAGGGTTTGGCTCTTCTCTAGAAATATGGGAGTGTGAAGAGATCAATGAGGGCCAATTATTCAAATGATTCCAGGCATATTCAATGCTTTTCTATGCATAGAGAACATTCCTGATGCCATGATGGAGCATTTTCATAATACTTATTCCAGTAATTCCAAGAAAAATCCATTTCCTCTAAGGCACATCTGGCCACTGTCTGCTCGTTCTGAGTCAAGCGGGACATTGCACATCTATGTTAATAACTTTAGGAGATGAGTCAGAGTCAGGATTCTGGAAAGCTTTCCCATCAATTAATATATTTAATATATTTGCATATTAACTCTAACTGAACAGGCTTATAATGTTTTATGCCATTAAATGCCATACAACAATTCTATAAGCATCTCCTCAACTGAGGTTATGATTTCAGACCAGAATTCCTTAAAATGACCAGTTTGGCATTGCCTGTGAACCAAATCAGCTGGGTGGCAATGGGAGTATTTGCCACATAGCGTGGTAAATGTGATGGGTAGCAGGGGAAACCATTGTTCTGCATCGCCTGCTGCACCACTTTCCTACACCCTGGGAAGTGTCCTACACCCTGCAAGGATACTTCCTCTATGGAGCCCCACCTTATATCGTGTGATGACATCTGGTGGGCTCAGTGGAGGAAACATCTTAATATAATGCTAGGACACTTCCAAGTCCCCATTTGATGAGATGGTATGTCTGTGAAGGGTTAAATAATCTCATCATATGGGCTGATTTTCCCATCGTACACTGCTTTCTTGTCTCTTTGCCACAGAGCCCATTACACAATGCACATCTACTT
This sequence comes from Anolis sagrei, assembly GCF_037176765.1. Classification (NCBI taxonomy): domain Eukaryota; kingdom Metazoa; phylum Chordata; class Lepidosauria; order Squamata; family Anolidae; genus Anolis; species Anolis sagrei. Next base: position 74,899,031 of record NC_090025.1, on the reverse strand, counting down.
CTGGCTGGGCTCTATGGTAAAAGGGGCAAAAAAGCAGTGTACGCTCTTGCGGAAAGCTTCCTATGCTGTCTTCACTACAATGGGGGAAGCTGGATGGTGGACACTTCCCCCATGGGATGGGGTCAGTGGTAAATTGGGCAATGCAGGGCGTAGGGTGATGCATTCTCCACATCCCTACTTGGACCTCATGGATTCGCCACAATGTGGGGCAAATCCCTCACTTCATGTGATAAGGCCCAAAGTATAATTTGTGCATTTCAATATAAAAGAGTGGCTGTTTGGTTTGTTTAAGATCTAGACCAATACACAGAGCCATAATGCTTCCAAATATCTGGAGGTGTCACACATTAATTTTATAAATAATTTTATTTTCAAGGTTTAGTGGCATTTTATAAAATTTTGGTTGAGGCCCATTGGGTTTCTCTGAGCAGTGATAACTCAGAATATACCCCCCTCCCCCAGATATAGCTCATGACATCTCCAGCTTCAACTTGGTTTTCTGTGAGTTATTATACTACATTTCGTACTTAGTTTATTTATTTTTAATTATGACTCCCAAAATACACAGACCACACTGTACTAAAAATATAGGCTCAATTGGAGGAAACAAAGAGGTGCTCAGCACCCAGAAAGTGATGTCTGTCAGCTCAAAATATACTGTGCACATTCCTTCTCATCTGTCTTGGGACTCAGTAAGTATTCAATTTGCAAAAGTTGATGGGAACATGCTATAGTGCAACAGTCCTCAAACTTTTTAAACAGAGGACCAGTCCACAGTCCCTCAAGCTGTTGGAGGACTGGATTATATTTTTTTAAAAAACCAAACATAAATTAATACCTATGTGCACACTGTGCATCTTATTTGTAGTGCAAAAAATCCTTTAAAATAATACAATAATTAAAATGAAGAACAATTTTAACAAATATAAACTTATTAGTATTTCAGTGGGAAGTGTGGGCCTTCTTTTGGCTGATGAGATAGGATTGTTGTTGTTGTTGTTGTTGTTGTTGTAGTTGTGTGCTTTCAAGTAGTTTCAGACTTAGGTTGACCCTGAGCAAGGGCTGGGTAAATGAACTTTGAGAGCTTAGTTTGAGGTTTCCTGCTATAGTGACTGAAGCAGTGATGGCCAATGTATGATCCTTCACATGCCATTGAACCGGAGCTCCCATTAGACCTCTGCTGGCTAGATCTGATAGGAGCTGCAGTCCAATGGCATTTGGAGGTCCTCATATTGTTTATTCATGAAAATGAAGACTGAGGAATTCTGGGTTCAAATTCTCACTCAGCCAAGGAACTCACTGAGTGATTTTCAACCTATCAACTATACTTACTTCAATAATGACACATGTTGAGAACAGTCTACAGGTTTGGAAACTATGTGGCCCTCCCAGTGTCAATGGGATTACAATTCACATGATCTGCCATGTTGGGTATGCTGACTAGGGCTGAGAGGAGATGTCAACAGCATCGTCTGTACAATCCTAACACTTGATGGGCAACTCTTAGGAGGAATGGTGGAGTCCGATTAGAAATAAATAAACCATCTCTTCTTATGGAAATCAGACAGTTTGGGTGGGATCCAGGTTTAGGACTTGACTTATAGAAACATACCACACTTTTCTGCCTTCAAACTTCCTAACAATGCTGCACAGAGGGCTGAAGGACCTGGTAGAATGCAATAAAATGGCACATGCAGACTGGTGGAGAGGCCTTTTTGTTCATGTTGAATTCAACTTATCTTCTCAACAATATCTTCAAAACCATGACAGAGGGAACTGTGGCCTTTCGGATTTTTTGGAACAACAGCTCCCATAATATTTACATTACCTGTGTTGGTTGGATATGACCAGAGGTTCAAAAGACCTCTACCCCATACTTGCTTACAATATTTCTGCTTACCCAGGACATATTTAAACATTGGGATTTATTTATTTATTTATTTATTTATTTATTTACCGTGTTTGTATACCGCCTTTCTCAGCCAGAGGCAACTCAAGGCGATTCAGACCTCTCTGAGGTTGTGAGGTCTGAAGATGCTTGCCATAGATGCAGGCAAAATGTTAGGAGAGAATGCTTCTAGAACATGGTCATATAGCCCAAAAAAACCACAACAACCCAGTGATTCCAGCCATGAAAGCCTTCAACAATATATTTAAACATTTCTTGAAATCACTCATTGCTTTCACTCTGCAATTGGGAATATGCCCCGAACTCCATCAGTGTTGTCACCTGTTTTGATTCGGCCATCCCGACTGATGACTCCACCAGGTTCAACGCTCATCACATAAATGGGTAAATCCCATTCCTGGTGGGAGGAGGCACCACCTGCCACAGTCATACCCAGGGACTCTGTATGATCCTTTCGGACAACAACCACCTTTTCATGACTGGTGATGGCATGGAGGGCGGCCTGAGAAGGGAAAAGAGTAAAAACAAGTTCAGCGCATAAACAGAAACCTTTGACAGTTCAGTGGCAGATATTTTTCCATATTTTTCCATCATTCATCCATGGTTTTTCTGATTAATTCTGGTGTGTTGTTTCTTTCCAAACAGAAGTAAAAATTCATGACTGAATTTTTCCTGGGTGTAGATTGACTGATTCTTAAAATGTTTGATATTTTAAGAAGAGACAGTGTGGTAAAGTGGTTTGAATATTGAAGCCCACTGGGTGACCTTGGGCATGTCATACTCTCTCAGCTCCAGAAAACCCCATGATAAATAACCCCATAAGTAACAAAAAGATTGAGAACACAACAACAGCATACACAAAAAGATTCTTCCTCCATCTATGAAAACAAACTTGTTTCTGGATGAATTCTGTTTCCCTCGGAGAATTGTATTTTATCTTCAGTAAATCTCTCTTTACAAGAAATAGCCCTTCTTTCCTCCGTTTTTCTAAGGCAACTTTATTGTGAAGAGGAAAGAAAAAGAGACTCTTATTTCCATTTTTGTGAGCATTTTTTCCTCACTGGGAAGTATTCATTTTTGAGAGGAAATGTCTATCTAGTGCATCAGTCAAGGCATTTTTTGACTTTGTTAGTAAGTATGAAAATAATATGCTTCCTCTGTCTCATACTTCAATAATGTTCCAGCTCATGGATACTGCGTTTATACATTTTATGAAGAAAAATGGTATCAACTTCATCAAGATTTAAAAGTGATGGTCAGAAATGGATCGTAATCCTCCCTAGGTCACAATCAAAACCCTAATCACAGCTTTCTCTCAAAATATTTCTCGTTATTTAGATTTTTTGCAAAACAAGGACCAAAGGGAGAGTGAGGGGAGAACAGGAATCAAAGGAAGCCAAAGCTTTGCTTTAATAAACACCACCCTGTGCTTACGTGGCTTTATGAGAGATAACCAAATCAAATGGTTCAGTGTCAATTCTCATCAATGAGATTACTTCAGTGTGTTATTTTCTTTTTAAAAGTACTTCCTCTCCATGATTACAACATTACCTTGTAGGCTCTACAGAGAAGGAAAAAACATAACAGTTTGTCCCCCTTTTAACATTTACTGTAAAACAAATATTTACAGCAGATTAACTCAGTGTCCTGATAGTTGGCTTACAGGCAATGGCTGCAGCTGCGTGACCATTTTAATTACCTGAAGGCTGAAACTGTTCTTTCAGCTACAGAGTTTTATGTCCTTCAAGGACAAATGGCCTAGCCTTTGAAGACTGGAAGATAATGTATTTGCATATGCAATTAACAAGACTTTTTCAGTTTCAAATGTTGTGTTAAGAGCTTTCCGCATTCACTCAGTCTCCAAAATGCCAGGAAATTGCATCAACAGATGTGTAATTTAGGCAATACAGTTATGGTGGCCAGGTCCTTGAATGAAGTTCCAGTTTCTGAACTAACTTGAAGGTGGATAGCTCAGTGGTAGAATGAATTGAGATCTTAGACTTGTCTATTTACTGATGCCACTGAAACCGGCCAAAATGGGCAAACAGAGGGCATGCAGGACACAGTCCAAGCATCTTTAACCCCTTAAGATTCGAAAGTCATAAAATCTGGATAAAGTCTTCTGATACTAATATACTCAAACTCCCTGCTAGTGAAAAACAAGACCCCTTAAATAATTACTAAATTAAATAAGTGATAGCGTCTATGTCTTTATAAATTGGGGAGGGGAGAATGTCAGAGAGGGTTAGAGGAAGGAAATATCATGATAACTGTATTTTTTGTTGTTGTTTATTTGTTCAGTCGCTTCTGACTCTTCGTGACCTCATGGACCAGCCCTTGCCAGAGCTCCCTGTCAGCCATCACCACCCCCAGTTCCTTCAGAGTTGAGCCATTCACTTCAAGGATACCATTCATCCATCTTGCCCTTGGTCAGCCCCTCTTCCTTTTTCCTTCCATTTTTCCCAGCATCATTGTCTTCTCTTCTCATGATGTGGCCAAAGTACTTCATCTTGGCCTCTAATATCCTTCCCTCCAATGAGCAGTTTGTTTCCTGAAGTATGGGCTGGTTTGATCTTCTGGCAGTCCAAGGCACTCTCAGAACTTTCCTCCAACACCGCAGTTCAAAAGCATCTACCTTCCTTCGCTCAGACTTATGGTCCAGATCTCCTCATCTGTAGGTGACTATGGGGAATACCATTACTTTATGCGGATCTTCGTTGCCAGTGTGATGTCTCTACTCATCACTATTTTATCAAGATTGTTGACACTATAACACAACCTAATTTAACTTAACAGCAAAATAACAACAACTAAAAGCATCATAAATACCAAAATTTTGTTAAATACACTAAAAATAGAAATTTTAAAAAATATTTAAACCAATGTCAACATAGCTCCATCAGTAGAGGTTCGACAAACCAATGGCCAGGACTACAAAAAAATGTAGCCAACTATAAAAGGGCAGGGAAAGGGTTAGTGCAAACAGTGTATCATAGGGCTAGGGAAGTGAAGTGCAGGACAGAGAGCTATCTGGCTACCTAGGGACTGGGCCTAGGGACTAATCATTCTCAAAATTTTGCTGGAACATCCAGGTTCTCAGATCCCTACAAAAGGAGGTCAGTGTGGGGCTTGCCTAATCTTCCTGGGGAGGGTGTTCCAAAGATGGGGGGCCACCACTGAGAAGGCCCTCTCCCTCGTTGCCACCAACAATGCTTTTGCCTGTGATGGAAGCAAAAGGAGAGGCTCCCTGGCAGATCTTAAGAGCCCATGCTGATTCATAGAGGGAGATGCGATCCTGAACGTAGGCAGGACATAACTCTGCACCTTGAATTGGGACTGGAAACTTATCGGCAGCCAGTGGAGCTGCTTTAATAGGGATGTCGTACGTACATCGTACATTCCATATAATTATTGTATTGAGTTATAATTATTTGTATTGAGTTATAATTATTTTCATAATCACATAGAAAAATAAAAAATAAAAATATTTTAAATAATATGTTTAGAATTAATGCTGCAGCTTTTATGTCCTCCTTGACTTCATTCTCAACCCCCTTTGACTTTCTCCTTCCTGAATTTTCATTTTTTCTTTTGTAACTTGTCACGCTCCCATTCTAGCTCACTGCTGCATAATGTTCATTATACAAGCAAAAGAGAATGCCAGGAAAAAGAATGTATGTGTCCTAAACTTTAACTGAAATGACAAAGATGTTACTTTGTACCAGGGCACCAAAAATATGGGATAAATGTGGATGCCCACAACTTTATTAAAAACATACTGCCCCCCAAAAAATGCTACTTAACTAAGGAGAGGAAAATGGAGAATTCAATGGACAGACTAATGCCTACAAAAGAAGGGCAGAAAGCAATTAAATAATCTCTTAAACATTAGCTAATGCTTTTTGAGATTTGCCAATCTGAGGAGAAATCAGAACAGGACAACAGATATTTGCCAGCACTGCAGATGTTCAAACTCAGTTGTAACCCCCCGCAATCAGATGCCTAAAGCCCACAGAAGTTTTCCTTTTCAAAAATTTTCTAGTGCTCAGGGTTTGGTACGCTTACTGTATGTCTCCCTCCCTTTCTTCCTTCCTCCCTTCTCTCCCAGTGTGGGACCCAAGACAGCTCCCAAAGAGAGTCAATCAAAAATCCTTAACAATAATAATAAAAAAACAATTAAAACCTCAGATTAAATAGTATAAAGTAATTGAAAAGTCATTCTTTTTTTTAAAATGCATACTCTAATAAGTTTGGCAGGTTTGTATAGGGAGATAGGGTCTTTCGGATAGTCTGTGGACAAGTCTACATAGGGACCACCAAATGCAGCATTGCCCAAACACGAATCAAGGAACATGACACTGCAGACGAATTCAACCAGAGAAGTCAGCCATAGCAGAACACCTGATGAACCAACCTGGACACAGTATATTATTTGAGAACACAGAAATGCTGGACCACTCTAAGAGCCACCATGTCAGACTACACAGAGAAGCCACTGAAATCCACAAGCATGTGGACAATTTCAACAGAAAGGAGGAAACAATGAAAATGAATAACATCTGGCTACCAGTATTAAAAAACTCTAAAATTAGGACAGTAAATAAAGAGCAGCACTAAAAAAACAGGGGAATTCCATACAAGAATCAATCAGGGCCAGCTAACACCTCCCAACAAAGGATTCCCCCAGCAGCAATCAGCCAGGCTTTGAAGCTCCAAGGCCAATGCTAATCAAGGTGGCAAATTGCAACATTCACATTCACACCTGCCTCAAGCAGACAAAAGTTCTTTCTCCCACAGATATATAAACCTTACTTGCCTACTTTTCTTTTATATATATATATATATATATATATATATATATATATATATATATATATTGATTTTATTACGCATACAATTTAAGTAAAAACAGGAGAAGGGAGTGCCGGGGTTACAGAGGATTTGTGAAGAAGGAGGTTAGTTGGGTGTGGAATGGGGAACGGGTTACATGCGGAGAGAGGGGGGATGGAAGGGGGTGGGGGTGGGGGGTAGCGACAGGGGTGGGGGTTGGGTACTTCCAGGTTTACCCAGGGTGGTACAAACATTCTTAGTTTTACATACTTTATTCAGACTAAATACAAATTTTGTTTTCGCTTTGTATTTACTTGTCTTAATAGTTATCAATGCATGTATACACTTGTTTGCTCGGGATATTCAATCCCTTCTTCTTCTGTCTTTTTCTTGGATTTCATTTATAAATCTATTGCGTACATCTCTTTGCTTTTCTCTTTAATAAATTCTATTACAGGTTTCCAGTCAGTTCTCTGAGGTTTTTTGTAATTTTGTGAGATTCTCTGTGTCAAAATGTCCATGTTCATTATGTCCATTATTTTACAAATCCAATGTTCCGTTTTTGGGATCTCTTTAGTTTTCCACATTTTAGCTAGTACCATCCTAGCAGCTGTTGTCAAATAGAAGAATAATTTGTCCTCATTCTTTTCCAGTTTCAGATTATGTAGTCCTAGTAGTAATATTTCTGGTCTTAATTCTAATTTTACCCTAAATATTATTTCCATCATCATGTGGATTTGTGACCAATATTTTTTTTACCTTTTTACAGTTTCACCACATGTGTAAAAATACACCTTTTTCCTTTTCACATTTCCAACATCGGTCCTTGGTCTTGTCCTTGTTAATTTTTGCTAGTATTTCAGGTGTAAGGTACCACCTATAAAAGATCTTATACCAGCTCTCCTTTAGGTCTGTGGCATATGTGTACTTAATTTTATTTTTCCAATTTTTTTCCCCTTCTGCTAGTGGTATTGATTGGCCTACGTCTCTTGACCAGCTTGCCTACTTTTCAACAAATCTCACAACCTCTGAGGATGCCTGCCATAGATGTGGGTGAAATGTCAGGAGAGAATGCTTCTGGAACATGGCCATACAGCCTAGAAAACTCCCAGCAAACCCAAGAAACTGTTCTCCCTTACATTCAGACTAGGGATCCTAGTGGTCCATTGTTAAAAGAAAATGATTAAATCCGGATAATTACATGAGCTGGATCCAAATTTAGAGAGCTCTGCTGTTATGGATTAACAAAATGGCAACAGTTTAAATACCGTAGTAGAAGGGAGAGTTACATCTGATATTTGGAAAAAGTTTTTATTTTTAAAAAGCACTCATGGAAGTGATTTGGGAAGCATAAACACAGACTCAGAGCAAAAAGATTATTAAAGATCCTTTGTTAAAATATAAGCACTAAAATTTTATATTTTCTAGTTCCACGCACATTGCAGAAGGGCATTGTCCTCCTAAGTAAGATACTCTTCAAAATACAGTTAGTAAGGTCTGAGGTTGTCTCCGTTAGGGTGCCTTACAACTTTCCCCAACTCTTAGAGCTGGACAACTCACTGTTTACAATTGGCACTGGCTTCAGAGCCAGCCTGTTTCCACATGGAGGCAGGATGTCATGGGTTTTCTTCGCCAAAAGGGACGGCTGAACCATTTTATAACAACAAATGATGTTGAAGGCTACGGCTTATTCTTGGCACTGGATATTAGGAACTTGAAAGCAATCTCGACCCCACATTTACATCTGTGTCCTAGAAATGTCTAGGAAGAGAGTTGGCTCTCGAAGAAAAAAGAAAGAGGGGGGATGGGGACATTTAGATCAAATTATCCTAGAGATGAATTTTTAAATGTGGCCATAGTTTGGAGGTGGTGAGATTTCCATGTGCAGCCAGGGTTTTTCTTTCTTTCTACTATAATGACACAACATTAATAAGATACAATTCTGGGAGTTCTTGACATTTTGAATTAGAAAACCGAAACCTCTCCAAACGTAATAAAATCAGATTCAAATTATACCTTGCCTGAGGATTAGATTTATTGTATTGCATATAGAGACTGAAATTTTAATGTCAGGCAGAAAACAACTGGGAATATCATGGGTATTGCACTGAAATATTTTGTATGACTGTGAAAAAAACCTTTGTTCATATGTGTAGTGATGTCCTTGAGTAGTTCCAGCTGCAGGCAAATAGGGCAACCTCTCCTTATATCAGAAGAAATCTACACTAGCTTTCCTTAGATAACCAGAAAACAAATGGTGTGAGATTTAAACTGCTTAATTTACTTCAGTATCAGTTCATCTAGAAATGTGGTTAGGCCAGCCTGGTCTTTGATGCAGAGAAGTATCAACACAGACTATGATGTACTAGGAGACATATACATAATTCCAGATATTAGTCTGCCTCCTTTGCAAATTGTCAAAGTGAGATCTTTTTAAAACCAACAGCTCTTCTGAACTCACTCCAGATGAACTCTGTTTAATAAGGGAGTGAATGACTTGTCATCTTCCATGGACTACAACTCTCAAAGCACCTTAGGACTATGCTTAGTGAGTGGAGTTGATGGGAGATGCAGACCCAGATGTGGGAAGAGTCAAAGTCTCCTCATTCTTGTTTAGGATACCAACCATAATTGCCCAGACTAGATGGATGGACTACTAAAATCAAATGGCTTATTTATTTATTTACAACATTTATATGCCACTCTTCTTACCCTGAAGGGAACTCAGAGCAGCTTACAAGTAAAAAGTAAATACAATATATTATATTATTATCATAGCACAGTATTAATATTATATATTACATTGTACTATAACATTATACTGTAATATTATTCATAATATTACATTTAATATAAATTATATATTAATTATAATATCATATTATTATTATTATTATTAGTAGTATATCATATTACTTTATAATATTATCAATATTATATGTATATACAATATATTATATTATATTATATTATATTATATTATATTATATTATATTGTATATTAGACACCCCCTGCCATGCGTTGCTGTGGCCTACTCTGGTGGTCATGGGGGTTCTGTGTGGGAGGTTTGGCCCAATTCTATCATTGGTGGGGTTCAGAATGCTCTGAGATTGTAGGTGAACTACAAATCCCAGCAACTACAACTCCCAAATGTCAAGATTCTATTTTCCCCAAAATTCCACCACTGTTCACATTTGGGCATGTTGAGTATTCGTGTAGATCAGGGGTCCTCAAACTAAGGCCCGGGGGCCAGATACGGCCCTCCAAGGTCATTTACCCGGCCCTCGCTCAGGGTCAACCTAAGTCTGAAATGACTTGAAAGCACACAACAACAAAAACAACAATCCTATCTCATCAGTCAAAAGCAGGCCCACACTTCCCATTGAAATACTAATAAGTTTATATTTGTTAGAATTGTTCTTCATTTTAATTATCGTATTGTTTTTAAATGTTTTTTGCATTACAAATAAGATATGTGCAGTGTGCATAGGAATTCATTGATATATTTTTTTCAAATTATAATCCGGCCCTCCAATAGTTTGAGGGACTGTGACCTGGCCCTCTGTTTAAAAAGTTTGTGGACCCTTGGTGTAGATTTTGGTCCAGATCCATCACTGTTTGAGTCCACAGTGATCTCTGGATGTAGATGAACTACAACTCCAAAACCAAAGGAGTTGTAGTTCACCAAACCCTTCGAGTATTTTCTGTTGGTCATGGGAGAACTGTGTGCCAAGTTTGGTTCAATTCCATCGTTGGTAGGGTTCAGAATGCTCTTTGATTGTGGGTGAACTATAAATCCCAGCAACTACAACTCCCAAATGACAAAATCAATTTTTTGAGTGAAGGACATACATTGGGTTGTTAGGTGTCTTGTGTCCAAATTTGGCCTCAATTCGTCCAGTGGTTTTTGAGTTCTGCTAATCCCACAAACAAACATTACATTTTTATTTATATAGATTACATTATATTATAAGCACAGTGCAGGAGACAAGATGGAACTGCCTTCCTGGCCCCTCTCTTTACTCTGATCTCAGAGCAGTAGTTGGTGCTGGGGGGGGGGGGGGGGGCTCCCAACTGATGACACTGGAGGCAAGATGGAACTGGGGAAACAATTATCTCTCCAGATGTTCTGATCCTCAATCTCCTCCAGATAGCCAATGATAAAGGTTATGGGAATGACAGCCTATAGCAGTGCTTCTCAACCTGTGAGTCCCCAGATGTTTTGGCCTTCAACTCCCAGAAATCCTAACAGCTGGTAAATTGGCTGGGATTCCTGTGAGTTGTAGGCCAAAACACCTGGGGACCCACAGGTTGAGAACCACTGGTCTATAGCATCTGGAGCCAGAGATTCCCCAACTTTAGTTTAGCATTGTGAAAATGTTGACACTGTTTTGCTATGGAGAAAGCCACAGTTTTACAAAGCCCAAAACATCAGAAAAAGGAAAGAGATGAAGAAGAAGATGGGAAGGAATTAGGACTTCCTTTCTGGTAAACTCAAAAAGAAGGCAAATGAAAGCGGTTAGTAAATGGTTCACAGAACAGCAGTAACTTTCTTCTTAAGTTAAAACCTGGCTTTTTGAGCAAACTTTCACTAATGCAGCATAATTATATGAAATCATGGAACGACTAGATGCTCCAATTGGATAATGACTTTGGCAAGGAGACGCTTATGATAATGCTTGTATGGCTTTGTACGGTTTTTATATTATATGTTAAATGTATTTTATGGTTGTTTTAATTGTTTTATAATTGTTGAGGCATTGAATTATTGCCAACTGTGAACCGCCTTGAGTCGCCTCTGGGCTGTGAAAGGTGGTATACTAATATGGTAAATAAATAAATAAATAAATAAATAAATAAAAGTTGTGACTTCAACTGATAAGATCAAAGGAAAATACCATAGGTAAATACCCTAAAGGTAAATACCCTAAAGGTAAATACCCTAAAGACACCGGATGTCCCCTGATCTTGGAATCTTGGAAGCAAGGTCAGCTTTGATTAGCTTTTGGATTTTTTTTTCATGTCAGGAGTGACTTGAGAAACTGCAAGTCACTTCTGATGTGAGAGAATTGGCCGTCTGCAAGGATGTTGCCCTGGGAACGCCCAGATGTTTTGAAGTTTTACCATCCTTGTGGAAGGCTTCTCTCATGTCCCCACATGGGGAACTGGACCTGACAGAGGGAGCTCATCCACCTCTCCCTGGATTCAAACCGATGACCTGTTGGTCTTCAGTCCTGCCAGTACAACGGTTTAACCCATTGCGCCACTGGGGGCTCCTAGTATTTGGATGAGACACCACCAGTGAATACCAGGTTCTGTGGCAAGACCACCTATGAATATTCATTGCCTAGAAAACCCTATGAAATTCATGGAGTCACCATGTTGATTAGTGACTTAAAGGCACATACATACAAACATACACACAGGTGGTAAGAAGAAGTAGGGCACTATTTGCTACTCTGCCTTAGGCTGGAAAATATCTTGAGTTGGTGCTGTTTGAAGGACTTCATTGTCCTTCAAACAATACTCTAATTTACAGTCAGAGCAAGGGGTATGAAACACTGCTGAAGAATTATAGTCCCTTGTGTTTTCTTTTGATGGGTTTAGTAAATCAGAGCAACTATCTCCTTTGGATGTTTCCAAAGACGCAAGAAATGGGCAGCTCGTTGAAGCTTCACATCGCTCTCTTGATAACTATTAACCCCATATAGACGGACAGGATGATATCCTATTAATCTTGTACCAGATGGTCCTAGCAACAGCCTTGCCTCATGTTTCTGCCAGATGGAGAAAGTGCAGATAAGCTTCTTATTTTTAAAATAATTATTAAAGTGCATTACATTTTGCTGCGAAGTGTGGTCAGCAATATAGAATAACGGTGGTTCAACACACATTTGTTCCATAGTTTTCTTTCCTCAACAGCCTCCCCACCACACTTCCTGTGAGTTCTTTTCCATCACCTATTCACAAGACAGCAGCACTTCCCAGTGTATATAAACAAAGGGGACCACAGTTTCTGTGTTTACACTGCAACGTTAAATGGTGCTCCTTTTGGTGATACTCTCCAGATATGATCCTTCGACATTAACCCATTAGTCAATGCACCAGGCCACTTCCCCGCTTCTTTTCCCTTCACATATGAAATCATAACGAAGGGAGGGAAGAGTACTAGGCCTCACCTTGTTAGGATTGTTCCTTAGACCAGGAAATGGTGGATGGCTTCCAGTGTAATCCCATCCAGCCTCCTGCAAGATATCAGGAGCCTGAGGTCTGGTTTGCCGAGACACTGTGAAATGAACGCGATTCCTGCTGCCCTGCATGGTGAGACAAAGACAAAATACATACCAGTTAATCATTGACAAAACCAGTTTTCTCATAATTCGAATATTGCAAATTGATTGGTTGGAAGTTCGCCTTTGGTTTTGAAAAACTGTTTGTTTGTTTTTTTGGCAAAAATGGTTATTAAACTTTTATCTATTTGTTTGGTTCGAAAAACGGATCTAAGGAGTCTGACTCTGGACCAATGAGGTCTACAAAAATTGCTTTGGAGGAAATTGAATATTTGCACATGTGTCTGCATTTGCACGCTATGGTATAGATGTTATATCAGTGCTTCCCAACGTGTGGGCCATGAGACCTAAAATAAGGTCTACGGCTCTAGGTTATTAAATATGGTTTTCTGTGGGCAAGCAGATAGTAACTACTGGATGTTCTGTATCAGAAACTGGTGTAGTCAATCCAAAGTGGTCCCTGGTCAAAGTGGTCCCTTGTCAAGGTGGTCCATGGTCCAAGTAGCCCATGGTCCAAGTGACCCATGGTCAAGTGGTCCCTAGTCAAAGTGGTCCCTGGTCAAAGTGGTCCCTGGTCAAAGTGGTCCCTGGTCAAAGCGGTCCCTGGTCAAAGCGGTCCCTGGTCAAAAAAAGATTGGGGACCACTGGTTTATATGGAAGAGAGATCCCTATTAGGCTTGGTTGATAAAAAAAATTGGTTCAAAACTCGTTTTGGATGTAGGGGCGCTGGTGGTTCAATTCAGAATTGAATTCCGAATTTTTCAGAAAAAAATTCGCAACTTTCCAGATTTTCCAAATCGCTTCGTTAATGGTGGACGCAATTGCGCAATACGCGAAAAACAGCATAGGCAGGAAAGTATGGGATTTCTAGTGTCTTCTTAGGCAACTCACAGCAAACAAAGGGAAAAAAACAGCCCTGCCCTTTTTGCCTTGGAAGCTGATTTCACTACTTTGGGAAGGAGAGTTTGTGTTCAATGGGAGATCTAGTTCTTTTGAGGCAATGTGCAACACAAACTAAAAAACACTGAGGCCAGAGAGACCAGCTACAACGTTGGTTTTTAAAAATGTTGGAATGAGTGCTTTGGTTCCTCCGTGTTACTCCTTCCACCCACGCCACTCACCTACACACTACCCTTCCGGTGCCCTCCACCCGTCCCAAACCCCAACAGCAACAACACACAAGCGGTAGGGCTGGCTGGCAACAGCTCTTCTTCTAGCCCTTCTTCCTTTCTGCTTGCTTGCTTGCCTACTGTGCTCTTCTTCCAACTGCTCTTCTTCCAACCTCCCTTCAACACAACCTCCCTTCCCTTAGTCTGTCTTCTCCCTTCTCCTTTCTCCCTTCTCCCATCCCAGCTCCGAATGAGCCTCTGAGCCGTGTGCTCCCCTTTATATACAGCAATGCTGCCAGTCCTGAAACCCCTCCCCTCCCCAAAACTTCTCCCCTGATTGGCTGGGAGGGGAGACAAGGAGTCTCCCAGCCTCCCAGCGGGCTGAAAAGACACTGAATCATTTCCGACTTACTTTCTGAGTCGTAACAAAAATGGCGGAAAAAGCTTTGGAAGGCAAAGGGACTTCCGGGTTTTTAAAATGTTTTGAAATCACTTCCAAAAGGTAACTTTAAAGAAATTATTACGAGTAACAAGTAATTCGACGCAATTCTCTCCATGCCTAATCCCTATATAAAGATTTGACAAACCAATGCTAAGATAAATAATAATGACCATTTTAAAAATAAATAGCTATCAACCTTTCTAAATCCTTTCAGGACATTATTGGTGCACTATTGACTAGTATTTCTGGTTCCAGGATAAAACAAAACTAAAAACATGTGGGGAAAAGAATAAAAAGTAACCCAACCACTATAAGGAAAAGAGGATTGAATTGAGGTGCTTTTAATAATGACTAAAAGGGGAGATATCTGTAAAGTACAGGGTCCCTGTTCTGGTACAGCTGTACCAGGAGCTCCAATTTTGTTTGCTTTGCATTGAATGTTTGTTTGCAGTCCTAAGTTTCAGGGACTCTGCAGATAGGTGGCTTCTTTTGGTTGCAGTTATAGGGCAAGCCACCTGTCCATCACCGTTGAGTTTGGTCCTGCCCCTTGCTCAGGGCAATTGGGAAGGGAGCCATTTTTAGTTAGTTTAAGCAAGGAAGTCAATGTACAGGATGTGTACAGACTTTCTCCTGTACAAAGGCTTCAACCCTTAAGACTTCCCGGGGGAGAACAGTCTTAAGAGCATCTAAAGATTCCCAAAGGTTCCAGGGAAATAGCCTTACAGCCCTGAGGAATTTCAGAGGGAATAACAGCTTTAAACACCAAGAACTCCAGCTAAGTGACTACAGGCCTACTGGTATGTCCACTTGGTTTTGAGATGCAGTTCAGCCCGGTAGTGGATCCACATCAATCAGGTTTAGGTTCACAGTTAGCCTGGGAGGAGCTAGAAAAGGATTTTCCTTTGCTTGAAGCCTGGAAGCATTTGTTTAACCTTTGAAGAGAAAAGAAGTTTCTCTTTGATTGTTCATCAATAAAAGACTTTGTTGTATTTAAGCTCAAGCCTTCTAAAGACTCTTTAATGGGGGAAAATTCTCTAAGGGCTTCTCTTTGGGCCCCCTGGCTTCCCGTTGGGCTAAAGTTGCACGTCCTGTTTTAAAAGCACTTTGTTTCAAGCCCAGTGGCGACAGAACAGTCCCTATTATGAAAGGGGGCAGGAAATCTGACCTGTTGCTCATATGGCCACATAGCTGTATAAAATTCACATTGAACTGGATTATATGGCAATGTGGACTCAGATAAACCAGTTCAAAGCCGATATTGTGGATTATCTGCCTTGATATGGCTGTGTGGAAGAGCCCTAAGGAATTGAAAAGGAATAACCCTTTCCTGTCACTTTGATTTGGGAACACCTTGTTTAGTTAAAATGTCTGAGTTAATTTCCAAATGGGAAAACATAGCTAAAAAACCTCAGGGTTTTGGATGATCCTGAACTGGCAACCTTATAAATAAGTGATGCATATAATATATGTTTATAGATTATAAACACAACTATATACCAGTCACAATATTGCCTTTTCTAAAAGCCACAATGTGCCTTTTGTTTTAATTTTAAATGGCAACCTATCATACAGGACATATTTATTTTAAACAATTAATTGTTTTATTATCTTCTAACTACAAATAGATTAAAGTTGATTGAAAAAGTTTTAGGTCCAAACCATGGGTGTGATATGAAACCAGCCAGTGGTACGAAGACTAGTTAACTCACAAGTTGATGGTATAGAAAACATATTATAAGGTCATTTGAAGGTTGATCTGCCTCCCTATGGTTTATCTCCAAACTGGTTATTTACAAGAAAGTTGTAAATGTGATTAATGGCGGGGCAGGAGTAGTAATCCCAGGAGTTCAAATAAAGTGTTTATTTGAAATCTCATGTTTTTTCTTCTTCTCGTGTCATTTGAGTTCAGAGAATTCTCACAGTTCAACATGAGAAAAAGATGAGATAAGTGGTTATGGCTCCTGTTTTCAGGTAAAGGGAATGGCTCAAATCCAGAGAACAGTATTTATGTTTGAAAAACTCTGTTTCCTTTTCATTGCATCTCTCCAAATCCCACCTACACAGCCTTGTTGTACATTAGGTTGAAAAATGTTGTCTCCTTGTATCGAAATATGCACAATTTATGCATTTATTTTTCAAAGTTTAACTAATTTATGCAACTTCCCCCTTTCACTGAAACATATTTTTGTGTATTTTCTTTTCAAATATGAGCATTTTTGCCATTTAGGAGAAGTTATACACATTTCTTCATGACAAGCCTGGAAGTGTGACATTTTTTTTCAAATAGTTTTACCCTAGTGACATTTCTGAACTCTATCATTAGAGTAGTATGAATAACCTTCTGAAAAACTAGAGAAAGAGATCCCAATCTAGTGGAATATTCTAGTCATGTCTGAATATTCCTCAAATCAACAAAATATGGCAGAAATGAGTAACAGAAACTCCACATGCTTTCAATTATTTATAGTCATTACTAGTTTTAGTTGGGGCGGGGCCAGCAACTCCATAGCAAGAGGAGAAATTTAAACTCAAATAATCCATAGGTCTGTCAAGCTGTCTACTGATTGAACCATGCAGGTACTAATATTTAGCCAATAACATTTTATTGGCTAATTATCTTGGAGAGTCATTTCAGACTGAGAAGGGAAAGAAAACTATTTTGCCTGTCTTCCCATGATATGTGCATAAAAGGGTTCCCTTGATATTAAGTGTAACGACGCCACCAGCTGAAGGGACGTTACCGATTTGTCAGGGTCTCCTACAACTTGTAATGAATCTACAAAATCGATAACACAGTCACTAGCCTGTACTATGATGTTTATCTTCCTTCGATGTGTAGCGTGGCTTGACTCGAAAGTATACGAAACAGAGACTTGGATTTAAGAGAAACTGTAATAAGTTTATTGAAGTATAGAAGCTTAATGGTTTCAATGTTTCTTAACTCCTAGAGGTACATTCCTTTAGTGGCTATATTTATAACCTTCCATAAAACAACTCTTAAGAGGACTGTTCTTTCTAGTAGAAATGTTTTAAACTTATTTCCTTCAAAATGTGTTTCTTTCCTTAACAGATCACTCCAGATACTAGCCTATTCTTTCCCTCTGTTATCTGTTATTCTTACTGGGGTTCTCTTCCCCTTTTTGCTCAAACCCTAACTACTAATCTAAATAAGTCAACTTGACCTATCTAAACCACACAGGCTAAAAGGCTAAACCTTCCTGATTCTCAACACAGTAGAACCAGCTTTCCCTGCGGTTCTCTGACCACAGACTGCCTATTTTAAAATGCCTGCTCTTGCCAAGTGGCAGTTGGCTCCTCCCCTTTTTCCATGGCAACCCATCTCAGAGTGAGCTGAGCTGGCTACCATCCCCCTAGTTATGCTATTTTAAATACTTACCCCTTTAAACACCTACCTATAATTATACATGACTGAAGGTTAAAATTCACACTTCACCACATTAAGTCTAGTCAAGTCTGACTCTGAAGGGTGGTGCTCATCTCCATTTCTAAGCTGAAGAGCCGGTGTTGTCCATAGACGCCTCCTAGATTATTTGGCCAGCATAGCTGCATGGAGCACTTTTACCTTCCTGCTGAAGCAGTACCTATTGATCTACTCACATTTGCATGTTTTCAAACTGCTGGATTGGCAGAAGCTGGGGCTGACAACAGGAGCTCACCCTGTCCGCGGATTCGAACCACCAACCTTCCGGTCAGCAAGTTCTCCAGCATAGCAGTTTAACCCGCTGCACCACTGCAGCCCCTGAAAAGTGCATGCATTGCTTGAAAACACTCAAAGGAATAACTCCCTTCACAAAAAATGTTTTTTTATTTGCAGTTATTAGTTGTTTTTTACAAGTTCTAGACAACTCCCTGGTCATGTGGCCGGCATGACTGCATGGAGTGCTGTTACCTTCCTGCAGAAGCGGTACCTATTGATCTATTCACACTTGCATGTTTCTCACTGCTAGATTGGCAGAAGCTGGGCCTAGCAACAGGAGCTCACCCTGCTTCCCAGATTCAAACTGTCAACCTCTTGGTCAGCAAGTTCAACAGCTCAGCACTTTAACTTGCTGTGCCACCAGACCCCACACTACACTGCCATATAATCTAGATTACCAAAGCACATAATCCACATTATCTGTTTTGAACTGAGTCTATACTGCCATATAACCCAGTTTAAAGCAGATAATCTGGATTTTATATGACAGTGTAGAAGGGGCTCTAGTTTTCATGGCCAAGTGAGGATTTGTACTCTGGTCTTCTAAAGTCCTCATCCAACATTCAAACCACACCGGTTCAATATGCACCAAAGAAAGCTGTTTG